>NC_065446.1:147244390-147844390 GCF_917563875.1 Diabrotica virgifera virgifera
AGTGATTTTTTTTATAATATTATAGCCTAGGCTATAGGTTACCTCCTTAAGCTTGTCATGAACGGGGAGCTATACTGTAATATATTATGTATATTATATCATATCACTCCCTATAGTAATGAGTGAGCCTGGAGCCACGGAACTAGTGGTTCCGTGTGTGCAGGCTCACTCATTACTTTAGAGAGCGATGTGATATAATATATATTACAGTATATAGCTCCCCGTGCATGACAAGCTTAAGGAGGTAACCTATAGCCTAGGCTATAATATTATAAAAAAAATCACTTAGATGGGACAACTGGTTTAGGAAATTCGAGACATCAAAAATGCTCAATTTTTAAGGTGGTGCGTAATGGGCTGTATATTATACATATATTTCAAATCGACATCTTGCTCATTTGGAGATAATGGACAATTCCTTAAAAAGAAGTTATTCTATCTATGTATACTTATTATGTATAGTGTAATATTATATTATAATATTATAATAATCATTCAACTTTTGTCTAATTTTTTTTCATCCGCCTTCGCTTTCTGTCTTTAGATAATTCAATATTATAAATAGATTATAAAATACTGAGATAAATACTTTTTGCTTACTAGGTACAATAACCAACCCATTCTGTTAATCTGTTTGACAAAAAAACCGTTATGGGTAGAGGTAATAAGTTAAGACGAACAAAAGGCGACCGCGGTAGCGAAACTTTCCTTTAACAATTGTAATTCAAAATTCAAGGAAATCTATACTTTATAGAAAATCAAGAAGATTGGCTAGAATACAAATATGTACTTATACAGAGTGTTTGGTAAAGAATAGGCCATAGATTAATCTTAGATTTCGGAGGGTAAAATAGGTCGATTTAAGTTAACTTACGTTAGTACTAAAGTTGATAATAACCGAAATACAAGGTGTCAAATTTAAACTTTTATTTTATTTATTCTTGAATATTTCCTAACGAGCATGGGATAATATCACGAAATTTGGTAAGCGGGGTTTTTTTGGGACAAGAAATCTAAATTCAACACCAAAAATGAGGTATTGCCCAGGAAATAATCAAGAATAAAATAAAAGTTTAAATTTGACACCCTGTATTTCGGTTATTATCATCTTTCGTACTAAAGTAGGTTAGCTTAAATCGACCTATTTTAAGCTCAGTAATCCAAGGTTAAGCTATGGCCCATTTTTTACCAAACACCCATAAGATTGAAAAATGTATGAAAAATATACCAGAAAGAATAAGAAATATATATCAAAGAGCATGAAAAAATATGTAAATGTAATAAAAAACGTAAATAATACCAATGTTTGGATACCAGTTGTCCTGGCTGGTGGTTTTGTCCATCATTCTCGGTGAGTTTATCCTCTAGGCCATCAGGGATCGATAGGCTATGTCCAGACGGTGGTAGCAGCAGAGTCTGAATGCTTCCTCTTTGGCGTTCACTTACCAAGAAGTAACTGGCTGCAACGTGGAGCTCCAGTAGCTCTCTGGGGTTGATGGCTTCGAAAACTCCTCATCTGATCGAGGAATCAGGAACATAGACTGTTTCGGCACTTCAGAAAAACTCCAGGAGCAGGAATCCTCAGGGTGGTAGATTAAAATGTTGTGCGCCTATGTCAAAGGGGCACATAATAATCCATTGGATGGGCTTATGCATTGATGCTCTAAATGGCCCGATGAGGCGGTCGGACTCTGTGTTATGTTGTGAAGCAGCGTCTTCATAGTTTTACGTAATATATAGTATATGTATAAGTATATTATACTTTAATTCGTATATAATATAATTTCTTACATTATGAAAATCAGTGGTTAATGAATAAAACTCTACGCGGGAGCCCTAACGACGACAACGACTGAGAGATCAACTCTTCAACTTCGAAGTGATATCGGTGGGTGAATCGAAAATCTATCGCCTATCATTATAGTTTTGTGAACAGAGGAACCAAGTAGTGGGGGTGATTTTCAGACGTCCAAAAAAAGTCCGTATTTCGTCCAGTACGGACGTCCAAAGGACTTTCGTATTTATTCCACCATCAGAAGTCCGAAGGACGTACATATTTAGTCCACCGCATTCATATTTATTTCACCCGAAGTACGTCCAACGTCGGACGTCCAAAGGACATCCATTTATAGTCCATAGACGTTAGGACTAAGACTGGACCTATTTTGGGCACGGCCACGTATATTCAACTTCAAAAAGATGCTCTTAAAATTCATTTTTAGTACAGATACATTGATAAAAATTATATTTTTGCTTACTAGAATTAATTAGCAAACTTATGTCATCTTGATAACTAGAATAATAAAACATTGTAACAAATAATTTACAAATAAGATTTTCACACTTTACAAAAAAAAACCAAAACATGTTTAGAATATTAAACTGTGCAATTTTGAATTAAATATAATTATCTTTTCGATGTAAACTATTTTATTAACATAATTAAGTTAATATTTTATTGAATTATTTTGCTATTTTATCCCGTAATTCGTATAATATGTCCAATATGGACGATCAGCAAACGTCCGTATTTCGTCCAGTACGGACGTCCAAAGGACGTTCATATTTATTCCACCCGAAGGACGTGCAACATCGGACGTCCGAAGGACGTACATATTTAGTCCACCGAAGGACGTCCAACGTCGGACGTCCGAAGGACGTACATATTTAGTCCACCAAAGGACGTCCAACGCCGGTCCATTTATAGTCCATGGACGTTAGGACCAAAAATTGACCTATTTTGGACGTCCAGAGGACGTCGTGTGCTATTAGGGTTAGTTTACCTACTCCTCTTGGTTTTAAAACAAAGCTTAGCAATAACTCTGCTTCTACTGGGTCTACAGACCTGACACATATACCATTTTTTCACTTTTCTATAAGCTGTATTTGCTATTTGCTAATTTTTTTTTCAATAAAGTAGGTACCTACTTTTTGAGTTATTTGCGAAAAACCGTCTAAAAACGTGTTTTTTTTTTTTGTTGAAAAATGAACATATTCACTCGCAAATATCTCTAAAAGTATTGACTTAGTGAAAAAACTCTATAAAATAGAAGTTGCTTAGAATTAGTCAGTTTATCCAATTCCGGACTTATTTGAACGTATTTGTTTTCATCCCCGATAACGGACGAAACTCACCTCCAGATCAAAAGCACATATCGGCACAATATCACTTTTCTTCTTTAACATATTAGCTATGCGTGTCCCAAATTTTATGTTAAACCAAGCGTTTCTTCAAAATTCTGAACAAAAACCGTAAGTAAATTAAACGAAAATGTAAAAGGTACACCTGGTTCCAAAAAAAACTGATACGACTCTTGAAGCGTATTTTGTAGAAAATTGAGCAGTGTATTTTGAAGGATAAATACTAAATATTTACATACTGTCAATGTCACTGCCAAATCTTAAAATTTTTCAGATAGCTTATTCTGTTCCACGGTAATTAGACTTTATTATAAATCTTTATTATTAGGAATACTTTCTCCGCAGCTGAGGGTATCTTATCAACTGTTTTGTTTTTAAACAATAGATGATAAAATAAAAATATTGACAGTTCAAAAATGTGAACATTATTGCATTGTGTGTGGCCTAAGTTTGGGCTGAAAACTGAAATGTATTACATTTTTACAAAATTTTGGAATATGTTTAATTATGTAGACCAATTTTAACAGTTGTTTTCAATACTCTACAAATAGTTTCTAATGTCTTTTGATGTCAAATAATTAGGGAAGCTGGAATTCAACAGTTTAGAATTTTACATTGAGTTAATGCAAAATTGTGACGCATGTCAAAATTCTCAATGTATTTTAATTGTAGGTATTCATTTTTTCGAATCCTGAGAAAACTAATAAATATTTATGAAAAATTTAAGCTCCGAATGAAAGACTATATTATTACCGAGGGCTGAAAGTCCCTGAAAACTTCTATAATATTTATTTTAATAAGTTACAGGGCTGAAAATAAAAGAGAAGTGTGATATTTAATTTCAAATATTTCATTCAATAGAAACTGATTGTTTATTCTAAGGCTTTCCGCCCTCGGTAATAATGTAATCTTTCATCCTGCGTTTTAAATTTTTCTAAAATACTTATTAGTTTTTTCATGATTCGAAAAAAATCATATTACGATTCAAATGACAGTACTCTCGTAACGTAATCCACGTTTGTTGTGTATTTGTTGTATAATTTGTTGTATAATCCACGTTTACAATAATTATGTGATCTATTTGATGTAAAAAACTATCATTTATAATATACTCTTTATAAAATACAGGAATTCAAAATAATATAAACATTTAGACCTTAATAATTAGTACAATTTATGAATTAACATAATATGTAATCAGTTGCTTATTGTTTGTTTATTTTATTATTTGTCTGTCATAATAAATATAATGTCAGATCAATCAAATACACTGCTCAACATGATCAAATCTTACTAAGAGTCGTATCAGTTTTTTTAGGAACCGGCTGTACATTCCATGTCAAATCACTCAGGCAAAAAAATTTGGATCTCCGATTTGTCTTAAAATTGGTATATAGCTTCTGCGGGACGTAAAAAGAAGATATTTAAGGTCAAAAAATCTTCTTCTTCTTTTTTTCTCAAAATGTTATTTTATGCGATTTTACAGTGATTTGGTGTTTATTTAAACAAATTTGCATTTTCTGTCGTAAAGTATCAATGAAAAACATAATATTTTAATAGAAATGACTCAAAAATGTCATTATATGGCATTATAACAAGTTATTTTGAATCAAAACAAGTTTTTGATCAAATTTTATAGTGTAAAAAACGTTAAAATACCGTTTTTTACATTTTCCTCCATTCCCAAAATACATCATCATCGATTTAGCTAAAAATTGGCCCGCAGATAGCTAAAAGATAGGACTTTAAGTGGTTAGAAGGATTTGAATTATATTACAATACCAAAAAAGTTACATGCAGTAATATCATACTCAAAAGTATATATTAGTCCAGTCGGGATAGCATTTGACCTTGAATGCCAAGCTGCACAAAAATTTATTTTTCTGATCTTTAGGGGAGTCAATAGTAGCCTAAATTTAAAATCGCGAATGAATTCCTCCGTTACGTTAGCCGCCATCTTGATTTTAAAGGAGAACCTGTTTTGCTCAATATCTCCGCCATTTTTAACTTTTCGACAAAAATGGAAGGAACTGAAATTGTTCCAAATAAATCGTATTTACAATTATTACAATTTCTTTTTAACAATTTTTGTCATGAGGTCGATATTTTCGAGTTAATTTTACTTACAGTAGACGCCTATATTTTTGACTATAATATTGCATGTAACTTTTTGGGTATTGTAATATAATTCAAATCCTTATGACCACTTAAAGTCCTATGTTTTGTCTATCTGTGGGCAAATTTTCAGCCAAATCGATTATAATTCGATAACAAGAAAAAATTAGCAACAACCGCACACTCAACAATTTCTATTTCTGATGACAAAACACCTACGCAAAGAGCTAAGTTAAACGAACTTCGTACTGAGCTGAATCAAAGAACGAATAACGGAGAAAAGGATTTGACTATTAAGTTTATAAGAGGCAATGGTCTCATTTGAATTCTTAATTCACTTGGTAATTATCTTTTCTTTTTTCTTTTCTTTAAAATTTAAAATTTAGTTTATAATTAGTGTAAAATTGTCCTATAAATGGATACCTGTTGGACAATAAAGCTATTATTTATTTATTTATTTATTTATAATGCATTTTGGGAATGGAGAAAAATGTAAAAAAACGGTATTTTAACGTTTTCTACACTATAAAATTTGATCAAAAGCTTGTTTTGAATCAAAGTAACTTGTTATAATGCCATATAATGACATTTTTGAGTCCCTTCTATTAAATATTATGTTTTCCATTGATACTTTACGAGAGAAAATGGAAATTTGTATAAATAAACACCAAATCACTGTAAAATCGAATAAAATAACATTTTGAGAAAAAAAGAAGAAGATTTTTTGACCTTAAATATCTTATTTTTACGTCCCGCAGAAGCTATATACCAATTTTCAGACAAATCGGAGGTCCAAATTTTTTTTGCTCCAAAATTGAGTGATTTGAAATGGAATGACCCAAAATTAATTTTTCAAACAAATATTGTAAGTCGTTATGAGAAAATTATAATTTAACAGATGAAATAAAATAAACACAATTCAACTCGTAAAATATTTTGACCCTTACCAGCCGAACCAGCCGAACAGGTAAAGAACCCACCTTTTATATAGTTTATAATATACGTTTTCTACCTGGCCTCAAACGCTCGATATTTTTAACTCGTGGCAACTAGTGTTGCCCAAAATCAGTCTTGGTCTTGCAGTCTTGGTCTTGTTCTTGCGTTTTCGCAAGACCAAGACCAAGACCAAGACCGCCTAATTTGAGCAAGACCAAGACCAAGACTTACCGTGCAAAATTTGAGCAAGAACAAGACTAAGCCTGCAAGACTCTTGCGTCTTGCAATTAGAAGTGAGGGTCTTTTATGAAGTATATTAGTTCGGGTATATTCTTAGGTAGGTACTCTATAAGAAGCAAAAAAATTTGTAAAATTGGACTTATGCGCCTTACAAACAATACCATAAAGCATAAACAAACATACATTCTTCGCTCTGAAATTAATTGTCCAGGTTTTGAGAATAGCCGCCCTCCATTCATAAATTAATAGGTCTGGATCTCGTGTATGAAAAAAAGTTGATTACTAGTAAGCTGAAAATTTGTTAATAGCTTAAGGGTGTCTAGTCGGACAAACTTTGATATATGGGAACACTGGAACAGGGAAGTTTTAATTGTGGAACAGGTTAAAAATTTTTAACGGTCAGAACACGAAAACGGCACATGTATTTTGTCCGACAGAACAGGCTTAAACTCTCCGAACAGAGATTAAACTCTCATGCAAAAATCAGACTGCTATTTATCACCAAATGGGCGTTTTAATGAGTGGAACATGTAGAATATGTCAAATGACAGGAATTATAATAGGTGATAAATAGCAGTCTGATTTTTGCATGAGAGTTTAAACTCTGTTCGGAGAGTTTAAGTCTATTCTGTCGGACAAAATAAATGTGCCGTTTTCGTGGTCTGACCGTTCCAAATTTTTAACCTGTTCCACAATTAAAACTGCCCCTGTTCCAGTGTTCCCATATATCAAAGTTTATCCGACTAGACACCGTTAAGATATTAACAAATTTTCAGCTTGCTATTAATCAATTTTTTTCCATACGCGGGATCCAGACCTATAATGTATCGAAAGTTTTTAAAAATATGTCATATGCTGATAAAAAATATACCTACAATAAGTAGTTAATTTTTTTCCTTAATTAGTTTTGTAGGAATTTAAACACATAAAAATCATATCGATATATAAAATAATAAGACTACTATTATGTATATTTTTTCTGCTGAGTGTGATTACGATAACCAGACAGACTATAACAGTCGTGCCGTCTATACCGTGTAACCAAATACATACCCAAATATTTAGTCTACGAGGCATTCAACAAAGAAATATTTACAGTGAAATAAATGGAAAACAAAAGGACATTTAGCAGTTTTTTCTGTAGGTAGTTAAACTAAACCGGTCATTTGTTTTATCAATCGACTCACTGTTCTTTTGTTATGCTCTTTGGTTGCTACACACTATTCCAAGAAACGGGTCATTTTTGGTCTCTCGAATTTCCTAAACTTGTTCGATTTAAGTGGTTGATAATTTGATTTTTTATTTATTTGATTTTAATGTTTGATAATAATATAGCCTTGTTCTGTATAAATATCGCTGTAATAATATTGTTTCTAGACAGGTAAATTTGTCATTGTACACCGGGTGTACCAATCAAACTGTATATTTTTTTCTCAAAGTTCACATCACCCTGTGAAATATTCTAGCATTTATAAAATATTGAAATTAAAACCCAACTATAGCCTCACATTTTCTTAACATTTTGTTTTTTTGATTCATTCGCTTATGTTGGATAATAAAAAGTTAGGTACTTTTTTAACTAGCGATGTTTTTCATCAATACAGGGTGTTTTTAAATAAGTATGGCAAACTTTAAGGGGTAATTCTGCCCGAAAAATAATTTGACAGTTTGCGTTATAAGTGTATGTTCGCAAATGCTTCGTTTCCGAAATAGGGGGTGTTAAAATTTTTCTTACAAACTGACGATTTATTGCTCTAAAACCGGTTGAGTTATGGAAATGAAATTTGGTGGGTTTTAAGAGGTAGTTATTACGCATTTTTGACATACAATTAAGAATTTAATATTCACCATTGGCGCGCATAAGGGTAACATGACCCGTTTGCTTAAAATTACCCCTTAAAATTTACCATACTTATTTAAAAACACCCTGTGTTGATAAAAATCATGGCTAGTTGTTAAAATACCTAACTTTACTGTTATCCAACATAAGCGAATGAAAAAACAAAATGTTAAAAAAATATCAGACTGCAATTGGGTCTTAATTTCAGTATTGGATAAATGCTAGAATATTCCACAGGATGATGCTTACTTTGAGAAAAAAACACAGTTTGATTGGTACACTCATTAGTACCGATAAGTTATCGGGATACAACGACAATTTAACTTCTAGCAACAATATTATTACAGCGATATTGTTAACGAATAAGGCTATATAATATTAAAAAATCACTTAAATCAGACAACAGGTTTAGGAAATTCGATACATCAAAAATGACCCATTCCATTTTTAAGGAGGTGCCTTAATTTCTTGGAGAAGTGTATTATTCTCGGTTTGGTATTCGGTACCAAAATGAGAACTGGCGTTAGCATATGAAGGGCCAGGGGAAAGAACGATGAATGCCTATCTGCAAGCATTTTCGGTAAAATGAGAAATAAAGTTACATATTCATTGTTTTTACCCCTTGCGTCCAAACTTGTGACGTGATTTTAAGACGATTATCATATTTATGTCCCCTTGTCCATTCACAGGTTGATAGTACCCTTTCTAAGCTAACAGATTGCACAACAATCTCAAAATGACCAAAAATTTACATTCATCCTTTTTCCCTCTGACCCTTCATATTGTGCACATCTGTCACTGAATTGAATTCTTTTCAAATCACACATTGTCAATGGCAAATACTCGAAAAAATACGTAAGTTCCTAATAAACTTTGGTTAGTTGGAATATAGACACGGATCGCTTAGATCGTAGGTTCAAACCCCACCCGGTGTCAGTTGTTTAGATATTTATTAATTTGGTTGGTCTTTACTACGGCTGTGATATTAAAGCTTCAAATTGACCTACTCTGTTACGTTGTTCTAGTTCTAAGATATGTAATAGGCTAATGGGCAACTGCGAGACTTGCAAGACTCTTGCTGCAAGACCAAGACCAAGACCAAGACCTGGAGCGCAATACCAAGACCAAGACCAAGACCAGGTGTACTGTCGCAAGACCAAGACCAAGAGTCTCTAAGTCTCGTCTTGGTCTTGCACTTGGGCAACACTAGTGGCAACCTTGACTGACGGCAAATAGACCGCAAATACACATTTTTATGTGGTGGAAGTCAAAATGGCTGTGACGTGTAAAAATTTTTATATATAATTTAAATTTTTAAAATCAAAATTTTAGAAAACTGAGAACGATACAGGGCATTAGAAAATGCGCTCAACAAACATACACGAATTAAAATTCGAAAATGATAGTATTTCTTAGTGATGCCAAATGACTGCAACATGAAAAGATGACATAATGATAGCGGGATGTATATATATATATATATATATATATATATATATATATATATATATATATATATATATATATATATATATATAGCGGGATGTATCGTTCTCAGTTTTCTAAAATTTTGATTTTAAAAATTTAAATTATATACAAAAATTTTTACACTTCACAGCCATTTTGACTTCCACCACATAAAAATGTGTATTTGCGGTGTATTTGCCGTCAATCGACGTTGCCACGAGTTAAAAATATCGATCGTTTGAGGCCAGGTAGAAAAGGTATATTATAAACTATATAAAAGGTGGGTTCTTTACCTGTTCGGCTGGTTCGGCTGGTAAGGGTCCAAATATTTTACGAGTTGAATTGTGTTTATTTTATTTCATCTGTTAAATTATAGTTTTCTCATAACGACTTAAAATATTTGTTTGAAAAATTACTTTTGGGTCATTCCATTTCAAATCATTCAATTTTGGAGCAAAAAAAAATATGGACTTCCGATTTGTCTAAAAATTTGTATATAGCTTCTGCGGGACGTAAAAATAAGATATTTAAGGTCAAAAAATCTTCTTCTTCTTTTTTTCTCAAAATGTTATTTTATTCGATTTTACAGTGATTTGGTGTTTATTTATACAAATTTCCATTTTCTCTCGTAAAGTATCAATGGAAAACATATTTTAATAGAAGGGACTCAAAAATATCATTATATGGCATTATAACAAGTTACTTTGATTCAAAACAAGCTTTTGATCAAATTTTTTAGTGTAGAAAACGTTAAAATACCGTTTTTTACATTTTTCTCCATTCCCAAAATGCATCATAATCGATTTGGCTGAAAATTTGCCCACAGATAGACAAAACATAGGACTTTAAGTGGTCATAAGGATTTGAATTATATTACAATACCCAAAAAGTTGCATGCAATATTATAGTCAAAAATATAGGCGTCTACTGTAAGTAAAATTAACTCGAAAATATCGACCTCACGACAAAAATTGTTAAAAAGAAATTGTAATAATTGTAAATACGATTTATTTGGAACAATTTCAGTTCCTTCCATTTTTGTCGAAAAGTTAAAAATGGCGGAGATATTGAGCAAAACAAGTTCTCCTTTAAAATCAAGATGGCCGCTAACGTAACGGAGGAATTCATTCGAGATTTTAAATTTAGGCTACTATTGACTCCCCTAAAGATCAGAAAAATAAATTTTTGTGCAGCTTGGCATTCAAGGTCAAATGCTATCCCGACTGGACTAATATATACTTTTGAGTATGATATTACTGCATGTAACTTTTTTGGTATTGTAATATAATTCAAATCCTTCTAACCACTTAAAGTCCTATCTTTTAGCTATCTGCGGGCAAATTTTTAGCCAAATCGATGATGATGTATTTTGGGAATGGAGGAAAATGTAAAAAAACGATATTTTAACGTTTTTAACACTATAAAATTTGATCAAAAACTTGTTTTGATTCAAAATAACTTGTTATAATGCCATATAATGACATTTTTGAGTAATTTCTATTAAAATATTAGGTTTTTCATTGATACTTTACGACAGAAAATGCAAATTTGTTTAAATAAACACCAAATCACTGTAAAATCTCATAAAATAACATTTTGAGAAAAAAGAAGAAGAAGATTTTTTGACCTTAAATATCTTTTTTTTTTTACGTCCCGCAGAAGCTATATACCAATTTTCAGACAAATCGGAGATCGAAATTTTTTTGCCTGAGTGATTCGACATGGAATGTACCTTTTACATTTTCGTTTAATTTACGTACGGTTTTTGTTCAGAATTTTGAAGAAACGCTTGGTTTGACATAAAATTTGGGACACGCATAACTAATATGTTAAAGAAAAATATTGTGCCGATATGTGCTTTTGATCTGGAGGTGAGTTTCGTCCGTTATCGGGGATGAAAACAAATACGTTCAAATAAGTCCGGAATTGGATAAACTGACTAATTCTAAGCAACTTCTATTTTATAGAGTTTTTTCACTAAGTCAATACTTTTAGAGATATTTGCGAGTGAATATGTTCATTTTTCAACAAAAAAAAACACGTTTTTTAACGGTTTTTCGCAAATAACTCAACAAGTAGGTACCTACTTTATTGAAAAAAAATTAGCAAATAGCAAATATAGCTTATAGAAAAGAGAAAAAATGGTATATGTGTCAGGTCTGTAGACCCAGTAGAAGCAGAGTTATTGCTAAGCTTTGTTTTAAAACCAAGAGGAGTAGGTAAACTAAAAAGGCAGATTCACACCCAAGAAAGTCACTAGAAATATCTTCAGGTACATATTCTTTTTTGGTTTATCATATCGGCCTTTGACGGTAATATTGACTAAAAATCTAAAAATAAAAGGAATAGCGAAGAAAATACAAAAATCGCTGATAAAATAAATAAACTAACCTATGAAATGCCAATAGTGTTAAAATTTTATAAATGTCATTATTGTCAAAATTTGGTATGAGTAAAATTGCCTGAGGTTGTACTAATTACAAACAAGGTTTACGGCGCGGGAAATTTGAATTACTCCTCTTAGTTTAAAAACAGACTATAGTGAAAAATAAGCTCTTATATGTCAAATTCCAAATCGAACATTTTAACGTGAAATAAAAAAAATGAAACACTTTTCTGGGAAAACTTATTACAACTTTTTTGAAGTGTTTAAGAAAACGTTTATTTTTATTTTTTTAAAAAGTTTCTAGCAGCAAGAGTAAGCAAGTTACGCTCAAAATACAGTTGTTTCTTTTTTCTTTTGGTTAAAAATATCGTAAAAATCTCCCTCTAATTAACAGCCCAAATGGAATTAATCGTTACCACTTCACAAGTGACTATGTATTGTTTGTGTTTGTAAGTTTCATCAATTCAAAGTGCTTATTTGTGAAAAAATTTGGTTTTAAAATAAATTTTAAATCTTTAATTTTGAAAAAAAAACTTTTTTCAAAATAACTTAAAAATTATTAGTGATACCAAATATCTTAAAGAGTAAAAAATGTAGGTTTTGCTTTTTTAAATATGTGGGATTTTTTGATTTTCTGGAAGACAAAAATTGGTTAAGATATGGCTGTTTAAAATTTGCATATACATACTCGTGACTAGTGATTCGTTCGAGCCCTTTCAACAAAACCCCTTTCAAAAATAAGCATTTTTAACCAATGCAACTTACAGATCATATACAGGGTGTCCCCGAAAATAGTGCGTTCCTTAAAGGTATAGATAGAAAGCACAATGTAGAGCAAAAAATTCTTATAACATTTTCAGCCGTTTAAAACTTTTATAGAACAAAATTTGCTTAGAATTAGAATTAGTCAGTTTATCCACTCCCGGACTTATTTTGAACGTATGTTTTTTCACCCCCAAGAAGCGGTGAAAGTCACATCCAGGGCAAGAGAACATATCGGCATAATCTCACTTTTTCTTTGGCATTTTAGCTACGTGTGTGCCAAATTTCATGTCAATCCAAGCGGTTCTTTAAAATCTGGAGGTTTTGCGATATTTTACCGTGAGTGAATGGAATAATCGCCGTTGTCACTTTTAGATAAGAAGTCCTTATCACAATGACATAGTCAGGTTAACTGAATTATATCATTATTGTTTTTATCATTAAATGTGAAAACCTAGAATTGTCCATGTCTGTCCGTCAATAAACACAACTCCTCTGTTAGTAGGACAGAAAGAATGACAAATAAGGTGTCAAATGAAAGCCTATAACCAAAATATGATATTACATGTGAGAAGTTTGACCTCGGACTGCCTGTTACAGAGTTGCAACCGAAAGTACTGTTTTAAATTCGTCGAAATAGTACAAACTATTATTTAACGCGACTAAGAAAGACCAGAACAAATACATACTTCTACTAAAATGATAGTATTTCTTAGTGATGCCAAATGACTGCAACATGAAAAGATGACATAATGATAGCGGGATGTATATATATATATATATATATATATATATATATATATATATATATATATATATATATATATATATATATATATATATATATATATATATAGCGGGATGTATCGTTCTCAGTTTTCTAAAATTTTGATTTTAAAAATTTAAATTATATACAAAAATTTTTACACTTCACAGCCATTTTGACTTCCACCACATAAAAATGTGTATTTGCGGTGTATTTGCCGTCAATCGACGTTGCCACGAGTTAAAAATATCGATCGTTTGAGGCCAGGTAGAAAAGGTATATTATAAACTATATAAAAGGTGGGTTCTTTACCTGTTCGGCTGGTTCGGCTGGTAAGGGTCCAAATATTTTACGAGTTGAATTGTGTTTATTTTATTTCATCTGTTAAATTATAGTTTTCTCATAACGACTTAAAATATTTGTTTGAAAAATTACTTTTGGGTCATTCCATTTCAAATCATTCAATTTTGGAGCAAAAAAAACTATGGACCTCCGATTTGTCTAAAAATTTGTATATAGCTTCTGCGGGACGTAAAAATAAGATATTTAAGGTCAAAACATCTTCTTCTTCTTTTTTTCTCAAAATGTTATTTTATTCGATTTTACAGTGATTTGGTGTTTATTTATACAAATTTCCATTTTCTCTCGTAAAGTATCAATGGAAAACATAATATTTTAATAGAAGGGACTCAAAAATATCATTATATGGCATTATAACAAGTTACTTTGATTCAAAACAAGCTTTTGATCAAATTTTTTAGTGTAGAAAACGTTAAAATACCGTTTTTTACATTTTTCTCCATTCCCAAAATGCATCATAATCGATTTGGCTGAAAATTTGCCCACAGATAGACAAAACATAGGACTTTAAGCGGTCATAAGGATTTGAATTATATTACAATACCCAAAAAGTTACATGCAATATTATAGTCAAAAATATAGGCGTCTACTGTAAGTAAAATTAACTCGAAAATATCGACCTCACGACAAAAATTGTTAAAAAGAAATTGTAATAATTGTAAATACGATTTATTTGGAACAATTTCAGTTCCTTCCATTTTTGTCGAAAAGTTAAAAATGGCGGAGATATTGAGCAAAACAAGTTCTCCTTTAAAATCAAGATGGCCGCTAACGTAACGGAGGAATTCATTCGAGATTTTAAATTTAGGCTACTATTGACTCCCCTAAAGATCAGAAAAATAAATTTTTGTGCAGCTTGGCATTCAAGGTCAAATGCTATCCCGACTGGACTAATATATACTTTTGAGTATGATATTACTGCATGTAACTTTTTTGGTATTGTAATATAATTCAAATCCTTCTAACCACTTAAAGTCCTATCTTTTAGCTATCTGCGGGCAAATTTTTAGCCAAATCGATGATGATGTATTTTGGGAATGGAGGAAAATGTAAAAAACGATATTTTAACGTTTTTAACACTATAAAATTTGATCAAAAACTTGTTTTGATTCAAAATAACTTGTTATAATGCCATATAATGACATTTTTGAGTAATTTCTAGGTAAAGAAAGTAATTTCTAGGTAAGAGTAAATATTAGGTTTTTCATTGATACTTTACGACAGAAAATGCAAATTTGTTTAAATAAACACCAAATCACTGTAAAATCTCATAAAATAACATTTTGAGAAAAAAGAAGAAGAAGATTTTTTGACCTTAAATATCTTTTTTTTTTTACGTCCCGCAGAAGCTATATACCAATTTTCAGACAAATCGGAGATCGAAATTTTTTTGCCTGAGTGATTCGACATGGAATGTACCTTTTACATTTTCGTTTAATTTACGTACGGTTTTTGTTCAGAATTTTGAAGAAACGCTTGGTTTGACATAAAATTTGGGACACGCATAACTAATATGTTAAAGAAAAATATTGTGCCGATATGTGCTTTTGATCTGGAGGTGAGTTTCGTCCGTTATCGGGGATGAAAACAAATACGTTCAAATAAGTCCGGAATTGGATAAACTGACTAATTCTAAGCAACTTCTATTTTATAGAGTTTTTTCACTAAGTCAATACTTTTAGAGATATTTGCGAGTGAATATGTTCATTTTTCAACAAAAAAAAAACACGTTTTTAAACGGTTTTTCGCAAATAACTCAACAAGTAGGTACCTACTTTATTGAAAAAAAATTAGCAAATAGCAAATATAGCTTATAGAAAAGAGAAAAAATGGTATATGTGTCAGGTCTGTAGACCCAGTAGAAGCAGAGTTATTGCTAAGCTTTGTTTTAAAACCAAGAGGAGTAGGTAAACTAAAAAGACAGATTCACACCCAAGAAAGTCACTAGAAATATCTTCAGATACATATT
Source organism: Diabrotica virgifera virgifera (assembly GCF_917563875.1). Classification (NCBI taxonomy): domain Eukaryota; kingdom Metazoa; phylum Arthropoda; class Insecta; order Coleoptera; family Chrysomelidae; genus Diabrotica; species Diabrotica virgifera. Next base: position 147,260,373 of record NC_065446.1, read on the forward strand.
CTTTTTTGGTTGATCATATCGGCCTTTGACGGTAATATTGACTAAAAATCTAAAAATAAAAGGAATAGCGAAGAAAATACAAAAATCGCTGATAAAATAAATAAACTAACCTATGAAATGCCAATAGTGTTAAAATTTTATAAATGTCATTATTGTCAAAATTTGGTATGAGTAAAATTGCCTGAGGTTGTACTAATTACAAACAAGGTTTACGGCGCGGGAAATTTGAATTACTCCTCTTAGTTTAAAAACAGACTATAGTGAAAAATAAGCTCTTATATGTCAAATTCCAAATCGAACATTTTAACGTGAAATAAAAAAAATGAAACACTTTTCTGGGAAAACTTATTACAACTTTTTTGAAGTGTTTAAGAAAACGTTTATTTTTATTTTTTTAAAAAGTTTCTAGCAGCAAGAGTAAGCAAGTTACGCTCAAAATACAGTTGTTTCTTTTTTCTTTTGGTTAAAAATATCGTAAAAATCTCCCTCTAATTAACAGCCCAAATGGAATTAATCGTTACCACTTCACAAGTGACTATGTATTGTTTGTGTTTGTAAGTTTCATCAGTTCAAAGTGCTTATTTGTGAAAAAATTTGGTTTTAAAATAAATTTTAAATCTTTAATTTTGAAAAAAAAACTTTTTTCAAAATAACTTAAAAATTATTAGTGATACCAAATATCTTAAAGAGTAAAAAATGTAGGTTTTGCTTTTTTAAATATGTGGGATTTTTTGATTTTCTGGAAGACAAAAATTGGTTAAGATATGGCTGTTTAAAATTTGCATATACATACTCGTGACTAGTGATTCGTTCGAGCCCTTTCAACAAAACCCCTTTCAAAAATAAGCATTTTTAACCAATGCAACTTACAGATCATATACAGGGTGTCCCCGAAAATAGTGCGTTCCTTAAAGGTATAGATAGAAAGCACAATGTAGAGCAAAAAATTCTTATAACATTTTCAGCCGTTTAAAACTTTTATAGAACAAAATTTGCTTAGAATTAGAATTAGTCAGTTTATCCACTCCCGGACTTATTTTGAACGTATGTTTTTTCACCCCAAAGAAGCGGTGAAAGTCACATCCAGGGCAAGAGAACATATCGGCATAATCTCACTTTTTCTTTGGCATTTTAGCTACGTGTGTGCCAGATTTCATGTCAATCCAAGCGGTTCTTTAAAATCTGGAGGTTTTGCGATATTTTACCGTGAGTGAATGGAATAATCGCCGTTGTCACTTTTAGATAAGAAGTCCTTATCACAATGACATAGTCAGGTTAACTGAATTATATCATTATTGTTTTTATCATTAAATGTGAAAACCTAGAATTGTCCATGTCTGTCCGTCAATAAACCCAACTCCTCTGTTAGTAGGACAGAAAGAATGACAAATAAGGTGTCAAATGAAAGCCTATAACCAAAATATGATATTACATGTGAGAAGTTTGACCTCGGACTGCCTGTTACAGAGTTGCAACCGAAAGTACTGTTTTAAATTCGTCGAAATAGTACAAACTATTATTTAACGCGACTAAGAAAGACCAGAACAAATACATACTTCTACTAAAATGATAGTATTTCTTAGTGATGCCAAATGACTGCAACATGAAAAGATGACATAATGATAGCGGGATGTATATATATATATATATATATATATATATATATATATATATATATATATATATATATATATATATATATATATATATATATATATATATATATGTATATATATATATATATATATATATATATATATATATATATATATATATATATATATATATGTATATATATATATATATATATATATATATATATATATATATATATATATATATATATATATATATATATATATATATATATCGAGAAAAGGAGTACGACCGTTAATCCAATATAAATTAAGGATCACTCGAAGAGTGGAGGGTTTTTCGGTCAATAGGTGGAGAAATAAGACAAAGAAGGTGGCTACTTCATCTATTTATTCGAAGACGTTTCGCTCTCTGATCAAAGAGCATCATCAGTTCATCTAAAAAGAACAATATGAAAAAAACCAAACATCCATAGAGAAGTTAATATAACAGTGTTACCTCAAAAAGACATGTAGCAGTCAAAGGTATAAAAAGTAACAAAAGCTTGAAACAATGAACCATTGAATCGTTAGGTGTAGAAACAATCAATAATACTAAGTACAGTTTACAATTTAACAAAGACTTAGAACAGCAAAAGAAGTATGTGGTTATCATACATGTATAAAAAAAATTTTATGTAAAAAACTTGTTCTTTTTAAAATTTTAATTTAAAAAAAAAATTTAAACATAAAATTTAAAAATTTTATGTAAAAAACAAAATCTTGGTGATCTTACTAGTTCTCGGCGAATACAAGTTTTTTACATAAAATTTTTTTTATACATGTATGATAACCACATACTTCTTTTGCTGTTCTAAGTCTTTGTTAAATTGTAAACTGTACTTAGTATTATTGATTGTTTCTACACCTAACGATTCAATGGTTCATTGTTTCAAGCTTTTGTTACTTTTTATACCTTTGACTGCTACATGTCTTTTTGAGGTAACACTGTTATATTAACTTCTCTATGGATGTTTGGTTTTTTTCATATTGTTCTTTTTAGATGAACTGATGATGCTCTTTGATCAGAGAGCGAAACGTCTTCGAATAAATAGATGAAGTAGCCACCTTCTTTGTCTTATTTCTCCACCTATTGACCGAAAAACCCTCCACTCTTCGAGTGATCCTTAATTTATATATATATATATATATATAGCGGGATGTATCGTTCTCAGTTTTCTAAAATTTTGATTTTAAAAATTTAAATTATATACAAAAATTTTTACACTTCACAGCCATTTTGACTTCCACCACATAAAAATGTGTATTTGCGGTGTATTTGCCGTCAATCGACGTTGCCACGAGTTAAAAATATCGATCGTTTGAGGCCAGGTAGAAAAGGTATATTATAAACTATATAAAAGGTGGGTTCTTTACCTGTTCGGCTGGTTCGGCTGGTAAGGGTCCAAATATTTTACGAGTTGAATTGTGTTTATTTTATTTCATCTGTTAAATTATAGTTTTCTCATAACGACTTAAAATATTTGTTTGAAAAATTACTTTTGGGTCATTCCATTTCAAATCATTCAATTTTGGAGCAAAAAAAAATATGGACTTCCGATTTGTCTAAAAATTTGTATACAGCTTCTGCGGGACGTAAAAATAAGATATTTAAGGTCAAAAAATCTTCTTCTTCTTTTTTTCTCAAAATGTTATTTTATTCGATTTTACAGTGATTTGGTGTTTATTTATACAAATTTCCATTTTCTCTCGTAAAGTATCAATGGAAAACATATTTTAATAGAAGGGACTCAAAAATATCATTATATGGCATTATAACAAGTTACTTTGATTCAAAACAAGCTTTTGATCAAATTTTTTAGTGTAGAAAACGTTAAAATACCGTTTTTTACATTTTTCTCCATTCCCAAAATGCATCATAATCGATTTGGCTGAAAATTTGCCCACAGATAGACAAAACATAGGACTTTAAGTGGTCATAAGGATTTGAATTATATTACAATACCCAAAAAGTTGCATGCAATATTATAGTCAAAAATATAGGCGTCTACTGTAAGTAAAATTAACTCGAAAATATCGACCTCACGACAAAAATTGTTAAAAAGAAATTGTAATAATTGTAAATACGATTTATTTGGAACAATTTCAGTTCCTTCCATTTTTGTCGAAAAGTTAAAAATGGCGGAGATATTGAGCAAAACAAGTTCTCCTTTAAAATCAAGATGGCCGCTAACGTAACGGAGGAATTCATTCGAGATTTTAAATTTAGGCTACTATTGACTCCCCTAAAGATCAGAAAAATAAATTTTTGTGCAGCTTGGCATTCAAGGTCAAATGCTATCCCGACTGGACTAATATATACTTTTGAGTATGATATTACTGCATGTAACTTTTTTGGTATTGTAATATAATTCAAATCCTTCTAACCACTTAAAGTCCTATCTTTTAGCTATCTGCGGGCAAATTTTTAGCCAAATCGATGATGATGTATTTTGGGAATGGAGGAAAATGTAAAAAACGATATTTTAACGTTTTTAACACTATAAAATTTGATCAAAAACTTGTTTTGATTCAAAATAACTTGTTATAATGCCATATAATGACATTTTTGAGTAATTTCTATTAAAATATTAGGTTTTTCATTGATACTTTACGACAGAAAATGCAAATTTGTTTAAATAAACACCAAATCACTGTAAAATCTCATAAAATAACATTTTGAGAAAAAAGAAGAAGAAGATTTTTTGACCTTAAATATCTTTTTTTTTTACGTCCCGCAGAAGCTATATACCAATTTTCAGACAAATCGGAGATCGAAATTTTTTTGCCTGAGTGATTCGACATGGAATGTACCTTTTACATTTTCGTTTAATTTACGTACGGTTTTTGTTCAGAATTTTGAAGAAACGCTTGGTTTGACATAAAATTTGGGACACGCATAACTAATATGTTAAAGAAAAATATTGTGCCGATATGTGCTTTTGATCTGGAGGTGAGTTTCGTCCGTTATCGGGGATGAAAACAAATACGTTCAAATAAGTCCGGAATTGGATAAACTGACTAATTCTAAGCAACTTCTATTTTATAGAGTTTTTTCACTAAGTCAATACTTTTAGAGATATTTAAGAGTGAATATGTTCATTTTTCAACAAAAAAAAAACACGTTTTTAAACGGTTTTTCGCAAATAACTCAACAAGTAGGTACCTACTTTATTGAAAAAAAATTAGCAAATAGCAAATATAGCTTATAGAAAAGAGAAAAAATGGTATATGTGTCAGGTCTGTAGACCCAGTAGAAGCAGAGTTATTGCTAAGCTTTGTTTTAAAACCAAGAGGAGTAGGTAAACTAAAAAGGCAGATTCACACCCAAGAAAGTCACTAGAAATATCTTCAGATACATATTCTTTTTTGGTTTATCATATCGGCCTTTGACGGTAATATTGACTAAAAATCTAAAAATAAAAGGAATAGCGAAGAAAATACAAAAATCGCTGATAAAATAAATAAACTAACCTATGAAATGCCAATAGTGTTAAAATTTTATAAATGTCATTATTGTCAAAATTTGGTATGAGTAAAATTGCCTGAGGTTGTACTAATTACAAACAAGGTTTACGGCGCGGGAAATTTGAATTACTCCTCTTAGTTTAAAAACAGACTATAGTGAAAAATAAGCTCTTATATGTCAAATTCCAAATCGAACATTTTAACGTGAAATAAAAAAAATGAAACACTTTTCTGGGAAAACTTATTACAACTTTTTTGAAGTGTTTAAGAAAACGTTTATTTTTATTGTTTTAAAAAGTTTCTAGCAGCAAGAGTAAGCAAGTTACGCTCAAAATACAGTTGTTTCTTTTTTCTTTTGGTTAAAAATATCGTAAAAATCTCCCTCTAATTAACAGCCCAAATGGAATTAATCGTTACCACTTCACAAGTGACTATGTATTGTTTGTGTTTGTAAGTTTCATCAGTTCAAAGTGCTTATTTGTGAAAAAATTTGGTTTTAAAGTAAATTTTAAATCTTTAATTTTGAAAAAAAAACTTTTTTCAAAATAGCTTAAAAATTATTAGTGATACCAAATATCTTAAAGAGTAAAAAATGTAGGTTTTGCTTTTTTAAATATGTGGGATTTTTTGATTTTCTGGAAGACAAAAATTGGTTAAGATATGGCTGTTTAAAATTTGCATATACATACTCGTGACTAGTGATTCGTTCGAGCCCTTTCAACAAAACCCCTTTCAAAAATAAGCATTTTTAACCAATGCAACTTACAGATCATATACAGGGTGTCCCCGAAAATAGTGCGTTCCTTAAAGGTATAGATAGAAAGCACAATGTAGAGCAAAAAATTCTTATAACATTTTCAGCCGTTTAAAACTTTTATAGAACAAAATTTGCTTAGAATTAGAATTAGTCAGTTTATCCACTCCCGGACTTATTTTGAACGTATGTTTTTTCACCCCCAAGAAGCGGTGAAAGTCACATCCAGGGCAAGAGAACATATCGGCATAATCTCACTTTTTCTTTGGCATTTTAGCTACGTGTGTGCCAAATTTCATGTCAATCCAAGCGGTTCTTTAAAATCTGGAGGTTTTGCGATATTTTACCGTGAGTGAATGGAATAATCGCCGTTGTCACTTTTAGATAAGAAGTCCTTATCACAATGACATAGTCAGGTTAACTGAATTATATCATTATTGTTTTTATCATTAAATGTGAAAACCTAGAATTGTCCATGTCTGTCCATCAATAAACACAACTCCTCTGTTAGTAGGACAGAAAGAATGACAAATAAGGTGTCAAATGAAAGCCTATAACCAAAATATGATATTACATGTGAGAAGTTTGACCTCGGACTGCCTGTTACAGAGTTGCAACCGAAAGTACTGTTTTAAATTCGTCGAAATAGTACAAACTATTATTTAACGCGACTAAGAAAGACCAGAACAAATACATACTTCCGGTTTCATGCCTGTCTGTTCGTCCATGCCTGTCGGTGAACAAAATTCATCCGTCATATTAACTGACAAAAAGTTACACGAGGAGTTCAAATATCGACTGCCGGTTCAACTTCCGGTCACTTTGGGTGAAAAATTAGAACTTACGATGTCCAATTGCTTGTTACAATTTTTTTATAAGTGTTCTACTCTATCTACTCTGACTTTTTCTATAACTTACTTAGATCACATATAATTTAATACAGTTTTGATGTCAGGGTCTTCAAAATTTATGTGGTGAGTTCCGGTATGTGATGAATGAAAGACGACTCCATAAGCAGAAAAAAAAGGTGTTCTTTAAAGTGTTCTCAAGACCTAAGACAATACATCGACTCACAAGAGCGTTGTGACAGTAGCAAAAATTCGAGTTAGGGTTCGAATTACTTTCTCATGCGGCTTACTCTCCTGACTTGGCCCCCTCCGATTATTAAGTGTTCCCCAAATCTGAAGAAATGACTCGTAAATAAAAAAATCAGCTGAGATAATTGAAGAAAAAAATAACTATTTTTCAGAGCTTTCAGAATCGTATTATGCGCACGGCATCGACATAAAAAATTTGTAAAACCGTTAAAATCGCTGTATTGAACATATTGAATAAAATTAAAGAATTTTCATGAAAACATGTTTTTCATGAAAATATGTCTACTTTTATAGGACGCACTTCAGCAGTTCATAAAAAAAGCTTACAGACTTTCTAATGCTGTTTGCTAAATAGCAAAAATAACAAAAATTTTATTACTCATGAAGAAGATCAAGCAGCTAAATTTAAAGTAAAATCATTAGATGGCATATACATAGATATGGAATAATGGAATAGAAGTTGATATCCACTTCTGAACCCACCTCAGAAGAAGTGGACGAAATAGAGTAATTGGGATTCCTTCAAAGGTCACCTGAGCACTCAGAACCTAGTACCAGTACCTGCAGCTGCGATATTATTAAAGAGAAATCCGACAAAAGAATTGAGAGGGAACTCTGGACCAAATATCAAAAACCAGTGTAACCCAACACTTCCAGCTTAATATTAATAATAGAAAATCACCGAAAGACAAATATGTAATGTAAAGAATTAATATCTCAATATTCCGTTCTACTAAACAATAACGACTGGCAGAACATTAAAGTCTTTATTCAAGTCGTATATTCAAAAAATGGGAAAACGAATGGGTGGATAGAAAACGATGGCGGGCGAAATGTGGGATGCGGAGGAGACCGTAGGAACCCCACTACTTATATATATATTCAAAAAATAAGACAAGTAGAGTAATAAATGGATAATTAAAAATTGCGAGAAACACTGCAAGAAAATTATTTAATAGATCCGAAGACAAAACAAAAATTAATGTGCTAAATAAAAGTATTGATTCGTTACTGCAGAACTAGACCTGTTATATGGAGCTATACTAGTCTGGATCGGTGTAAATTAAATGAGAAAGAAAATAATATAATAAACACACTTTAAGAGCAGATAGAGAAAATATATGGATTATCAGAAGGTTCAAACGGCAGAATTATCAACGATAAACAAGAAAAAGTCAACGAGATAATGATTCTGGACCAACTGTTTTATTATAATTAGGGGTACGGAATTTTCGTTTTTCCGAAATAGATGCGAATTTCGGCGAAATTTTGAACATAAATGCGATAAATGTGAAATATGGAGTTTTTGTTTGTTTTTGCGAAATACCTGCAGTAAATAAGTAGGTAGTTACGTAGTAAATAAGGTATGGAAAGATTTTACGGAAAGTTTTCTATTGTTCATAATTTTTGAAAGGTTGTTTATTTTTCTAACACGTGTTGAAACAGAAGGAACTTTCATTGTTCATCATTAAAAAGATAAGATAAGGAATTGATATTTTTCAATGTTGATTCTTTGAGAAATATAAATAATCCGACTGTTGTTATATGCATTTCGGTCTTTTGTATTGGCAAAAATCTAAGTAGGAATAAAAGTCGGCTAATTCTAATTTTCTAAATATATAAATTAGTCAAACAGGACAATCAGTGCTCATTCCGTCAATTTTTACTAAGAACATGGTCTATCAAAAAAGTTTTCATAATAACATAAAGTTACTTAAAGTGGGGTGTATTCTGTAACATTTCCGTTAAATTTAAGAGGCCTCTAAAATTTAACTTTTAACGGTCCTCTAAAACTTTTCCGTTAGATTGTCATTCTGTAAACACATATTATAGAGGACCGCTAAAATAATATTATTTTAGAGGAATCCTCTAAAAGGTTTTGGAACAAATACGTCAACGTCGCTCGTTGATCGTTTTGAACTACTTTTAACCTAGAAATTGACCGAAAACTGACTGTTAGAGGCCAAAAACCTTAAGAAGAAGAAGAAATTGACAGTTTCCTGAAAAATAATATTTATTATATTTAATTATTTTTTAGTAAAACTCATATTTTCCAATTAAACATTTTTATTTATAAAGTTATACATTAAAATATTGCTGAAAAATTGCATATCTTATTTCTTCTCCCATTCGACACTAATTTTGGTCAAATGGTCTATTTTCAATAACATTAAGGTCATCTTATTAATCTGCATCTGGTTATAAACCTTCTGAAACTTTACCTTTGTAATAATTTGGTACGTTTTGTAATGTTCCACAATAACTTTAAATAATTTTACCTGCATTAATACGATTTAATTGCTTTGACAAACATCTTTGACTTCCAACACTTTTTCAATAACATTTCTAGGTACTTAGGTAGGTACATACTTCCTTTGAAATGGTAATTGTAGTTATTTACTTTCAGGTCAATTATTTACTTTGTGTTTATGTTGTAATCTGAAATCAGCTCTACAAAAAGAAACAAACATTTGAATTTTGTTACTTATAGGTGTAGTGTGTCAATTGTAAAGTAAAAAATGAGACTTACCTTTCATTATTATTTATTAAGTACTTCTTCACCAAATACATTATAAAAAGCCAGTTTCCATTTTTAAATATTTATCTCCAGTATAATACAAGAATAACAAACTACTATTCATACAAACATAACCCAACAAAAATAATCAAACCACATTTAACGGACTGCTAAAAATTTAGCGGGTACATTTTGACATCCTCTAAAATAGTTTTATTTAGAGGGAGTTTTAACGGTTTAGGTTATGATTTTAACGGATGTAAGATTTACAGAATACCAAAATATTTTTAGCGGGCGCTAAAATTTTAGAGGCCTCTAAAAGTTAACGGAAGTGTTACAGAATACACCCCAGTATCCCCTAAAATGGGACGCCCTAAAACAATTTTGAGTGATCGAGTCAAAGAATTTGCAACAGATGAACTATATATGTGTGACACAAGACACAATTGCTACACAGTGCAGTTTTCCGTCATTCGCTAAAGCAGCATTACAGAGCATTTGGAGTCCAACGAACAGCGTAGACCCAGAACGATTCTTCAGCACATATAATATTGTAGTGACAGATCGAAGAACAGCTTTTAAAGAGTCGAATGTCGAAATTACAACGATGTTAGCTTTTAATTAATGTTTTCTGTTGTTTTACTCGTAGTTAAAAATAAATGCGAAATTTTGTAGTTATAAAAAAGTAAATGCGAAATTCATGTTTTTTATTTGCGAAAATTCCGTACCCCTAATAATAATTAGTTATAAAATAGCTTAAATGGGGAAAAGCTATGAGCTTAGACCAAACACCAGTAGGGGGCATCCAATTAATTGAGGAAAAAAATTAAATGTATAACAATATTCACTTCATTTACTGAAAAGGCATTGTCCCGCAAGAATGGTTGAAATCACAATTAATAGCCCTACAAAAAGACAAGCGCTTAAAAGTGATAAGACCATTGAACAATAAGCCTGTAAGCTACCTTTTAAACACATTCTCAAAAATAATCCATAACACAAGGATTGTTCGGAAATTCTTTTATAGACTTCAGGCAACAAATTCTCCTGATCATGTTTAAAAAATGTACGGAATGTACTAAATAAAAAAATAAATTTATCATTTAAAAATATATACCCTTATACTATAACATAATTCTAACGTTGAATATATAATGCTTTCCTGTGGAGTATACAAAGGATGGTCCTGTTTTTCCCGCACGCTGCCTTGTTTAGTCTTCTTTGTCGTTTAATTCGTTAAATTATATCCTCTTATGTCACGGCTTCAGGAAGCAGTGGATATATGCAGTGAACGGGAGGCCTATGTCGAACAGTGAACGAAGGGGCCGTTTCGCGTTTATCATGTAGAGAAGTCACCTGTCAAAAACTGGACGTATGTAATCGTATTCAATTTGTTAAATACTGTCACATACTATGTCATACACCTCTGTGCGTTAATCCATTTTATTTCTACAATTTTAAGGTGCTATTACATGCCGCCATTTTGATTTGTCTACAGTCGCATTCTGCCCGTTAAATCCCATCGTTTGAGGCGCTGTACGTCACGATTGGATCAATTGTAGCGAAGCTGCATGACTAAGGCCCTTTTAACATGTTGCTGTATTTGATTTTTCTGTGCCATTTTATATTATTTGTCAAATACTATTATTCGAGGTGCTGTACATCACGATTGGACCAATAGGACCGTAGATACAAGACTAAGGCCCTTTTGACATGCTGCTGTATTTGATTTTTCTATGTCATTGTATTCTATTTGACAAATCCAGTTATTTGAGGTGCTGTACTCCACGATTGGACTAATAGGAGCGAAGATACGTAAATAAGGCCCTTTTGGCATGTTGCTGTATTTGATTATTCTGTGTCATTGTATTCGGTTCGTTAAACCCTATCATTTGAGGTGCTGTATGTCACGATTGGACCAATAGGACCGAAGATACATAACAAAGGCCCTTTTGACTTGTTGCTGTATTTGAGTTGTTTGTGTCAAATTTGATTCTATTGGTCAAGTCCTATTATTTAAGATGCCGTACGTCACGTCCTAATAGGACCGAAGATACGCTACTAAGGCCCTTTTGACATGCTGTTGTATTTTATTTTTTTATGTCATTGTATTCTGTTTGTCAAATCCTATCATTTGAGGTGCTATACAGCACGATTGGACTAACAGGACCGAAGATACATAACTAAGGCCCTTTTGACATGCTGCTGTGTTTGATTTTTCTGTGTCATTGTCTTCTATGGTGCCTAAGGCATGTCCATGATATGCATTATTTTTAAACAAAACAAGTAATTGGACTTCGTAAGTCCTAGCTTTTCACCCAAAGTAATCGAAAGTAGAACTGGAAGACGACATCTGAATTTTACGTGTAACTTTGCGTGGATTGATATACGAGTTTACTAATTTTGAGTCATTTTTACTAAACTTCGACATTTATCACCTCATTTGTAATTCTACCCGGTATAATGGCGGAGGAGTTATATTGGCGGTCGTACGGACCGACAGAAAGATTGCCTAGGTCAAATATTTCACCTTTAGTACCATCCTTGGATTATAAGCTTTCATTTGACACCTCATTTATCATTCTAGCTGGTATAATGATGGAGGAGTTATATTCGCGGTCAGACGGACCGACGGACAGACCGCCTAGGTCAAATATCTCACCTTTAGTACCATCCTTGGATTATCAGCTTTCATTTGACACCTCATTTGTCATTCTACCTGGTATAATGATGGAGGAGTTATATTCGCGGACGGACAGACCGACGGAAAAACAGCCTAGGTCAAATATCTCACCTTTAGTACCATCCTTGGATTATCAGCTTTCATTTGACACCTCATTTGTCATTCTACCTGGTATAATGACGGAGAAGTTATATTTGCGGTCGTACGGACCGACGGAAAGACAGCCTAGGTCAAATATCTCACCTTTAGTACCATCCTTGGATTATAAGCTTTTATTTGACACCTCATTTATCATTCAAGCTGGTATAATAATGGAGGAGTTATATTCGCGGTCGGAGGGACCGACGCACAGACCGCCTAAGTCAAATATCTCACCTTTAGTACCATCCTTGGATTATCAGCTTTCATTTGACGCCTCATTTGTCATTCTACCTGGTATAATGACGGATGAGTTATATTCGCGGTCGTACGGACCGACGGAAAGACAGCCTAGGTCAAATATCTCACCTTTAGTACCATCCTTGGATCATAAACTTTCATTTGACAGCTCATTTATCATTCAAGCTGGTATAATGATGGAGGATATATATTAGCGGTCGTACGGACAGACGGAAAGACAGCCTAGGTCAAATATCTCACCTTTAGTACCATCTTTGGATTATAAGCTTTCATTTGACACCTCATTTGTCATTCTACCTGGTATAATGATGGAGGAGTTATATTCGCGGTCGGATAGACCGACGTACAGACCGCCAAGGTCAAATATATCACCTTTAGTACCATCCTTGGATTATCAGCTTTCATTTGACACCTCATTTGTCATTCTACCTGGTATAATGACGGAGAAGTTATATTCGCGGTCGTACGGACCGACGGAAAGACAGCCTAGGTCAAATATCTCACCTTTAGTACCATCCTTGGATTATAAGCTTTTATTTGACACCTCATTTATCATTCAAGCTGGTATAATAATGGAGGAGTTATATTCGCGGTCGAAGGGACCGACGTACAGACCGCCTAAGTCAAATATGTCGACTTTAGTACCATCCTTGGATTATAAGCTTTCATTTGACACCTTATTTGTCATTCTACCTGGTATAATGACGAAGGAGTTATATTCGCGGTCGTACGGACCGACGGAAAGACAGCCTAGGTCAAATATCTCACCTTTAGTACCATCCTTGGATTATAAGCTTTCATTTGACACCTCATTTGTCATTCTACCTGGTATAATGATGGAGGAGTTATATTCGCGGTCGGACAGACCGACAAACAGACCGCCAAGGTCATATATCTCACCTTTAGTACCATCCTTGGATTATCAGCTTTCAGTTGACACCTCATTTGTCATTCTAGCTGGTATGTTGACGGAGGAGTTGTGATTACAGACAGACGGACGGACAGACGGACGTGGATAATACAAAGTTTTCACATTTTTTCAAAATTGGGTGAAAACAACATGATGCCAGAATGATTTGTTGATGAAAATAATATATACATTCTCAAATTGCCTATTTTTCGGTGTGGATAATATTATATTCAACAGTGATGCCAAATTTCTGATGCCAAAATGATTGATAATGAAAGTGGGATATAGGTTTTCATGTATATAGCGGCAGCGACAAAACGGTAAAACACTGAACTAAATGTATATAATATTTTCACTGTACCATCATTTTGGACTCAAACATTTTATGGAATAAACTTATATAACTTAGTGAGGGATAAACAAAGAATGCTGATATATTAAAGTGAGATCGGACGAGCTTCAGTCGCGGACCAATCAGCGTAGAGAGAACATGTCCCACAAATTGTTCGAAACGCGATTGGTCCAACCACTTGGAAAATCCACTCTCCTACGTCATAATCCTTAGAACAAAGGAAAATATGGATATAAAAGGAGGTGGATTTTCCATCAAAAATCAGTTCGAGCTGTACCTCGTAATCGAAGACTCCTAGGTTCGGTACTTGTTTACCCACCTAGAATCTGACTTTTATTTCTTTTACGTATTGCTATTTGTGTATATTGCAGAGAAACGAAACTCTGCCATTTATTTGAATATTTGATATTTCTTGATATATAATATTTACTTGTATATTTTTGTGTACTGTTTCCAGCGGAATCTCTGCTTGCCAGACCACGCGCTAGAAACATACCCCATTTATTTGCCATTTTATAGTTGCAATACTTTATATTTTTTTTTTCTTGCTGAAAAATAGTGTCTAGTGATATTCCTCCCGTAGGTCAAACACTTGGAGCTATTTTTCCCATTTTACCTGTGCATTCTTTGTGGTTTAATTTTATTTCGAAAATACGGCCCAGGTGCTCTTCCTTCCGTAAGTTAAGGAACCTCTTGGCCTATTTTCACATTTTCACCTTCTACTGTTTGATCTACTGTTTGATTTCGAGAATACGGTCAGGTGTCTTTCCTTCCGTAAGTTAAGGAACCACCTCCGCTTATTCTCGCATTTATCTTTTCATATTTCCATGCTGTTCTCTTTTAGGGTCCGTGTTTCCGAATGTAAGAAATTGTTTTGACTTGTTCTTATCAGAACTAACCAAAACTCCTCCTATATGCCCTGCCCAGCTTCTTTTTCAGGCATTGTTCATTTTTAATATAAAAGATCAAACAGTATAAAATTTAACCTTTCGTTTTATATTTACGATATATATTTCTGTGCCAGGTATTCCTTCCGTAAGTTAAGGAATCACATAATACCTTTTCTTTTTTTTTTGATTATCATTGCTTACCATTACATAAACACGCTCCAGTGGTATTCTTGCCGCAGCAAGTCACGCATCCGAGCTGTTTATTACTTTCTGTGGACTTTCTCTGCAACTCAGGTGATATTTCCACTCTGTGGATCAGACACCCGAGCTCACAGCAACTCCAGGTCTGCGATATTTCCCTACGGGATCAAACGCTCACCTGTATATTATTTTTTTCGTGTCAGAAACGCTCTGTACACACGAGATATAAGAAATTCTTGTCTTACTTGTTCGAATACGAATCATGGACACTCGAAATGTTCTCAGGTCCAACGACAAGGATCTTACTAAGTCGGAAGAGGGTCAAACTGACAAAATGGACACATCCAGCCTTACTCCGCAACATGGCGCCCAACTAAACAAGGAATCCACGACCCCACCAGAACTCAAAGACAACAACGCTCAACCTGGACCCACAGCTACCACTCAACAACCGACCACAGACCACAAAAATCAACCATCCACGAGCCACACCGGACCTTCCGAATGGATGACCACATTCATACAAGCTTTAACATACTTCTCCGCTGCCCAGACCACCAAAGAACCAGCCAAACCTCCTAGGATATGGACATCCAAACCACCTAGATTTGAGGGACGCGAAACAGAGATCCCAAAACAGTTTCTACAAAAAGCAGAAGACTTCCTAACGAAATTCGAAGTTGACAAGGACGACTGGGTGGACTATCTAACGACCAATTCACTTCACGGCGAAGCAAAATCTTGGGCAGAGAGTCACAATTCAGCCGAGATAGGCTATCAGACCTTCAAGACTCGATTTTTGGAAAAATTCGACGACCCAGCACTTCTATCAGCCCTCACGGTGAAATTGTACGGCCAAATACAAAGAAGCGAATCTGCCGAAGACTTCATCGCCAGAAAAGCTGCCCTTTTCAAGAGACTATTACCAGACATCCCGGAAGCTGAAAGATGCAGAGTGATAGCAAACCAACTCCACCCACAAATCAGAATTTGCCTGAGACTCGGGATGCCGACAACCGAGGACAGCCTTAGGGTGATAGCCAAAGACATGGAAAGCGACGCTCAATACCTGCGACCCAGGAGACACGAGGACCAAACACCTCGCCAATCAGAAACCATCCAAGACTGGCGAAACAGAAATCCACAAAGGCAGAGGCAGAACCAACAAACCCAACAAGAACAGCCGGAAAACTCCAACAGGGGCACCAACTAACCCCTGTTGACGAACTGGTGCCCCAACTGAATCCCATCCACCAACGGTCGATGACGGCAGGGCTCCCAAACCTCGATGGAAGGATCAACGACAGCAAAGTGAAGATTTTGATCGACACCGGAGCATCTGGAAACTTCATACACCAGAGTCTGATCCAGAGGGGAGACCTGCAGATTCGACCCGGAACGATTCAGCTGGCATGCACGGACAGCACGTCCCATAGCCCAGGGACTGCCGATGTCGAAATTTCACTGGACAACTTCTCCACAACCGTACGATGCACAGTATTGGAGAACTTAAACCACGATGTTGTACTCGGAATGCCATGGTTGGAACAAGAAGAGGCCAATGTAGACATACCCCGTAAATGTTTACACGTAGGCACCACCAGACGAACCACTATCTACTGGAGGAACCAAGGCAAACCACACCCCAAAACTCAAACATTAGAGGCACACCAGGCTCCTACCTTCGCCTTCGAGACAATCAAACAAATAATTCAACAGTACAACGATGTTTTCGACGACCGTCTACGCCAGCCAACCACAAAAGCTACGGAAATGACAATCGAAGTAACAGACACACGACCAATCAACATCAAACCCTACAAGTATTCCACGCAGAAAAAAAGGATAATGTTCCAAGAGGTGAAAGAGATGCTCACAGCAGGAGTCATCAGACCAAGCAAATCACCATACAATAGCCCGGTGGTTATTGTAACCAAGAAGGATGGCACACCCCGTTTCTGCGTGGATTACAGAAAACTCAACGAAATCACAATCGACGAAGCCTCCAGTATGCCGCCAATACACGATAGCATCAAAGAAATCGGCACAGCTAAGATCTTCTCCACACTGGATTTAAAAAGCGGGTTCTGGCAGATACCACTACATGAAGACTCCAGCCCTAAAACCGCTTTTAGCCTGCCAGACGGATCATCCTACGAGTTCTCAGTGATGCCCTTCGGACTTAAGAATGGACCAGCCGTCTTTCAAAAACTAGTGACAACAGTCTTCGCTGGATACATCGATGAATTTATAAAAGTTTACATGGACGATATTATCATTTTTTCCGAAGACTGGACACAACACCAAAAACATCTCCACTTGGTGTTAGAAAGACTACGAACACACGGACTATGGGCATCACTGAAGAAGTGCAGGTTCGCAGCAGACGAATTAGAATACCTAGGCCATAAGATCACATCAACAGACACTCAACCCCTAGAAAAACACGTGGAGAAGATTAAAGGCTTCAACACCCCCAAGACGCTAAGACAGCTGAGGAGCTTCCTGGGAACAGCAAACTGGCTAAGAGATTTTATCCCTCGATTCGCAGAGACAGTAACACCCCTCACCGATCTCACCGCAGGCAATAGGAAATTGCTAAGATGGAACGAGAAAGCCGAAACAGCGTTTAAGGAGATCAAAAAAAGCAATCGAGGGCCAACTACATCTGAAACGACCAGACACCTCCAGACCATTCAGCCTCCAGACGGACGCCTCCGACATAGGTATGGGAGCAGTGCTGTTCCAAGGAACCCCAGAGAACAAAGACGTTATCGCCTACGCCTCCACAAAACTTCGACCAGCAGAAAAACGTTATCACATTAACGAGAAGGAATGCCTCGCACTGGTATGGGCACTGAAAAAATACAAACATTTTCTACAAGACCAACACTTCACGCTATACACGGACAGCCAAGCACTCATATGGCTCAACAGGTTCAAGGAAGACAAAGCAAAGCTGTTCAGATGGGCCTTATTACTACAAGAATTCAACTTCACAATACAACACATCCCAGGCAAAGAAAATGAGCTCCCAGACCATCTCTCGAGAAACCCAGTAGAAAACAGAGAAGAAGACGAAAACCAGGACGAAGAAGTGAACCGATTAAGCTGGCCCACAAAACAAGCCGTCGAAGAAGACACATTCCCACTACTCTGCATGCTGGAAGATGTGGAAGAGGGCGAAAACAACCCAATACTAGACGATCTCACAAACCTACCACTACAGGACAAGATAAGGAGAAGCCACCTGGTCCACCATGGGATGAGACGATTCCGAAGACGGTACCAAGAAATCTCCGACAGAGGTCCAAGAAGCGAGGTAGAAGAGAGCCTTCTACGGGAATTCACCATAGTAGAAAACGCAGCCTACTACAAACAAGACGAAAACACAAGAGTACTGGTCGTGCCACAGTCACTCCGAACACAAGTCCTGAAAGCATACCACGACTCAGAAGAGGCCAATCACCCAGGACGAGACGAGACCATCCGGGCGATCAAGAGGTTCTATTACTGGCCAACACTATCCAAAGATGTCCGAAACTACGTTCGATCCTGCACGACATGTGCCTCCATAAAACGAGCACCAACACAACCCACAGCACCAATCGTAGCAAGAGAGCCCCGCCAACCATGGGAGAGGGTCTCCTTTGACGTATTAGGACCATACCCAGCTGCCCGAGGGACACGCAACAGATACATCTTCCTGGCCACGGATTGCCTAAGCAGTTGGGTGGAGTTCCGCTGTGTCCAAACAACCAAAAGTAGACAAATCATCTCGTTCCTCCAAGACGAAATATGCAGCCGCTGGGGGAAACCAACCACCATCATCACAGACAACGGGCCCCAATTCCGGACGGATGCCTGGGAGAGATTCCTGAGGAGAAACAACATTCAAGCCGAATTCAGCCCCATTTATCACCAACGAGCCAACCCGGTGGAAAGAAGAGCCCAGGAACTGAAAAAGGGACTACGTGCCAGGGTCAAATCTCCAGACGACCCCCGATGGGACACCTACCTACCCGACATCATCTTCAGCCTGAGAACCAGGAGGAACGAGGCCACCAAAGAAACACCAGCAGAATTATTGCTAGGATACCTTCCCAGACGCTCGGAAGAGAGCGAAAAGGAAATCAGAGAGGCCAACACCGCAGCCAGACGGCAAGCACGAGTAGAACAAGCAGTCCGAAGAGCCACGGTGTACGCCAGGAACCTATATCCTGACAACCCAAACGAACCACCCCCCAGACGCTACATCCAAGGAGAGCAAGTTAGAATCAGAAACCACCACAAGGGAAATTTTGGACCTACATGGACAGGACCACACACAATCCTGAAGGTCCTCGGCAACAACACCTACGAGGTTCACCGTGACCAGGATGTAAATCGTACCATCCATGGAGACGACATTAGACCTGCCCTTCCACCTAGAGACGAAGAATTGAAACAAGAAGACTAAAACAAATTCAAAATATAAACTTTGTAAAAAATATATTTATCACAGTTAATATAACCTTTTTACCACACCTAGGGTCTTCGAAGGGGGGGGGGGGGATGAGATCGGACGAGCTTCAGTCGCGGACCAATCAGCGTAGAGAGAACATGTCCCACAAATTGTTCGAAACGCGATTGGTCCAACCACTTGGAAAATCCACTCTCCTACGTCATAATCCTTAGAACAAAGGAAAATATGGATATAAAAGGAGGTGGATTTTCCATCAAAAATCAGTTCGAGCTGTACCTCGTAATCGAAGACTCCTAGGTTCGGTACTTGTTTACCCACCTAGAATCTGACTTTTATTTCTTTTACCTATTGCTATTTGTGTATATTGCAGAGAAACGAAACTCTGCCATTTATTTGAATATTTGATATTTCTTGATATATAATATTTACTTGTATATTTTTGTGTACTGTTTCCAGCGGAATCTCTGCTTGCCAGACCACGCGCTAGAAACATACCCCATTTATTTGCCATTTTATAGTTGCAATACTTTATATTTTTTTTTTCTTGCTGAAAAATAGTGTCTAGTGATATTCCTCCCGTAGGTCAAACACTTGGAGCTATTTTTCCCATTTTACCTGTGCATTCTTTGTGGTTTAATTTTATTTCGAAAATACGGCCCAGGTGCTCTTCCTTCCGTAAGTTAAGGAACCTCTTGGCCTATTTTCACATTTTCACCTTCTACTGTTTGATCTACTGTTTGATTTCGAGAATACGGTCAGGTGTCTTTCCTTCCGTAAGTTAAGGAACCACCTCCGCTTATTCTCGCATTTATCTTTTCATATTTCCATGCTGTTCTCTTTTAGGGTCCGTGTTTCCGAATGTAAGAAATTGTTTTGACTTGTTCTTATCAGAACTAACCAAAACTCCTCCTATATGCCCTGCCCAGCTTCTTTTTCAGGCATTGTTCATTTTTAATATAAAAGATCAAACAGTATAAAATTTAACCTTTCGTTTTATATTTACGATATATATTTCTGTGCCAGGTATTCCTTCCGTAAGTTAAGGAATCACATAATACCTTTTCTTTTTTTTTGATTATCATTGCTTACCATTACATAAACACGCTCCAGTGGTATTCTTGCCGCAGCAAGTCACGCATCCGAGCTGTTTATTACTTTCTGTGGACTTTCTCTGCAACTCAGGTGATATTTCCACTCTGTGGATCAGACACCCGAGCTCACAGCAACTCCAGGTCTGCGATATTTCCCTACGGGATCAAACGCTCACCTGTATATTATTTTTTCGTGTCAGAAACGCTCTGTACACACGAGATATAAGAAATTCTTGTCTTACTTGTTCGAATACGAATCATGGACACTCGAAATGTTCTCAGGTCCAACGACAAGGATCTTACTAAGTCGGAAGAGGGTCAAACTGACAAAATGGACACATCCAGCCTTACTCCGCAACAAAAGTAACATCAAGAAATCAAATCTCTAACTACCGAGTTGATTAGACTTCTGGTAACAAGTGCAGAAAAAAAGTTATTAAGGTAGTGTAAAGTGGCATCGATATACAGATGCCACTTTGCAAGACGATGCCAAATTGATAGTAGGATATATATATATATATATATATATATATATATATATATATATATATATATATATATATATATATATATATATATAAACTAGAAATGATCACATATTATGAATAATTTGTAAATTGATATATATATATATATATATATATATATATATATATATATATATATATATTTACTCCCAGCGTATGAAGTGAGCCACATATCAAAAGAAACTGCGGTTGAAGTGAGGTCCTGTACAAAGTGAGGTCCAGTATACGGACCTCACTTAGTCAATCAATGTAAGATTTTTTCGTAGACATGTACTGATAGCAAACACTGTTTTTTTACAAAAAAAAGTGGGACCTCACTTTGTATGGTCCACATCAATTTTTAGTTCAGAGATTTTCCGCATAGAGGCGCTGACTTTGGCGTATATTTTCTAACCATGTATATTCTATGCCCTGTTGAATAACTTACGATACACATAGTGAGGACCATACAACTGGCAACATCTGTTCAACCAATCTTTAAAACAGTGGATCGTCGCATAAATTCAAACAGTACAAAAATGTTTAATACTTTAATCCTTTTTGAGAGCGTAGGCGCAAAATTTCGGTTGAGTTCTTTTTAAACGCATTTATTTTTTTCGAATCCTGAGATAACTAATAGGTATTTTTTTAAAATTTAAACTCAAAATAGAAGACTCCATTATTCCCGAGGGCAGATAGTCCCTTATAATGAAAAAAAGTTTCTTTTGAATGATATATTTAAATCAGACTATGTTTTTTCACCCCTGTGACTTATTAAAATAAAGATTATAGAAGTTCTCAACGACTTTCGACCATGGATAATACAGTAATATTTCTTTCTGCGTTTAAATTTTTCAAAAATACTTAAGGTTTTCTCAGTATTCGAAAAAAATGAACGCATTTAAAAATAATTCGAGCGAAATTTTTGAGCATATGCTCTCAGAAAGGCTTAAAATAATATAAATTTTTGTAATCAGTATTTCAATAGTTATTTATGATATAAGTGTTAAAAGTACACGTTTAAGGCACGCATGTGAAAGTTTGCAGAATGAGCGACAGCGAGTTCTGCAATTCACATGAGTGCCTTAAAAATGTACTATTTAACACGCATATCATACAATATTTTTTCTACGAACGTAATTACAGGACAATATCCACAAAAACTACTAAAATTTTTTATTTCATTAGTAGTTCCAAAATGACACAAAATCTAGGCATGTGATAAAAAAGTTTATTTGAAGAAACTGTATTTTTTTGTTCTTCTTAATGGCGGTACAGACTCGTTTTTTTAATATTGTATTTATTTACAGAGTAATTTCCACATATTAATATATTTTTCAAATTGGGCTCTGTACCGCCATTCTTTATTATATTACAAATACGTGTGCCAAATATCTCGAAAAAATATTCAAAATTACAGCCTCAATCTTGGAACGCGTTTTGGCTACCTGTTGATCGCTACTGTATCACCTTAAAAATAAATTCGATAAACCAATTCATCATTTATTGCCATCAAAAAATTTCAGTAGGTAGTATTTTTTAACACGTTTGTATAATACCTTTCATTTCCTAAAGAATTATGTATTATTTAAAAATTACATAATGGAGATTCCTAATCGTATTTCGGTATTCACATTTCATACAAGAGTCTCAAAGTACTCAAGTATAAACAATTTTTAGATGATTTTGGGAATATCGATTTCAAGCAGTTCACTTACCTTTTTATGTAAATATTCATGTGTTTCATAAAAGCTGATGTGACACTTTCGTCCAGTTCTTTACTAGTAAATAAAAGTTGAATTATGGTTGTTTGGGTTAATAATTACTTCGCATATTATTTATAATACATATAGTAGCGGAGCAAAGTATGCTAAATGTGCAGTCACTCGAGCGCTTAGGGGATCTATTGGGTTGTGATTATTAGGTTCTAAAACCAAAAAAGTTAAGTAAAATTTTCCATTTTAGTGGGGACTTTCCATATTTTAATTTAATTTTCCATTTCCAACACCCGTTTTCTCCGATTATAGCGCCACCTATCCATAATTAGAAAAAATGTTTCGAATAAAAGTTGCTTATTTTTACGCAAAGAATCCAAATCTGTAATAAAAAAAATAGGGGTTCCTATTTAAGAATTTAAAGTAACCCCCCCCCCACCTCCGTGGGGGTCGTGTTTGGTACCATTCGATAGATTTCAGAAAAAATATTCAGAAATTGTAGTGTATTACCTATAACAAATTACCGTTAAGCCGGGTCCAGACTATGTAACAAAACATGTTAAATAACAAAGTTTTGTAACTTGTTACAAAATTTTAAATAAAAGAGTTTTAAAACACAGTGTTGTATAACATTTTTCTGGTTATATAGCATGTTTAATGTTATCCAACAGATGTCGGTACACATCAAAGAAAGTTATAAAACCGCACCGCGACTGATCTACACCTAAAACATGTTATTGAAACATTTCTCTGGCATAGTACGCGAGCAGCAACCGTTGGAGTCATATCGCCTTGTTCATTCTGGAGTGATTGTGCTAGATTTTTCTTTGCTCTGTTCACGTAGGGTTATTTACGCGATGAAATCGTCGAAAGAACTGACTACTCATTTAATTGAGCTATTTCGTAAGTAACGAGTATTATGGGATTGCTGTGGGATGAGCTACATTTATTGATTAAAAAAAACAAATAAAAAACACGATAAATAGACTGAAATAGAAGTGAAAATAGATACAGAAACTATAATTAAAACTAATGCACGTACGCCTATAACTCAAGCCAACAAATGAAAAGCAATACGCGGAACCTTAACAGCAAATCGGTGCAAATCAACTCTAAATTTGACATAAATAATATTCTCTACAGAGCAGAGTGTTCAGACATAAAACTTTAACATTCACTTCATTCGCTACACAGATGCAGACTGCTTCATCAGCTACTCAAACAGGCACTCAATCATACAATATATCTGAGCCTTTCTATTCCGTCCACTACATCTACATCCGCTACTTCTCCAGCTACACCAATTCAAACAGACAGTGACACTCAATCATGAACAGGTGAAGAAGATAATACTGAGGAATTAAATTTTACAGAAATGTTATACTTCCTCTCTGAAACAATGAGTAAAAAGTTTAAAAAATATACTTTGCTAATAATATAACTGTTAATCTTTCTCTTACTGGAATTGCATCTCGAAATGTCTTTCCTGCCTATTTTATGGCCGATTTCATTTATAAGAAATTCAAAATCAGAACTTTTTAAAACTGCCATCACATTTAATGTGTCCTGTCGATAGGTCTATGTTATCTCTTTCCAGATCAGCTAAAAGAGCTGTACCACTACCTATATTTTGCTCGAGCTGCTAATGAAGGACACACCCAAAATATTAATTTAACACGCCGGTGTCGCCTCCACAATATTATACAAGCTGCTGGTGCTATGAAGAGATCCTCCATACTTATATGACGCAATTTTATATACTACCTAACTTACCAGCTATCCATCTAAAATGCTGCAAAAATTATGCGCATGTTGTTGTTTTGACCCGTGTTGAGCTGCCCCCCCCCCCCCCACTTGCAAAAATTAAAAAACAAATAGCCCTGATTTATGAGCTATTTATGAGCTCTCATATTCCGCAAACTAAACATTTTGAGCTCGTTCCACTGAGCAGGAATTTAATACCCTAGTGGGGGGGGGGGCTGAGTCAGCCCCCCCCACTACTTAAAAATAGGAATATTGAATCGGTTTTTGCGGCAGAATTACGAGCTATTTATGAGCTCTTGAAATTATATAGTTTCGATTTTTGAGCTCATCCCCTTCACCCCCAAACAACCCTTTAATTGATTTAACTTAAGAGAAAGATGCTGAGAAAACTTAAAATATATCGTATTGCGGATATAATTCCTATAGCTTATATACTCTAAGAATAAACTATTAAATCAAGGGCATTTCGATTATTGAGCTACAACCCCTTCGCAAGAAAACCACCCTATCTTCCCGGCTTAAGAGAAAGTTGTACTTAAAATGCGTTAAACTAATTATTTGGCGACTACATATCATTTAATAATTTATAAGCTTCCAAATTACGCGCATTTAGACCAGTAAATTGCAATTTATTTTGTATAGTGCAGTCACTGAAGGTAAAAATCAACGATTACCTTCAATTTCGGTGAACCTTCATCGATTTTCACGAAAATTGGTCAGTGGTTAGAGGATACGTCAAGAAACAAAGGTGACATGGTACCACCTTGCGCCTTTACCCTGAGGGTGGATACCGCCCCTTCTCAGGGGTGAAAATTATTTTATAAAAAATAACTGCACAAATCACTAAAAGAACAAATTAAAAGCAAAATTTATTATATAAAGTTAATAAAATAAGTCAATACTTTTTAAGTTATTAAAGATCAAAGATTTTATTTATTTGTGAAAAAAATGCATGTTTTAAAGAGGTTTTTTGTAAATCACTGAAAAACTGTAAGTTTTTACAAAAAAGTTAATAGTAGTTTAATTCGTATAGCTTATATTCTACGAATAAACTCTAAAATCACGCGCCTTTCGATTATTGATCTACAACCCCTTCGCAAGAAAACCATCCCATATTCCCGGCTTAAGAGAGGGTTGTACTTAAAATAATTTAAATTAATTATTTGTCGACTATATATTGTTTAATAATTTATGAGCTCGCAAAATATACGCATCTCAATTATTGAATTGCCATTTTCTTTCTATAGTGCAGTCACTGAAGGTAAAAATCAACTATGACCTTCGACTTCGGTAAATCTCCATTCATTTTCACGAAAATTGGTGAGCAGATTTTGATACTATCAACTTTTTCTGGATCTTATTTTTGATGGGTATTTCTAAGTACTTTGACAAGTATTTAGTACCTAAGTGTTATAAAATGCATCTTTTTCCCGTTATTTAAGCTTGAACCCTTAGATTTGAACAGTCGCGGAAAAAAATATACATTTAATTACCAATAACTTACTTTAAATTAACATTACAGGTTTTTCAAGTAAGCAATTTATTATATTTTTTATTAGCTTCAATTTTAGTGATGAAAACTTTTTTGTAAAAACTTACAGTTTTTGAGTCATTTATGAAAAATCGCTCTAAAGCATGCATTTTCTTTCCAAAAATTAAAATAATTGATCTTTAATAACTCAAAAAGTATTGATTTATTTTAATCACATTATATAACAAATTTTGCTTACAATTTGTCCCTCTCTCGATTTGTGGGGTTATTTTTAATAAAGTAATTTTCACTCCCGAGAAGGGGTGACATATACCCCAGGCTAAAACCCCAAGTTGTTATTGTCAATTCGTGAAAATAAATGGAGATTTACCGAAATCGAAGGTAATAGTTGATTTTTACCTTCAGTGACTGCACTATAGAAAGAAATTGGCAATTCAATAATTGAGATGCGTATATTTTGCAAGCTAATAAATTATTAAACGATATGTAGTCGCCAAATAATCAATTTAAATTATTTTAAGAACAACTCTCTCTTAAGCCGGGAAAATCGGGTCGTTTTCTTGCGAAGGGGTTGTAGCTATAGAATCGAAAGGTGCGTGATTTAAGAGTTTATTCTTAGAATATAAGCTACACGAATTAAACTACTATTAACTTTTTTGTAAAAACTTACAGTTTTTCAGTGATTTACAAAAAACCTCTCCAAAACATGCATTTTTTTCACAAATAATTAAAATCTTTGATCTTTAATAACTTAAAAAGTATTGACTTATTTTATTAACTTTATATAATAAATTTTGCTTTTAATTTGTTCTTTTATTGATTTGTGCAGTTATTTTTTATAAAATATTTTTCACTTCTGAGAAGGGGCGGTATCCACCCTCAGGGTAAAGGCGCAAGGTGGTACCATGTCACCTTTGTTTCTTGACGTATCCTCTAACCACTGACCAATTTTCGTGAAAATCGATGAAGGTTCACCGAACTTGAAGGTAATCGTTGATTTTTACCTTCAGTGACTGCACTATACAAAATATATTGGAATTTACTGATCTAAATGAGCGTAATTTGGAAGCCTATAAATTATTAAATGATATGTAGTCGCCAAATAATTAGTTTAACGCATTTTAAGTACAACTTTCTCTTAAGCCGGGAAGATAGGGTGGTTTTCTTGCGAAGGGGCTGTAGCTCAATAATCGAAATGCCCTTGATTTAATAGTTTCTTCTTAGAGTATATAAGCTATAGGAATTATATCCGCAATACGATATATTTTAAGTTTTCTCAGCATCTTTCTCTTAAGTTAAATCAATTCAAGGGTTGTTTGGGGGTGAAGGGGATGAGCTCAAAAATCGAAACTATATAATTTCAAGAGCTCATAAATAGCTCGTAATTCTGCCGCAAAAACCGATTCAATATTCCTATTTTTAAGTAGTGGGGGGGGGCTGACTCAGCCCCCCCCACTAGGGTATTAAATTCCTGCTCAGTGGAACGAGCTCAAAATTTTTAGTTTGCGGAATATGAGAGCTCATAAATAGCTCATAAATCAGGGCTATTTGTTTTTTAATTTTTGCAAGTGGGGGGGCCAGCTCAACACGGGTGTTGTTTTGTTTTTTGTTATATAGTCTGGATACTCATGCTATATATAACAAGTTACATAACAAAGTTGTACAACTTTGTTGTACAACTTTGTTGTACAACTTTGTTATTAGCATGTTTTGTTACATAGTCTAGACCCGGCTTTAAAAGTTCCCCGTTTCAGGAAAAAATATTGTCTAAGAGTGACTAGTGACCTAGTGGGTAGACCTCGGATAAACTTGGATTCGTAAAGCAGAGGTTTAGATTTCAAATCCGGGGTGTGGATCTCCGATTTTTTTTATTTATTGTTACTGCATTCATATCTATAGACAATGTTGCAATCTATTATGAGCACAATAAAAAAATATAGTAATAAAATAATAAATAAATATTTCAAAAAAAAACAAGAAAAAAAAATACAATCACTGGAAGCGAAACTAAACAATACGGAAGAAATATAACCACTGGATTCGGAACTGGATATGGAACTGGATAATATTAGAAAACTGATATTATAATATGTAAGCACTACGAGCCTAGTAGGCCCATGGCTTGATGTACTATTCTTTTCCACTCCCTTTTGTCAGTCGCTTTTCTTTCCCAGTTCCTTAAGTTAATTCTTCTCATATCTTCCCTAACTCCATTACTCCATCGTGACCTCGGTCTTCCTCTTCGTCTTTTCCCTGCCAATGCACTAGATAGTACCATTCTGGGAATTCTAGATGGAATCATCCTCTGCACATGGCCCAACCATCTAAGTCTTTGCGCCTTAAGTACTGCTAGTATGTTAGGATCTTGATAGAGCTCAGTTAGTTCCTTATTTGTTCTTCTTACCCATTGTCCATTTAAGTTTTTCCCACCAAAGATTTTGTGCAGTATTTTCCTCTCCCAAACTAATAACAATTCTTGATGTTTTTTTGTTGTGACCCATGTTTCAGAAGCATACGTTACTATCGGCCTTATTACGGTCTTGTAAGTTCTTAGTTTTGCTCTTCGTGATATATTTTTACTTCTTAACAACCCATTAAAAGCAAATATAGCGCGGTTGCCCGACATAATTCTCTTTTGTATTTCTTCTTCACAGTTATGATCTCTTGTGAAGACAGTTCCTAAGTACTCAAATCTCTCAATTTCTTCGAATTTATACTGTGTTCCCTTCGCTGTTGTCATTGTTATGTATTGCCCCCGAACGAATTGCTTATTTGTTCATTCCATATACTTTGTTTTTGCTTCATTTATATACAATCCTTTGGTTGCTGCCCTCTCCTCGAATTTCATGACTGTTTCTATAAGTTCTATTTTGCTCCTAGCCAAGATTACCAAATCGTCTGCGAATGCCAAGCACTAATGTTTTTTGTGGTAGATCAGACCTGTTCTATTAATGTTTGCTTCCTGTATAACCTTTTCTAGTAATATGCTAAACATTATAGACGATAATGGATCACCCTGCCGCACTCCTTGTTTGACCTCAAAGCTTTCTGTTATAGTATTGTTTATCTTGACTTTATTATACTGATATATTATACTGATATTGTTTAAAAACACTAATAATATTGATATAAAATGTTAATCAATTTTATTTATTGTTATAAGAATCAAAGGTAAATACGATTAGGCGAATGAAGCCTTAGGTTTCGCAATCAATATCCCAACCACACACACATGTTGCAATCTATTTCAATACGGTTTATAGTACAAACTATACATTTAATATCAAAATAGGGGGATATATTTTTTTAGTTGAGGACACTTGGTCACATTGCATTGTTTCAAGATAAGGTGAAATATCTTCAATAAATGGAAAAAAGCATGTATGTCATATATTATAATACTTTCTATACTCTTAATATGTAGTCTCGTATAAATTTGTAGTGACATGATTTTAAGTATAAGAACAAGAAGCTTGCAACAATTTTCAGAGAAAATAGAAAACTAAAACTATTTTAAAATGATTATTCGAAATAAAACATATGCACATATTCACTGTATTTGCCATCTAGTGGAATAACTGTAAAATTAAGTCAGTAAAAAAGATACATTAAGTTTAATTAAATTAAGTAAATCATCTTGTATACTAAAGTTAAGGTTGGAAAATTGTCGTTTCAAAATGAAAATCGACAGGGGCAACAGTACCTATACTAAAATACACTCTGTATAGATAATTATGTCAATGTTAATAATGCTGGATAGAGAATTGAATATCCTTTCAAATGAGCTAGCACACGCCCCTATTCCCTATTTAAAAATAAGGGGTGGTGGAAATGGAAGGGAGGGGGTTGAAAAATGACAGATATGTATGTACCGTAAAAACTGTGTTCCCCTTAGATCAAAAGTCGGGCTTTTATATTTACATGTTAAGTCCAATATAAATTTCACATAACTGAACTATCACTGTATCCGCCATTTTGATTATTATTGTTTTTAACTAACGCTATTTTCAAAATTCTTGCTTTCCTATCCATCTTTAATGTAAATTATTAAAAAATATAAAATATTTCTTTATTAACGCTAGTCTCCGATAAGGCTACCGTGATTTAATGCTGAGGTACTAAAATGTTATAAAATTAACAAACAGTACGAGCAAGAACAAAGAGTCCACATCCTTCTTATAACTACAAGTGACTGAAACATCGAAACAATAATAATTCTTACTGTGTTATACAGAAAAAGGCAGTAGAAATGATTAATCTCATATTTATCGACAACACTGTATGGTCCTCACTTGATGAGCTGTAAGGAAATATACACGTAAAGTTGTCCTCACTTTGTGCGCATAACGAAAAAGTATATACAGTCTCACTTTAATAGCTGCGTATAATAGCCTCACTTGGGTGGCAATATACTTGAACAATACGGGACACATATACGTAATTTTTTTTGTGTATACTCGTCATTTTTTAATTGCTATTTACTTGTCAAGGTCACTATGAAGAGTTGAAACGATTATGTCTACGTTTTCTACCGGTCCTCACTAAGTGCGCGTAATGTCAGGACCTCACTTTGATATCTGTGCATAAATATATATATATATATATATATATATATATATATAGAGTGTCCCAAAAGTAGTGGAACGGTCGAATATTTCGCGAACTAAACATCGGATCGAAAAACTGAAAAATACGTGTTCAATCATTTTCAAAAATCTATCCAATGACACTAAACACCAATCCCCACTACACCCCCTGGAGGTGGGGTGGGGGGTAACTTTAAAATCTTAAATGGAAACCCCCAGTTTTTCTTGCAAATTTGGATTCGTTACGTAAAAGTAGGCAACTTTTATTCAAGACGTTTTTTCGAACAGTGGATAGATGACGCTATAATTGGGAAAAACGATTTATCCTGATAACATAGGTACATTATAGAAACGGTCTAATATCTCAAGAAATACACTTCCAAATGAGAAACCAAAAAACAAATTTTTAATCTTTTTTGAAAACCTATCGAATAACACCAAACATGACCCTCCAACCCACCCCCTGGATGTGGGGTGGGGGTAACTTTAAAATCTTAAATAGCAACCCCCACTTTTTACTGCAGATTCAGATTCGTCATAAAAAATGAAGCAATATTTATTCGAAACATTTTTTAAAATTTCTGATAGATGGCGCTAATAAATCGAATTTTTCCAATTAAGGCGCCATCTATTAACAATTCAAAAAAATGCTTCGAATAAAATTTACTTAATTTTTCATGACGGATCCGAATCTGTAATAAAAAGTGGGGGTTGCTATTTAAGATTTTAAAGTTACCCCCCACCCCACATTCAGGGGGTGGGTTGGAGGGTCATATTTGGTGTTATTCGATAGGTTTTCGAAAAAGATTAAAATATCTGTTTTTTAGTTTCTCATTTGGAAGTGTATTTCGTGAGATATTAGACCGTTTCTATAATTTACCTATGGTATCAGGATAAATCGTTTTTCCCAATTATAGCGCCATCTATCCACAGTTCGAAAAAATGTCTTGAATAAAAGTTGCTTACTTTTATGTAACAAACTAAAATCTGCAAGAAAAACTGGGGGTTTCCATTTGAGATTTTAAAGTTACCCTCCACTCCACCTCCAAGGGGTGTAGTGGGGGTTGGCGTTTGGTGTCATTGGATAGATTTTTGAAAATGATTGAACACTTATTTTTCAGTTTTTCGATCCGATCTTTAGTTCGCGAAATATTCGACCGTTCCACTACTTTTGGGACACCCTGTATATATATATATATATATATATATATATATATATATATATATATATATATATATATATATATATATATGTAAAATATTATACGGGAAATAAATATTCTACCTTCGTCTGTGCTGCCATCTTGGGAACGTTTTCGCTGTCTACAGCTCATCAGCCAAGCTCTCAGAACAGACGAAGATGTAGAATATTTCCTCCGTATACCCGAGGCCGTAAGACAGCCATGCAGTCCTTATGGGACTAGCTCAATCTGAGTTAGTTAGAAGCAACCTACCTTGCTCGTTTCGGTACGAAACCGATCTGTGCCTCTACTTTGAGGCCACGAGATGTCACCTGGTATTTATTGAAAAATACCTACGGCGTCAAACAAGCAGGAAATAATCGCAACTTTCTACTTTTTAAAAAGCATGAAAATAATATGTAAAATATTATACGGGAAATAAATATTCTACCTTCGTCTGTGCTGCCATCTTGGGAACGTTTTCGCTGTCTACAGCTCATCAGCCAAGCTCTCACAACAGACGAAGATGTAGAATATTTCCTCCGTATACCCGAGGCCGTAAGACAGCCATGCAGTCCTTATGGGACTAGCGCAATCTGAGTTAGTTAGAAGCAACCTACCTTGCTCGTTTCGGTACGAAACCGATCTGTGCCTCTACTTTGAGGCCACGAGATGTCACCTGGTATTTATTGAAAAATACCTACGGCGTCAAACAAGCAGGAAATAATCGCAACTTTCTACTTTTTAAAAAGTATGAAAATAATATGTAAAATATTATACGGGAAATAAATATTCTACCTTCGTCTGTGCTGCCATCTTGGGAACGTTTTCGCTGTCTACAGCTCATCAGCCAAGCTCTCAGAACAGACGAAGATGTAGAATATTTCCTCCGTATACCCGAGGCCGTAAGACAGCCATGCAGTCCTTATGGGACTAGCGCAATCTGAGTTAGTTAGAAGCAACCTACCTTGCTCGTTTCGGTACGAAACCGATCTGTGCCTCTACTTTGAGGCACAGACGAAGGTAGAATATTTATTTCCCGTATAATATTTTACATATTATTTTCATACTTTTTAAAAAGTAGAAAGTTGTGATTATTTCCTGCTTGTTTGACGCCGTAGGTATTTTTCAATAAATACCAGGTGACATCTTGTGGCCTCAAAGTAGAGGCACAGATCGGTTTCGTACCGAAACGAGCAAGGTAGGTTGCTTCTAACTAACTCATATATATATATATATATATATATATATATATATATATATATATATATATATATATATATTATTATATTAATTAGATTAGAGTAAGGGGATTTTTCCGCATTCTCTATTTCATTTGTTTGTTTTCGTACGAGTGGTCGTCCAAACCAGTACCTGTGGATCTTTTGATCACTGAGTGTGTTTCAAAGATCTACATCTTTTGTTTTTTCATATATATATATACATATATATATATATATATATATATATATATATATATATATTTGTTTGATCTACATATATATATATATATATATATATATATATATATATATATATATATATATATATATATATATATATATATATATATATATATATATATTTTTAATTTGGTTTCTTGGCTTTAGGTTCATAAAAAAGAGAGATGGCTATGATGTTATGTCATATCTATTCGACGTTTCGGCTGGATATCCATGCATTTTTCAAGAATTATTATTACAGGACTAAAAAAACAATTCATCAACGATACAATACTAAAATTTAATAAAAGATTTGGACTTACCCTGCATGCAAAGTTGGTAGTGAAACAGAAATACATAAATAGATACGTTTAAATTATAATGTGTCAAAATTAGTGTGATGTTTTATCGATGTTTGAAACATCAATTAAATAATTAATTGATTTCGCATCATGGGCGTGCTGAATTTTCTTTTGTATAGTTCAAATTAAGTTAAAATACATTTGGTTTAAATTTTGGACATCCTTCTTGTCATTTATGGCATTGTTGTTCTTTTTTACTTCTATGGACTCCAGGAGCTCCCTCTTTTTTTTGTTATGTTCGGTTTTTAAGATTTTGGTGTTGTCAAAATCAAATTTATGTATACCCCATCGCAATCTGTGCAAGGAATTTCATATACCACGTGCGATTTTTTTAATTGAGGGGTTTTTGTTTTTAGTTGTGTGAAATTCCTTTTCAGTAGATTGTACCCTTTATGGGCAACTGTGATGTTGTGTTTAGATAGAAGATTTGCAAGCTGTTCTGATAACCCCTTTATATAAGGAAGAGATGTGTAATTCTTCTTTACCTTGTTAGTTTTGTTGTTATTCTGGTTATTGTAGAATGTATGTAGTCGCGACTTAAAAAAGTTTTCTATTAGTTGATGGGGATAAGAATTAAGTGTCAGTGCTGTTTTTGCCTTTTTTATGGCCTGAGGTCTGTTGATAGGGTCGGACAGTCTGATGGCTCTATCGGCGAGGCCGATAACTACTGATTTCTTTTGGGACAGGGGATGATGAGAGTTGAAATTCAGATATCTCGACGACCAGGTTTTTTTGGTGTACCATGAAGTGGATATGATGCTATTTTCTCTACGTAAAGTCAGGTCCAGAAAATTGATTTGACAATTTTTTTCAATTTCCAATGTAAACTTTAGTTTTGGGTGGAAGTTATTAAATTCGTTTAACAAAATATCCATTTTATCCTCTGGTGCTGCAGTCAAACAGTCATCTATATAACCAGAGGATAAAATGGATATTTTGTTAAACGAATTTAATAACTTCCACCCAAAACTAAAGTTTACATTGGAAATGGAAAAAAATTGTCAAATCAATTTTCTGGACCTGACTTTACATAGAGAAAATAGCATCATATCCACTTCATGGTACACCAAAAAAAACCTGGTCGTCGAGATATCAGAATGAGCAGAATGCGCGACAGCGAGTTCTGCAATTCACATGAGTGCCTTAAAAATGCACTTTTTAACACGCATATCATGCAATATTTTTTCTACAAACGTAATTACAGGACAATATCTACAAAAACTTTTACTTGAACTTGACTGACATTCCATTTTTATATTTTTTTGACATTACATCAAAATTGCCTATACGATCAATACGAATTGCAGTGCCATAAAAATTTTAAAGCACTAGTGCCTTAAAGCAGCGCCGGATAAAGGGACGGGCGAGCCGGGCGACCGCCCGGGGTGCCAGAATTTGGGGGCGCCAAATTTTGAGAGACGCTGATTTATAAATATAATATTTACCCCCTCCGTGGCTCAGTGGTAAGAGCGCCTGCCTTTGGATCGAAAAAATCCGAAAGGTTGTGGGTTCGAATCTCACCAGGGTCGGAAATTTTTCATTTATTATAAATTAATAAATGAATATAGTTTCTGTCCTCGTGGGATCGGTTCTCACCGGAGGGACCGCAGACGTTCGGATACAATTAGCGTCTCTTTGCAAAGACAATGACGTCGACATTGCAAAGTAACAAGCCACTTACTCAATACACACTACTTACACATGACACTAGGTACCTAACTGTTCAAAATTACCGTACCTACCATGCCAATGGCCATTAGTTGTCGAGGCATTAGCTAAACAAAAAAAAATATAATATTTTTTACATTCACTATTTTTTTGGACTTTATAGATTATCTTTGGGCTAAGATTACTCCTAAGACAAATTAATATTAAATAATTGTAACAATAAGAAAACTATTTCTAGCTCACAAAAATTCTCTAATAAAAATAATGCAACCTAAAAATTGTTATGGCTTTTAAAGGTCATTTGTCAGGTAATACCTATCACTTTTATGGTATTACAATGTTATACATACATACTTAAAATACACGAAGATCAGATTTACGAAGTATCAACAAATTTATGAATAGTCAGTGATATTATTATACTGCTGCTTGTCATTATAGCCTCAATATGGTTAAATAGTTTTGTCTTCCTGTTCTGTAAACTTTGCTTTATCAACATTGTCGTGTGTCCGTGGGTGTGTAATTTGAAATAAAAAAAACAAACCAGGTATATCTATATGAATTAGAATTGACAAGTTCTTTTTCATAATATGAATATATAGAAATTAATTGATTGGTTGACTTACCTGTTAAGGAGGGACAATCATAATTGTCCTATCTTACATTTCGAACATTTGTACGCTCCCCCCCATTGATCCTTTTGAACCCACCCATGTCTTGTGCGATAAAAATATAAAAAAAAAAAAAAAAAAAAAACAGTGATGAGCGGACGTCACTTGTCAAGAAGCTTAATAATCTTCTTTTTCTTCTTCTGCTTCTTTAAACTGTGATCAGCGGCCCGAAAAGACCACTACCATAAGTACAAATGTTCGAAATGTTATGTGAAGGACAATTTATTTCGAATACTTTGTACGCGTTAAGATGTTTCACTTTTTGCATAAAAACGGCACGAACGACGTATGAAAAAAAGGAATAATAGATTTTTGTATATATCATAAATTGAACGAGTAATTCCAAAATGATTTGTTATTTGAAATATCTCAGTGGCGTACTATGTTTTCCTTTAAAAAAATTCACACCATTTCAACAGTAGATATAAAATTATTAATTTTATGTCAAAAAATGCGCAATAATTACCTCTTAAAACACATCAAATTTCATTTGCATATCTGAACCGGTTTTAGAACAATAAAGAAATCGTCAGTTTGTAAGAAAAATGTCAACACCCCATATCTCGGAAACGAAGTATTTGCTGACATACGCTTATAGAGCAAACTGTCATTATTTTTTCATATAGAATTACCCTTTAAAGTTTGTCGCATTTATTTAGAAACATCCTGTTTTTTCTTGACCACCCTGGATTTCCATAGTTTTTCCTGTATTATTTCACTTGACCGTTATTTTCAGTTCTTTCTGTTTTTCCAGTCCTGCAGGTTTCTTTTCTAATATTGCTTCGTCCATTTTATCTCTAAAAGATTTTCGGGGTCTGTCTCTCTTCCTTCTTCCTATCGGGCTCCAATCTGTTATTCTGTTTATCAACGATTTTGGTCTGCTCTTCTGCCATGTCCGTACCAGGTTAATCTCTTTTGTTCTATGTTGTCTATTATCCCTTGAATTCATTACCATTATTTTCTTAATCTCTATGTTATTTATTCTATCCCTTCTACAGCTTCTACTTAGGTATTCGATCTCTGTTGCTCTTATTTTGCATTTGGTTTTCGTATTTTTTATTCAATTTTCACACCCATTATTCAGAATACTTTTTGTCATGGTGTTATATTATATTCTTCTTTTTGTTTTTATACTGATGTTCTTATCCCACAGTACCGGGTTTAATTTTAGTATGCAGCATATTGTTTGTCCTAGTAACTCGATACCTAAAACCATAGCTTGGTTCTAAAGGTATCGAGTCATAGATATAATAAAAAGCTCATGAGATAATAAAAAAAAATAATGAATGATTTTATTTGAATTTGCATAGATGATTGTAAGGCCAAGGATATCACAACGGCTCTAGAGAAAAAATAAAGATGTACAAGCTCGCGTTTGCAAAGAATATCCGCATGCTATTTTATGCTAAGTGGATGCCACTCCCTCAATTTAGTTATTGGGGATGCAGCTATATCTTGCGCACAATCAACATGTTTTTGGTCTTGTAGAAGATTTATACACATTAAATGATATAAATGAGTCAGATTAAATAAATTATTAGACGAATTTTTTACTAAGCAACAACATTTTGGTTTAATTTAGTAGTATTTTGTATTTTGACAACGACACCCGATTTGGGCGTCGAAACGATAATAAAATAATTTTTTTCAATTTAATTGTGGCTTATTTTCCATCTAAATAGTTATTTATACACATTTTTTACTGGTTGTTGATAATGTGCATTTATCTTTTACCTCGCTTGTTCGTCGCTTGAACTTAAAATATGCTCGCTATGCTATGCCCTATGTTGGATAAGTTATAAGTAATAACTATCCTACTATTTTTTAAATAAATATATTTTTACATTGTTCTTTAGGGTAAAATTTTGATTTTTTCCTATTTTTTTATATTTGCAGTAAATTTGTATATTCTTATATGAAGGGGCGCCAAATTTTATTTTGCCAGGGGCGCTCAGAACCCTAAAACGGGCCCTGCCTTAAAGTAGCATTTTTAACGCACGTATGGAGTTCTAAAAATTGCATTTTTAACACGGTTGTAGAAAAAAGCCTTTAAATGAGGTGTCACATGATGTACTTACTTTTCTATTTAAAAAAATCAAAGTTGTGCCTGTCACCTGAAGAAGAGGGATCGCGTAAAGTTCGAAACATTGACGCTATAATATACTATGATTATTTTAAAATTCGACCTATCCGAGCGTTTTTCTTAGTGCTAAAAATAAATAAGTTAATAAGGGGGGTAAAACTTATTCCAGCGAACTGTATTTGTAACAACCAAGGTAGGGATGGCGGTTGTTGAACAAAAAACCGGTTTTCGGTTATACCGGTTTTTTACTTACGGTTTAACCTGGCGGTTATAACTGGTCAAAAAAAGCGGTTGTTCCAAAAACCATTTTTCGGTTTTTTAATCAGAAGCAAATACTCGATAGGTTATAATGTTAATATAATGTTATATGTTACATACATTTATATTGCAATTCAGTTTGCTCAATTTTCCTCCCGAAAAATTCCCCAACCAACTCAACCTATAAAAATTTTCCCATGTGCTTTCAAATTACCCTAAAAATGGGCGAAAGTACCCCAATCTGGCATCTCTGATTCGTCGCTCGTTGTAGACGGCGTCGGTGTATATTGCGTTGTCAATTGGGATATTCCCAAAACTCCCAAAAGTGATGATCCTACCGATCTACCGACATGTCCCTAGGATCTATCGAGTTTAAAAAAATATCCAAATGACATATTTTACTTAAGAGGAAACAGTAGCGATCAACAGGTAGCGAAAACGCGTTCCAAGATTGCGGCTGTAATTTTGATTATTTTTTCGAGATATGTGGCACACGTATTCGTAATATAATAAAGAATGGCGGTACAGAGCCCAATTTAAAAAATATATTAATATGTGGAAATTACTCTGTAATTAAATACAATATTAAAAAAACGAGCCTGTACCGCCACTAAGAAGAACAAAAAAAAATACGCTTTCTTCAAATAAACTTTTTTATCCGATGCCTAGATTTTGTGTCATTTTGGAACTACTAAAATTTTTTATTTCATTAGTAGTTCCAAAATGACACAAAATCTAGGCATCTGATAAAAAAGTTTATTTGAAGAAAGTGTATTTTTTTGTTCTTCTTAATGGCGGTACAGACTCGTTTTTTTAATATTGTATTTATTTACAGAGTAATTTCCACATATTAATATATTTTTCAAATTGGGCTCTGTACCGCCATTTACAAATACGTGTGCCAAATATCTCGAAAAAATATTCAAAATTACAGCCTCAATCTTGGAACGCGTTTTGGCTACCTGTTGATCGCTACTGTATCACCTTAAAAATAAATTCCATAAACCAATTCATCATTTATTGCCATCAAAAAATTTCAGTAGGTAGTATTTTTTAACACGTTTGTATAATACCTTTCATTTCCTAAGAATTATGTATTATTTAAAAATTACATAATGGAGATTCCTAATCGTATTTCGGTATTCACATTTCATGCAAGAGTCTCAAAGTACTCAAGTGTAAACAATTTTTAGATGATTTTGGGAATATCGATTTCAAGCAGATCACTTATAGTACCTTTTTATGTAAATATTCATGTGTTTCATAAAAGCTGATGTGACAGTTTCGTCCAGTTCTTTATTAGTAAATAAAAGTTGAATTATGGTTGTTTGGGTTAATAATTACTTCGCATATTATTTATAATACATATAGTAGGGGAGCAAAGTATGCTAAATGTGCAGTCACTCAAGCGCTTTGGGGACCTATTGGGTTGTGATTATTAGGTTCTAAAACCAAAAAAGTTAAGTAAAATTTTCCATTTTAGTGGGGACTTTCCATATTTTAATTTAATTTTCCATTTCCAACACCCGTTTTCTTCGATTATAGCGCCACCTATCCGTAATTAGAAAAAACGTTTCGAATAAAAGTTGCTTATTTTTACGCAAAGAATCCAAATCTGAAATAAAAAAAGGAGTTCCTATTTAAGATTTTAAAGTAACCCCCCCCCACCTCCGTCGGGGTCGTGTTTGGTACCATTCGATAGATTTCAGAAAAAATATTCAGAAATTGTAGTGTATTACCTATAAGAAGTTACCGTTAAGCCGGGTCCAGACTATGTAACAAAACATGTTAAATAACAAAGTTTTGTAACTTGTTACAAAATTTTAAATAAACAAGTTTTAAAACACAGCGTTGTATAACATTTTTCTGGTTATATAGCATGTTTTATGTTATCCAACAGATGTCGGTAAACATCAAAGAAAGTTATAAAACCGCACCGCGACTGATCTACACCTAAAAACATGTTATTGAAACATTTCTCTGGCATAGTACCTACGCGAGCAGCAACCGTTGGAGTCATATCGCCTTGTTCATTCTGGAGTGATTGTGCTAGATTTTTCTTTGCTCTGTTCACGTAGGGTTATTTACGCGATGAAATTGTCGAAAGAACTGACTACTCATTTAATTGAGCTATTTCGTAAGTAACGAGTATTATGGGATTGCTATGGGATGAGCTACATTTATTGATTTAAAAAACAAATAAAAAACACGATGAATAGACTGAAATAGAAGTGAAAATAGATACAGAAACTGTAGTTAAAACTAATGCACGTACGCCTATAACTCAAGCCAACAAAAGAAAAGCAGTACGCGGAACCTTAACAGCAAATCGGTGCAAATCAACTCTAAATTTGACATAAATACTATTCTCTACAGAGCAGAGTGTTCAGACATAAAACCTATAATATTCACTTCATTCGCTACATAGATGCAGACTGCTTCATCGGCTACTCAAACAGGCACTCAATCATACAATATATCTGAGCCTTTCTATTCCGTCCACTACACCTACATCCGCTACTTCTCCAGCTACACCAATTCAAACAGACAGTGACAATCATGAACAGGTGAAGACGATAATACTGAGGAATTAAATTTTACAGAAATGTTATACTTCCTCTCTGAAACAATGAGTAAAAAGTTTAAAAAATATACTTTGCTAATAATATAACTGTTAATCTTTCTCTTACTGGAATTGCATCTCGAAATGTCTTTCCTGCCTATTTTATGGCCGATTTCATTTATAAGAAATTCAAAATCAGAACTTTCTATTCTTAAGAAATTTTTAAAACTGCCATCACATTTAATGTCTCCTGTCGATGGGTCTATGTTATCTCTTTCCAGATCAGCTAAAAGAGCTGTACCACTACCTATATATTGCTCGAGCTGCTAATGAAGGACACATCCAAAATATTAATTTAACACGCCGGTGTCGTCTCCACAATATTACACAAGCTGCTGTTCCTATGAAGAGATCCTCCATACTTATATGACGCAATTTTATATACTACCTAACCTACCAGCTATCCATCTAAAATGCTGCAAAATTTATGCGCATGTTGTTGTTTTGTTTTTTGTTATATAGTCTGGATACTCATGCTATATTATAACAAGTTACATAACAAAGTTGTACAACAAATTTGTTGTACAACTTTGTTATAAGCATGTTTTGTTACATAGTCTAGACCCGGCTTTAAAAGTTCCCCGTTTCAGGAAAAAATATTGTCTAAGAGCGATAGCCTAGTGACCTAGTGGGTAGACCTCGGATCTCGGATTCGTAAAGCAGAGGTTTCGATTTCAAATCCGGGGTGTGGATCTCCGATTTTTTTATTTATTGTTACTGCATTCATGTCTGTACACAATGTTGCAATCTATTATGAGCACAATAAAAAAATATAGTAATAAAATAATAAATAAATATTTCAAAAAAAAACAAGAAAAAAAATACAATCACTGGAAGCGAAACTAAACAATACGGAAGAAATATAACCACTGGATTCGGATCTGGATATGGAACTGGATAATATTAGAAAACCGATATTATAATATGTAAGCACTACGAGCCTAGTAGGCCCATGGCTTGATGTACTATTCTTTTCCACTCCCTTTGTCAGTCGCTTTTGTTTCCCAGTTCCTTAAGTTAATTCTTCTCATATCTTCTCTAACTCCATTACTCCATCGTGACCTCGGTCTTCCTCTTCGTCTTTTCCCTGCCAATGCACTAGATAGTACCATTCTGGGAATTCTAGATGGAATCATCCTCTGCACATGGCCCAACCATCTAAGTCTTTGCGCCTTAATTACTGCTAGTATGTTAGGATCTTGATCGAGCTCAGTTAGTTCCTTATTTGTTCTTCTTACCCATTGTCCATTTAAGTTTTTCCCACCGAAGATTTTGCGCAGTATTTTCCTCTCCCAAACTAATAACAACTCTTGATGTTTTTTTGTAGTGACCCATGTTTCAGAAGCATACGTTACTATCGGCCTTATTACGGTCTTGTAATTTCTTAGTTTTGCTCTTCGTGATATATGTTTACTTCTTAACAACCCATTAAAAGCAAATATAGCGCGGTTGCCCGACATAATCCTCTTTTGTATTTTTTCTTCACAGTTAGGATCTCTTGTGAAGACAGTTCCTAAGTACTCAAATCTCTCAACTTCTTCGAATTTATACTGTGTTCCCTTCGCTGTTTTCATTGTTATGTATTGCCCCCGAACGAATTGCTTATTTGTCCATTCGATATACTTTGTTTTTGCTTCATTTATATACAATCCTTTGGTTGCTGCCCTCTCCTCGAGTTTCATGAGTGTTTCTATAAGTTCTATTTTGCTCCTAGCCAAGATTAACAAATCGTCTGCGAATGCCAAGCACTGATGTTTTTTGTGGTAGATCAGACCTGTTCTATTAATGTTTGCTTCCTGTATAACCTTTTCTAGTAATATGCTAAACATTATAGACGATAATGGATCACCCTGTCGCAGTCCTTGTTTGACCTCAAAGCTTTCTGTTATTATAGTATTGTTTATCTTGACTTTATCATACTGATATATCATACTGATATTGTTTAAAAACACTAATAATATTGATATAAAATGTTAATCAATTTTATTTATTGTTATAAGAATCAAAGGTAAATATGATTAGGCGAATGAAGCCTTAGGTTTCGCAGTCAATATCCCAACCACACACACATGTTGCAATCTATTTCAATACGGTTTATAGTACAAACTATACATTTAATATCAAAATAGTGGGATATATTTTTTTAGTTGAGGACTCTTGGTCACATTGCATTGTTTCAGGATAAGGTGAAATATCTTCAATAAATGGAAAAAAGCATGTATGTCATATATTATAATACTTTCTATACCCTTAATATGTAGGCTCGTATAAATTTGTAGTGACATGATTTTAAGAATAAGAACAAGAAGCTTGCAACAATTTTCAGAGAAAATAGAAAACTGAAACTATTTTAAAATGATTATTCGAAATAAAACATATGCACATATTCACTGTATTTCCCATCTAGTGGAATAACTGTAAAATTAAGTCAGTAAAAAAGGTACATTAAGTTTAATTAAATTAAGTAAATAATCTTGTATACTAAAATTAGGGTTGGAAAATTGTCGTTTAAAAATGAAAATCGACAGGGGCAACAGTACCTATACTAAAATACACTCTGTATAGATAATTATGTCAATGTTAATAATACTGGATAGAGAATTGAATA
Source organism: Diabrotica virgifera virgifera (assembly GCF_917563875.1). Taxonomy (NCBI): domain Eukaryota; kingdom Metazoa; phylum Arthropoda; class Insecta; order Coleoptera; family Chrysomelidae; genus Diabrotica; species Diabrotica virgifera. Next base: position 147,303,794 of record NC_065446.1, read on the forward strand.
TCCTTTCAAATGAGCTAGCACACGCCCCTCTTCCCTATTTAAAAATAAGGGGTGGGGGAAATGGAAGGGAGGGGGTTGACAAATGACAGATATGTATGTACAGTAAAAACTGTGTTCCCCTTAGATCAAAAGTCGGGCTTTTATATTTATATGTTAAGTTCAATATAAACTTCACATAACTGAACTATCACTGTATCCTCCATTTTGATTATTATTGTTCTCAACTAAGGCTATTTTCAAAATTCTTGCTTTCCTATCCATCTTTAACGTAAATTATTAAAAAATATAAAACTATTTCTTTATTAACGCTAGTCTCCGATAAGGCTACCGTGATTTAATGCTGAGGTACTAAAATGTTATAAAATTAACAAACAGTACGAGCAAGAACAAAGAGTCCACATCCTTCTTATAACTACAAGTGACTGAAACATCGAAACAATAATAATTCTTACTGTGTTATGCAGAAAAAGGCAGTACAAACGATTAATCTCATATTTATCGACAACACTGTATGGTCCTCACTTGATGAGCTGTAAGGAAATATACACGTAAAGTTGTCCTCACTTTGTGCGCATAACGAAAAAGTATATACAGTCTCACTTTAATAGCTGCGTATAATGGCCTCACTTGGGTGGCAATATACTTGAACAATACGGGGCACATATACGTAATTTGTTTTGTGTATACTCGTCATTTTTTAATTGCTATTTACTTGTCAAGGTCACTATGAAGAGTTGAAACGATTATGTCTACGTTTTCTACCGGTCCTCACTAAGTGCGCGTAATGTCAGGACCTCACTTTGATATCTGTGCATAAATATATATATATATATATATATATATATATATATATATATATGTCTTCATATCAAGGCGAGATCCGTTTGTATCATAAGCTATACAAGATGAGATCCGTTTTGCAAGGCGAGATCCGATTTTGGATCTCACCTTGTATTCACGTGTATATAGTGACATCTCGATGTAACAATGGTTAGGGTACAAGGAAATCGATTTTTGTCTGGACCTCATTTTGCACCCCTTTTGGTGAATTTTATATTGCAGTGGTTCCACTAAATCCGCTGTAGAGGGCAGCGCGCGCGATCCGTTGTGTATATGGTAAATATATATTTTGCAGACAACCCGAGATCCGGTAAATTTGGAAACATCGCAAATGAATTTCACGGTCAGCTCTCTCACTCGGCTTATGTCTAGCTTGAATAAGAATGTTTACATTATTTAAGGGCTCTGTCCAGAAAGGCGATTGTCAAATATCTCGAGAACTAGACGGCATATCGAAAAAACTTTGGAATGCTTTTTGAATGGTTTTTCAAAATCTATATACTTATGCAATAGCAGGGTTCTTATTCTGCCTGCGAAAGTGGTGGGTGTAGCAACTTTGAATTTTCAACTGAAATACTTTATTTTTAATTAAATAGTTGAAATTTAGAATTAAAAATACACAACTTTTGTTTGAATCGATAATAGCTTCTTTAATCCAGTCGGAAGAGCTTCAAAATCGTCGTTTTGATGACATTTTTAGGGTTTAGGGGTACCTCAGGTAGTTAGCTTAAAACGTAAGAAATAAATTTGAACAGTTAATGTTTATTGATAAACAAAGCTCCAATTCTATTTTACTTCAACTCATTTTAAGGCTATTTCAATAAACTAATCGGTTCTTTTTTCAGTTTTTTGGTAAAACATTGTAACTTATAGACGAAAATTCTTAAAATCGGCTATTTTTCATTTAGATTGTCAATAAATAATTAAATTGAGAAAAAATTGGTCAGATTTACATAAATTTTGTTATTCCGTCCATATAGAAACTAAAACAATTGTTACGTAGTTACACTGAGTGTCATAAAAACCGTGTATTTTTACTCATTTCTTTGAGCTATTTCACGTAATATCGAGATATAAATTGTATTTTTTACATAAGTTATATTAACGTTAAACTGACTTAATTTATAGTTTTATAAGCAACAATTAAGTATAGCGAAATTTATAAAACCTTGTTTAAATTGTTTTACATGCTCTATAATGCGGTTATCTTAAATTTTGTTTTGAATGTTTTTCTTCTTACTGGTAGACAAAAAATGGCAAAATGTGCATTTTTGACATCAAATTGTTGATAACCAACATAGTTACTACTCAAAATATTAAAAAAACTAACCGTCGGTATAACAGGTTGCCTGGAAACCAGATGCAGAACAGTACCATAAATGTTTTAGACTTTTTAGCACTTTCTTTAAGTGAAATTTAAAATTATTTACCACCCATGTACACTCATTACGGAATCTGTTACAAGAATTTCAGCGATTTCAGCCATTTTTTCAAAATTTATTTGGATTTTCTCTAGTAATCCTTCCAAAAGACAATACATAAATGGTGAGTACCTTTTACACCAACTTCAAGGAGGGTAATTTATACAGGTACATACCTGGAATTATTATATGGACCGTTCACTCTTGTTAGAGTATAGTTCGCTCAAATATGAGCTCTTTTAATCCATTTCACGCGGTAAATTAGTCCGCTTTTCCTTTAGGTCTTAGTTCATAGGTTGTGATGTTTTTTTGCCCTCTCTACTATCTTCTTCCACTCTCTCCGGTCCTGAATCTTTTCTCTCCAGTTTGCAATTTCCATCTTTGATATATCGTCTAGCAGTTGATCTTCCCATCTAATTTTTGGTCTTCCTCTTGGTCTATTTTTTACTAGTTTCCAGTTCATTATCTTCCTGATCAGTTCTTCTACCCCTCTTCTTTGTGTGTGCCCAAACCATCTGAGGCTTTGTGCTTTAATGAATTTTACTATATCTTCTCCTTTATTTATATTTATTATTTCATGGTTCATCAGCTTTCAATATTCCCCTGTTTCTGTCTTTACTGGGCCATGTATCCTTATAATTTTTCTCTCAATTATTTTTAACTTTTCTTCGTCTTTTTTCGTAAGGCACATTACTTCTGCTCCATAGGCTATCACTGATCTGATTTCTGCGGTGTATATTTTTGATTTTGTTTTTTTTTGCTCAGGTTTTTGTCCTTGAGTAGTTGGTGATATTTCCAATATACTCTATTACCTGCTTTAATTCTGTCGTTTATCTCTATACTCCTTCCGTTTTTGCCGTCCACCATCACCCCCAGGTATTTGAAGCAATCTACTCTCTGGAATGTATTTTCACCTATCTTTATTTCTGCTATTCTGTTTAAATTGTCTCGTGTGCTTATAAGATATTTTGTTTTATTCTGATTGATTACACTAGTTTACAACCAATTTGCGACTGAAATGCAAAATGCTGTTTTTTGTTAATTTTTGCTCTCTGAATATGAATATGATGATAAAAAGTTCCTAACACGTAAGATTTTTGAGTTATGATTTTTTCAAAAAAAATGAGTTACGATTTTTGAGTTATGAGTATTTTACTAATTTTTTTTTAAACAGTCATTTGTAATATACCGGTGAGTGATGTTATCAAATTAACGTTTTTCCTAAAAATTGTGCATAGTTTGACAACACTGGGATATCTAATGTCTACGAATAACACATTAACATTTAAATAAACAATAATCCAAAGGTAATCCTTAATCAGTAAACCTACCCATTTAATCTAATTAGTTCTAAACCGTTTTAAAGACTGTTACTTCTGCATGACAAAAGTGTCTGGGTTTCCAAGGAAAGGCAAGCATAACATTGAATATCCAGATATTATCTCAGCAATAAAACTGGTTTTCCATGGAGAAGATTTACGAGTTCCAGGACCCCCGGCAAATTGGGAAGATTTGGAAATGTATGGCGATAAAAGCAAACCCGATGATGTATCAGAAAAGAATGATTCTTATTTTCCCAAAAGCGACGAAAAAGCACCTTATTGCATCCAACAAGCCGAATTACATGATTTAGTTCGAGACCTTCACTTGCCCAAAAACATGCTTAACTCTAGGTTCTATATTACAATAATGGATTTTTTTTTTTAAATGGAATTTACTAGCCAGTAAAACTTACAATATTTAGGAACCGTAACCAGGAGCTATCCTAGTTTTTTACTATGCGGGATAAAATGTGTGTTTGTATTAATCCACATAGTGTGATGGGAAAATTGGGATAGGCAGAAAATTGTGTACAAAAGACTTACTATGGTTTTTGTTTCTAGTTCTGAACTTATGTGTATATAGTATAAAAGAATTTTTATAATAAACAGCAATATTTGATGCATTCTATAACTCAACATCTAATATTTCACCTGACAAGACAATGTATGCGTGGACCCCTACGCAGAAATGCACGGCACCTTAAGAAGAAGATAATTCAAAATCTATACGTGGTGAAAAATTTTAGTGTTTGAATTCGCATTCAGGACGCTTTAAACTCCCCGGTACAGCCATTTTAACATCAGTCGCAATTTTTTTTTGTTTTTTTGTTGACTAGTGTTATTAGTCCTCTCGTCTTTGCTTCTCTTACCAGGGTTAAAAGTGCCTCTTCTAGTCTTTTTTTATCTCGCGCTACCAGTCCCAGTTCATCTGCATATCCTATGATCTGTGTTGAGCTTTGAATAATTGTCTTTTTCAGCCCTGTGTCCCTAATTACTCCTTCTAGAGCGATATTAAATAGTGTCGTTTGTCGTTGACAGACTGTCTCCTTGTCTTACTTCAAGTTCTATTTTGATGTCATTTGTATCGCCCTCATTTGTTTTAACTTTTGCTGTTGAGTCTTTTATTGTCATTCTAGTTAGTCTTATTAATTTTGCCGGTATCTCCATTTTTTTCATTTCTTTTAATAATTGTTGTCTGTATATGCTGTTGAAGGCCTGTTACAAGTCGATGAATAGTATGTGTAATTCTATGTCATGTTCATAGCTTTTTTCAATTGTTTGTGTCAGTACGTGTATTGCATCTATTGTTGATCTTCCTTTGATCTATTGTTCTAAAACCCTGTTGATATGGTCCTATAATTTTTTCTGTGTATTGATTTAGTCGGTTTCTTATAATTGTGGCCAATATCTTATACGTTGTATTTAGTAGCATAATTGGTCTGTAGTTGCAGCACTTAGTTGGATCTCCTTTCTTAAAGATTGGTGCGATGTGTCCGTTTTTCCATTCTATGGGCATGCTTTCGTCCTTCCAAATTGTAACCATTAACTTGTGCATTCGCTTCGTGAGCTCCTCTCCGCCGTTGATGATCAGTTCGTTGTTGATTTCATCTGGCCCTGGCGTTTTGTTTACTTTTAGTTGTTTTAATACCTCCATGAATTCCTAATAAGTAGGTGCGACTTCCTCTTCATCTCTGTTATCTCTTATATCCTCATCCTCTGAATATGCCTTATTGTCGTTTTTGTATAGGTCCGTGAAATGTTTTTCCCAATCTTTTTTGTTTATTTTTGTGACAGATTTTTTGGTACTGTGTTGTTGTTTTATCTATTCGAACAATTTCTTGTTGTCTTTATTATTCGTTTCTAATTCTTGCATTTGTTCAGAGATCCATGTGTTCTTCTCTCTTCTATAGAGTTTCAATGCTTCTTGTTTTTCTTTTCTATATTGGTCCAGTTGTTCCTGTTCGGCACTTTGTAGCCATTTGTTTCTTGCGAGGTGCTTCAGTTGACTTTTTTGGTGACATTTCTCATCAAACCATTCTTTCGATTCTTTGTTTTTTTGGAATCCTATTATTTGTTCTGCTGTCTCTATTATGCTGTTCTTTATGTTTTTCCATTCTCCTTCTATTTCTATGTGCTCGTACTGACCCAATTTCTGTTCCAGTTGTTCTGTATATTGTTGCTTTGTTTCTTGCGTTTTCAGATTGGCTATATTCCATTTCCTCCTTTTTCCTTCCTTATGATTATTTGCTTTGATTATTTTCATCTTAAGTTTTGCTATCAACAATATGTGGTCAGTGCCTCCATTTGCCCCTCTATATGACCTTTACGTCTTGTACTATTTGTGTCCACTTTTTCGAAATTAGAGTATGATTTATTTGGTTTCCATCCATTCTTCCTGGTATCATCCATGTTATTTTGTTTTCTTTTTTATGTTTATGTCCAGTACTAACTATATATGTATTTGTTGCTGCTGCTAGGTTGCAGATTTCTCCTCCATTATCATTCGTAGTTTCATGAATGGTTTCTTTGCCAGCTACATTACGATTATAGTCCTCCTTTCCGATCTTTGCATTGAAATCACCCAATATTATTAATATGTCATTCCTCGGAATATTTTCACAGGTTTCTTCCAGGATGTCTTAGAATTCTGTTTTATCTTCTTGGTTTGCTTCTTCAGTGGGTGCATAGCAATTGACTATCGAGATGTGGGCTTGTTTATTTTCTTATGTAAGATATCCTTTCATTAACTGCTTTGAATTGTATCAGTTTTTCCCTCATTTTTTTGTTCACCATAAATGCGGTACCATTCGTTCCCTGTTAGTTTTCTCCCGAATAATACATGCTAAAGTTTTTTTTCTCAATTTTTCCTTCTTTCTTCCATCGTATTTCCTGTAGGGCTAGGATTTCTAGTTGGTATTTTTTCATTTCAAGAGCTATTTCTTGCATCTTACCTGCTGCCAGCATGGTTCTAATATTCCAAGAGCCCATTCTAATGGGTTTTGTTCTTTTCTTCTTATTGAGATTCTTTCTTTATTTTGTGTGCGTTATTTTGTTTTCGTTCACCGTTTGCATTTCCGAGTCTTTTTTTGCCATGTCAATATCATATTTCAGCCGCTGTTCTTCGTTTATTAGTTTTTTGAATTTTCTATCAGCTGTTCTCTCTCTTCGTCCCATATCTAGATTTTGCCATTCACTATTAATTTCTTGTAGCCGATTTTCGTTTGCTTACCTTTGCTTCTTTCGTCCTTTGCTATTTTAGTTATTTCCTTTTGTATTTCTTTTTCTTTCGATGTCCAATCGTTGTTTATATAGATATACGATCTTTATGCTGTTTTAGTTTACGTTTCTTGTTTAGGATTTCCATTTTATCCGTGAGGGCTTCTGTTTCTACTGCGCATACTGTTTCTCCTATTTTTTTTGCACTTCTTAGTTTTATTTGTATTTGCAACTCTTGGGCTCTGAAATTTTCCATTTCTTCTTTTAATTTGTTATAATCATTTGTTTCTACTTTCAACCCAGTTACGATCAAGCTTTTCTTTTTGCTAAATTTCTCCAGTTGCTCCATTCATTCATGTAGCTGTTTTACTTCTTTTTTTAGTTTTTGTTTCTCTGCTTTTACACCCATTAACTCTTTATTGGTTTGTTGTTATTCTTTCCTTATTGGTTTTATTTCCTGAAGCGTTTCATCGTTTTTATTCATTAGCTCTTTCATTATTGTAATCATAACATTTTCCATGTCTTCCTTGTTTTCGTTGCCTGCTTTGCTTGGTGACCGTTTTTTAATTTTACTTCTATTAAAACAATCATCCAAGTTTTCTCTTTTGCGTTTCGTTTCATCATCGGTTTCACTTCCTGTGACATTTTTTCCATTTTCTAGGAGTGCAGCGCTAAATACCTGGAATACCGATATTAGATTATCAACAATACTTAAAAAATGAAAGTTACCAATTCACCGGTAGTTAATGCGTTATTTAAAAATTACCTGCGCACCAGAGTTGCCAGTTGGTCTGTAATTAGGATGGGGATTAAAATAGATACGAATTCACCGGGACCCGGAAATATGCACACCCTGATATTCTAGTTACGTAAGCTCGTCCGATTGGCGCATGACGTTAACAACAGAGTAAAGCATAGTCCCGCAATAGTACAAATGAATGAATTATGACTAAAAGAAACTAAGTGATTTTTATAGTTTAGAGGAAAATTATTAAACTCTTTACTTTTATTTAAATTGATTTTCAGTTATTTGTAAAGTTCCCAGTTTCTTGATTATATTGGTATCCGGAAAATAAAAATATTCATATAATCGATATCTACTAAAATTATTATATTTCGTTAGTTGGCAAAAATTGATTAGTGGCCTACACATTAGTAAATATAATTTTTACCAAGGGGAAGAAAAGCCCCAAAATAAAACCATAAATTTAATGCATTGATAAAAAAACAAAATTTTTTACTTTTTAAATAATGTATTTTATCAGATTTAAGTAAGAGGCTTGGAAAAGACAAAAATAAGTTTTACAGTTTTCATGCCATGCACTTTATTTAAATTTTGTGCATGTGAAATAGACGTACATACAGCAACTATGTAGCAGTTTTCATAATTTTTCTTTTACGCAATGTGAGGTTGTTAAGAGACTTGTTTAATTCTTTAATTCGGAAGTACATCCGAGACCTAAAAAATAACTTGTTCGCTTTGTTAGAACAGTCTACAGTTACACTTTTGGACATAAGGTTTTCTAAATAATTTTTAGTTACCAAAATGGAATCACCATTCATGTGGAAGGAAAAATTGTCTCCAGTTACTTAATATATGACAAGAGAGTGTCTGATGGTTTACATAAACCACACTTACTCAAATGATCAACCCACGTGTACGTTGAAACATCTTCGGATTGAATACTGGAGTCCTTCAATTTATGGCAGATATAATCAGCCAAATTCTCCAAACCATCATACTCGAGGTCACTAATGTTTTTTCATTCTAACTCTCATTGAAAACTTGAAAATCCACAACTGTTTCGTTGTTAGAATCCAGCCTTTGGATCAATTGTCCAGAAATTGGTAAATCTGGGATGTCGTCTGTTTAAACGTTCGAAAATTCGTTCCGTTGTCTCTCCTACCCGTATATAACTTTTATAAAATAAAATAAAGCTTTTTGTTAACACTTTAAAAAAATTTTAATGGGTTTTCCCGAAAAGAGCTTCATTTTTTGGTACTATGTATCACGCTAAAATATTTGATTTGGAATTTGAAGGATAAGATCGTCTTTTTTATGAGCTACAAATTTACTTTTACTGGTTCTATAGACTAAAAATATACCATTTTTCGTTTTTTTTATATGCTACATTTTTTCCAAGAATATTTTTTCGATATAATACTTACTTTTTGAGTATTTGCGAAAAACCGCCGAAAAACGTGTTTTTTTTTTGTTGAAAAGTAAATATTTTTAGTCGCAAGTGACTAGTACCTACTACTAAATTAACCTAGTACCTAAGTTAAAAAAGCTCTATAGAACAAAAGTTGCTTAAACTTAGTCAGATCTGTTTCCGGAATTATTTTAAACGTATATTTTTTCACCCTCCAAGTAAAAGCAATCAACGGCACAAATTCAACTTTGAAGTGGGGGATGGGTAGAATCTAAATCCAAATTTTCATGCAATTAGGAGTTGACCCTGAAAATTATGTGTGTTTCTTTTTATCTTTTAAATCATTTTACTTAAAATCATTTTTTAACTATCAAATAATAATTACATATTGAGTTATTTTATTTTTTAAACTTTAATAATATTTATAAAAAATTTTACTTTCTTGTAATGTATTTTTAAAACAAGCAATCATTTAAATAATTATTTTGTAACAATTTGTATTATTTAAGAATATAATAATTACATTTTGGTTTCGTAGTAAGTGTTTTTTAAGAATATTAATGTATAGTTTTAAAATATTGTATTGCAAATAATTATCATTATTAAATGGTTATTATTTGTCAAGTATTCTTTTTCTTTTTTCACACCCTTATGTATGTAATAAAACTAAGGGACTTTCTGAAAGGTCAATCGTAGACTTTAAAGACACAAAAGAAGCGATACTTAAAAGTTACGCCCATTATATATCTTTATATCGTGGGAAATATACAATACAACACGAGCTCCAACCGCTCGACTAATACTCTTTAGAGCTGGCATCAGTGTGTGATCTCGCGTTGAACGGTAAATATCTAAAATTTCGTATATAAGTCCTCCCCTTTACTTTTCAGCGACGGATCTCGTTTCGCTGTAAATTTATCAGAAAAATTTAAGTACAAAAATCTTTTCCCCTCTAAGTGTGCCATGATTAATATGTTAATTATAAAGATACTTATGAACAATATACTCCAATACTTAATTTCCTATTGGTGGATCTCGGGTTGTCCTCGATTTAGTCGGATCTCGCCTTGATATGAAGACGTATATATATATATATATATATATATATATATATATATATATATATATATATATATATATATATATATATATATATATATATATATATATTATTATAAATTTTTATGTTAATTTATTTTATTTATTTATTTATTTATAATTTTATTATTAATTATTTTATTTTATTTAATTTAATTATATTTTTATAGAATTATATTTATTTATTTTTATTTATTATATTTTTATTTTATTATATTTTTAAAATATCGATTTAATAATTGATTTTAATATTGATTTTGCGCGGCGCCATCTATTAATCACTTACCTTAACTAGCTCAGTTATAATGTGAAACCTGCATGAAATCTCCCATCTGTAGAGGTGTGAGGAAAAGATTTCTGAAATATCAACTGAACAAACGACACAAAAATAAAGCTATGAAATGGTGGATAAATAACAAAAGACTGTCGAATATTGTACACAAATTTGGAAATATATTGAAAAATAAAGGCTTTGTTATGCAACATCAAAAATACAAGGTAATACAATAATGTAGATCAGATCAATATGATATCAACTTGAAATATTTGCTGATCTATCTAACGCTAAATTATTTATTTTAGGTTATCTAGTCGAAAGTCTGAATAAAGAAATACGATGCAATGAATTTAACTATGAAAAAAATAAGAGTATTTGACAAAAAATTAAGTCGAAGATAACCCAAAATTATCTTGAATATTCAAAATTTGTTATACTAAAGCTAGAAAATGAAAAACTTTGACTTTCGATCATGATCAATTAAAAAAATAAACTGTTCAGTACAACCTTTCACGATGTAATATGAAGATAAACCAAACTGCTATGAAGTCTCTTCGGATCCAAGAAGAAACCAACTCCTTCTCCTTCACTGGAACAATGTTCTAAATATGGTAGATACCCGCATCAGAATACTTTTTCACTTTTCTTATAAAGTTGAGGGTCATTTTTAAAAATTTTTTCTTCACCATGAAGATTATTTATACAGGTTAGTAGAATAAAAGTCTTTTAATTTAATTTTTTACGATTTACCGCATTGTTCTCAAAAATTTGCGGAGCTACTTATAACAAGGTGTTGCCTGTTCAAAGGTCTGCAAAACTCTCCTCAAAATGGATTCTTTTTGGCTTGGCGTCCCTTCACAGCCAATGGAAATTAATTATTAATAACAATCCTTGCTATGAAAATTTGAATTCACCAATCAAAAAATTCCCATAAATTTGACATTTCATCAAAATGATAATTTTGATGAAAATTTTGGAAATATGAACCCAAATTATGATTCTATCCTAATCTTTGGGTATAATCTAATCTGGGATTTGAATAGATTAAACTTTCTAGTTCATTTTGATATAATGTCCTTCTTGCTAGGTGCCCTTATTAAAGTTCTATTAGGGTTCACTTCAACGTCCGACACTTCATTTTTAGTTTCTTTATCACTTACACTCACATATTAAAATTCAAATATTTACACAATTACTACATACAAAGGATTGAAATAACTTTCAATTTACACAAAATAAATCAGCAATTGAATATGCATAAGCCATTTCCTCAAAATATCATTCTTATACGTTAATTTGACCTAGAGTTTCGACACTTGTCAAAGTTATGATTCTATTGAACTATTTTCCACATTTTTCGTTAAAATTTATACTAATACTATTAATATTGAACTAACTATTGTTCTCAAATTTTAGATTGATGTCTATTTCAACATAATTTCACAAATCCACACATGCAGCTAAGTAATGCAAGACGTATCACCTTAACGAAGTTTCTTTCGAAGTGACTTTTGGAAAAATGGAACCTTTTGATGATTCTTACGAACAAATAAGGCTATTGTATGATACAAATAGAAGTAATTCTCTGGTAAAACTCAAAATTCAAATTATTATATGTTCTAGTTACTAATTTCTAATTTATATGTCATTGAAATATCATCTTTGATATAGGATTACCTATTTGGATTTCTTATGTAATTCTACCTTTATACACTTAAATAAAACCATCTTATAACTATTTAATTATTACTAAGTGCTCTCATAACTTTAGTTCTTTTTATAATTCTCATTCTTCTCAACCTTCCAATTAACGATACCCCTCAAAAGTGGCAATAATAAAAAAAATTATCCATATACTTTGGGCTTTACTAAAATTACTAAATTATCTATTATTTTAACTATTCTATGGTTTGAGTATCTTAAAAAATCATAATAACTATTTAAAATCATGACAATTGCCCTAAATGAAAAATTGATAATTTTTCTTAAGTAAAATTTAAATTTTTCATTTAAAATTTTAACTATTATATAAATTATATTTATTTAAAAAAAAATTACTTATCCTATAAACTTTAATCTATCTTTGGTAATATTTATACAAATCATTTATATTAAAAATGCCTCTAAATCCTCCTCCATCAATATATTCCAATTCATAGGAATTCTGTCCGTCATTATTTCGAATCCTATATGGACCTTCAAAAATTGACATAAGCTTCGCACACAAATTTTCCCTAAAGTTGGTTATTCTATGTGCTCTTAACAAAACTAAATCTCCTTGTTCAAAATTAACTTTCCTACCCTTCATTTTCTTAGACATTCTATTTAAATATTTTTCCCCACTGCGCTGTATATTTCTATTGGCTTGGTCCATAGCTTGTCTATACGTGACAATCATTTTGTATAGTCCATGGTCTATCAGGTTGTTGTCCAGTCATCAGATAATAAGGAATTTGTTCAGTAACCGTATTTAGTAAGAAGTTCATGTTGTTTTCAATAACTGTCAAATGTTGTGACCAATTTATATGTTCTTGGACATAGATTCTTAAAAATTTAATAATTTCTTGTATGTATCTCTCTGATGGATTTGATTGTGGATGTCTAATACTTGTAAATTGAGGTTGGATATTATTCTGTTGGCAAAATTGTTTAAATCTGTGGCTCTGAAAATAAGTTGCATTGTCTGCAATGAATGTTTTGGGTTTACCTACATTTTCAAAATAATTTGAAAATGCTGATTTTATTGACTCTACATTAGTTCTGCTGGTTGGATATAATTTAATAAATTTTTAAAAAATATCTACAATAATAAAAATATGCCTCTCATCTGTTTCTGTTGGTATTAAATCTGTTAAAAAATCTACAGCAACAATTTCCAATTGTTCCCTAGCTAAAATGTTTTTAGGTGCATTAAAGTTCACAATATTTCGATGTTTATTCCTTTGACATATGTCACACTGCTTAGTAATGTTTTTAATTGTTGTTTTGTCCTGTTTACTTATATAATTTTCTCTGAACATTAACCAAATTTTCCTACTACCTGCATGCCCATTATTGACATGTAGATTCAACAAAATCTCCTGTGCCAAATCTTGTGATACAACATAACATTCCTGTTGTTTTACTCTCTTGATGTAAAAGTCATTTATTATTATAGTTCATCGTTTGTCACTTTCCCTCAACGTCAATTGATCCTGTCTAATGGTATCGAGTGAAAACAATCCTTCCATTTCATTCATAATGTTTATTCCAATATATACCTTGTTTTCACTGACATTTCTGATTTCATTGTCTCTTGACAATGCATCGGCTACTATATTAAGTTTACCTGATATATATTTTATTTCGAAATCATATTCTTGGAGTAACAAAGCTCCCCTATGTATGCGATTGTTCAATAGACGATTATTCATAACATTAATTAATGATAAATGATCTGTTTCTATAAAGAATTTACCACCTAATAAATAAAATCTTAACTTATTAACACAAAATACAATACTAGCAAATTCCAATTCCCCAACACTATATCCTTGCTCATATGATCTAGTTAAACGAGATACAAAACTAATAGGTACTTCTATCTCATTCTGACATTGCAATAATACTCCTGATAACTTATGCATAGATGCATCTGTTCGTAAAATGAATGGCAAGCTATAATCAGGATGATATACCTTCAAATTTTTGGCAAAATTGATTTTTAATATTCTCAAACGCTAATTGTTGCTCCTTACCCCAATACCATTTCACTCCCTTCTTGAGTAAATGATTTAAAGGAACTATCTTTGGCTCAAATCAGGCACAAGCCTTTTAAAATAGTTGATCAAACCAAGAAAACCACGCAAATTTTTAATATTTTTAGGAGTAGGGTACTCCTTTATTCTTTCTACTCTCTCCTCATCCATTGAAACTCCCAAATTATCTATTTTATATCCCAAAAATGTAAAACTATCTTGAAAAAATTGGCATTTCTTTATATTTATTTTAAGACCCGCTAAATCTAATTCTCTTAATAATATTTCAATATGTTTTAGGTGTGAAAATTCGTCTTTTGAAAGTATAAGGATATCGTCTATATAATGAAGAATAAAATCATCATATTTATCTAAAATATTATGAAGAGCACGAACTAAAGCACTACATGAACTTTGCAAACCATAAGGCACAACACAAAATCTGTACAGAACACCATCTATCATGAAAGCTGTATAATCTCTGGATTCATGGGCTAAAGGAATTAACCAAAAACTATGTCTCAAATCTACTTTGCTATAATATTTTGCCCCCGTTATTCTCCCGAAAATAGTTTCCGTTGTAGCAGGTGCTTCGTATTGCGGTATGGTGTGATTATTTAAATTTCTTGCATCTAGACAAAGTCTTAATTCTCCACTGCTCTTTTTGACTACAACAATTGGATTTATTATTCTTGAATTACATTTTTCTATTATTCCATTTTCTAACATCTTTTCTACTTCTCTATTTACCTCACTTCGGTATCTATATGGTATCGGATATGTTTTCGGTCTAAAATCTTGGATATTTCTAACTTCTATTTTGTGAACATAATCACTAGCAAATCTATTTTCCTCATTTATGAGTCCTTCATACTTTAATAATATTTTCTTCACTTCTCCTATCCACTCTTTCTTACATATTACTTCCTCCTCCATTATATCCATACTACTTTTACACATATCATCATCAACATCTTCATATAATACATTATTAATATCTATATAATCATTATTTATCAATTCATTGCCCTTTTCTGGACTTAATTCATTAAATATTTCATTATCCTCCATATACATCCTCCTAATATTCATCAATTCCTTGCCCTTTTCTGGACATAATTCTTCCTCAAATTTCACATACTCCTCCTCCACTTGTACCAAACCTTTCTCATAATTGATTACCATACCCATTTTGTCTAACATATCCGATCCAATCATAATATCATATTTCATCTTATCAATGACAATCAGTTGTAGAATATAATCTTTTTTAATTAATTTAATATGACCAACAATACTTTTATTAACATGTGTAATCGTTTTATTATTTGCACCTACTAAACTTAACTTAGGAATTTTAAAACATGAATCTTCTAAATTCAAATTTTTAATGACATCTTGACTAATTAAGGAAATCTCTGACCCTGTATCCAATAAAACTTTAAAATGTTTACCACAAAATTGAATTTTAATAAAAATTAATCCCCTGAACTTTTTCGATACAACATTAGCTCCCATGTCCAAAAATTCCCTATGATGCTCGTACAGTTTGGTTGCTATATTGCCTAGCAGGTGTGATCTACAAAATTCTGTTCAAATGACTCCATTTGAACACCTGATGACGTTGATGGTTGATCAGAAATTTCACCATCCATGACTACATTATTTACACTAAATTGTGCCCTATTATCACTATTTCTACTATTGTTGTTGGAAGGCTGATTCGAACTCGAATTACCCATATCTCGTCTTGGTGATCGTCTGCTATCACCATTATTATCATTATTATTGTAAAATTACCATTAGAGTTATTTCTATCACCATTATTTCTATAATTATTATCTCTGTAATTATTATATCCCCTATTATTATTATTATTTTGGTTATAATTATTATAACCTCCACGTCCATTGTTATTTCTATTATTATTATAATTATAATTTGATCTATTATTTTGACTTCTGTTTTGATTGTTATAGTTATTGTTATTATTATTGTTATTTTTATTATTCCAAGTTTGATTATTGTTATTATTATTATCATATCTGTTGTCATGGTAATTATTACTATCAATAAAATTTTGAAAATTGTGTTACCAAGAAAGACGCTTTCTCTGTAACAGCTATAGTTAATTTAAAGAAAACAAACAAATAAAAGTCAGACCATAGAGATTTGAGACTTCTCTGGGGTGGGTTAGAAAACATAAGAAGGAATCATTTTAGTCTGGCCTAAAATGATTTATTCAAAGTAGATTTTAGGAATATCTAATTACAGGGCGCCAGCAAAAATATGTGAGAATTATAAATTAAATAGTAAATACATATAACTTTATTACCAAAACAAATATTATTTATTATAAACATCAATATAATAAGTATATCGTTACAATGTTTGAAATGAAAGAGAAAAACACTTGCTAAAAAGTCACCTCGAAGAGGTTTCAACTAAAGTACCTAAATTCCCTAAGAGCTCTTTACATTATTTTAAAATAAAACTGTTGAATAATAATTTTATTATGACTTCAATGAAGTAATAAAATATTATCTATCTTAGGAACAGATTGACTAGTGAGATGTTGAAGTGTCTCTCAAATAAAAAAACAAACAAAAGAATAGTCTTTTCTACGCGAAAGTAGTGATGTAAATAATTTCACTAACCTTTAGTTCCAAAACTTGAACGTCTTCACACCATCAACATTCTTACAAACAACCAATAGAAAAAGTTGCATCCAACAACTTCATTACTGCATTTCGGCAAACATCAAATCGGAATAAATATCCGACTTCAGCGGACAAAGGTCTCCAACTAATATTTAAAATACATATAATTCACAGCCTGTATACAAAATTCTGGAAAATCTATGCGGTGGAAACACGTGGTTTTTTTCTTCGTGCAAAAAATGTATGGCTAACGAAGGCTTTCACAGAAACTAGATTCTATAATCTCCAACAAGGAATCGGAAAACTAAGTCCATACGATGTTCCACAAACTGATGTAATCTTTAGAATAATCCAAAATATAATTTGTGATAATATATGCACATCTTGATCGAAGTCTGATCGGTTTACTTAAAAAACCATGCTTTTACTTCAAGCTATCAACGAAGACCAGCCTCAAAATTAATTATCTATTTCGCACCTGACAGAAACCTTGAACTTAGCCCAATCAAAATAAAATATAGTATTTACTATTTCCGTTACTATTTAAATGTTAAATAAGGCCTAATAGGTATACAACTTGTTATACATCTTATCAAAATTTGATATTCATTATGAATTATACAAGAACTTTGAGAAAAAGACCTTTCAACCGTAACAACTCCCCCAAAAACCGTGCAAAAAAAACTCGAAAGGGTTTTTTTTCTCTTTCCTACCAACCAAAATAACGAAAAAAAAAATTCACTCATTGATGTAGACAATAATGAACCACATATTTATTAATGAGATCTCTTCCTTTCGTAAGAAATCGTGACAAGCAACAAAAACAAAAAAAAATATATTTCAACTAAAGGTTCTATATTGCCAAATACCAAAATTTTGGCCAACCAATCAAAAGAATTGAGCTCTCTGTTGCAGATACTCGTACATTTCTCCTAACACACACCTTTTATTCGGGCCCGCAATACAGATTCATCTACAATCATTCGCTCATCCATACAGCATCGTGCTTCAGATCACTTTCAAATCTGATTACCTGATCTAAACAAAAAAGTAAGGCATACGATACGAATATTTAGTAATATCCCTAACTACGAAATCCGTAACTTTTGAAGATCAGAACTATCCTGAAGAGCTATCAGTATCATCCATCGATGGATAGTTTTGAGAGCGGCCTCGCAGGATGTAAATTGCGCCGTGGCTCTGAACTCAAACCTCACACTATACACTATTCATATGAAAGAAAATCCGACAACACTCCAGTATGAACTTCGCAAACAAAAGAAACATCATTCACTTTGTACTCAAAACAAAATCCACGTACAAATCTAGAATTTAGGACAAATCCAAGTACTCCCAACTAAACCCTAGTAAATTATAGAATTTACCAATCTAAAATTTTTGACTCTACTAATTTACAATTGAGTGGTACTCCGACTAAAGTACTATGAATAATCTAACGAATCTGCAGAAGAGACCATGTTAGCAAGATAGCAGTAGTGCTGATCAGCATAGTCGATAGCGACCCGTAGGAATATCTATCTACCCAACCAAATACAATCCACGTCGAACTCTGAAAACTTACTTGTCATTAAAGACACAGTTTCGTAACCCATTCATACCACTAAAGATAAAGTCTAACAAAAAAAACCAATCAAAATTAAAAAAAAAATATATCTATATATATTAGGACAACCCTAAGTTACTACATATTATATCCTTCTCACCGAAATTCCTACAAAACCATTTATAACAGCGGTATACAAAAACTTACAAAAATATATATGTATACGTACATATATCAGGTCACTACAACCAAAATATCTACATACATAACTAAATTTGGGGTTATGAAATGTTTACCATAACACGTTGTATCTTTTACTGACTTAAACTTATCAGAAGTTAAAACACAACTTAAGGTATTGTGTACTGAGAGCTAACAATTAAAAGTACAATAGAATAGGTCAAATAAGGTGACCACTACCATACACCTATAAAATGCTTAAGGAAGTTTCACTTAACAACTGGATCATAGCTAAAGACACGAAAGTCTTGAATTAGGAAGCCAGAAAGCAGAAGTTTCCATGAAAATCTTACAGATTTACAGACAACAATTTCATATACACCAACTTAATGTTCTATTTACCTGCCACAGTAAATCAAAATTATGAATATAATTCCTTTGCACCAACTAACTAAATGGGATACATAAAATCAACCATTTATCGTTTGAACAATACTAACATTAGAATTATGACTAAGCTCAACAGTTTTACCAAACTATACTGTCGTGAACTTGACCGCAACAACAAAATGACTTCAGTATTCTCTTAACGAATGGAAGTTGTAACTATTAACTTAAGAAGTAAGTAATTAAAAGAACAACAAAAACCAGAATAGAAAGAGAACTGAAAAATTACGGACAACTAAGTTCTAAGCTTGTCATAATACTTATCATTAACTACTTATTTCAATAGAAACTACATCAACACATACTAAACTTTCATTGTATCCGGTTTGTATTAGTAATTAACAAAGTGAAATACATATATTCAACAAAGACAAAAACAAAATAACCACTCAAAAATAAAGGTTCACAAATTCAACCTAAATGGAAAAATGTGTACCATTTACAAGACAATAACTCTATTACTAAACAGAGGAGTCAGAAGACTCATCATATTTATCATCATTGTTATCACCATCATGCACAGAACTATCAGTCATCAAAACCCGTAGTATCTGGGCGCAAAGTAGAAATATGCCATCTACCCAGACGTGTTCCATCTCGCGATTTAAGCTCATATACTAATGGAATAATAACCCGAGTTATTACACAAGGAACATACTTTGGCAACAATTTAGCTGCAGTATAATTACTTTTGTCGGACTTTTGGAAATTCTTCTTCCAAACAGCATCTCCAACATGAAACTGAATATTCCTTTTTCGCAAATCATAACGAGCTTTAGACTTTACATACGAGTTCTTGATACGTTTTCTGACATCTTCAAAAATCTTTGGCATGACTTGAGTATCTTCCAAACGATGAATCTTACTTTCAACTGACCATAGATTATCAGCGTTTTCATGAATTTTACCATAAAAGTCTCCACTTATTGGAACTTGACGAGCAAAAAGCAAAAATGATGGTGTTTGTCCGGTTATTTCATGCTTGGATAGGCGAATAGCTTGACCTATCTGATGTATGTTTTCATCCCAAGTACGATGATTTTCGTGACAATACGAACGTATAGCAGTAACGATGGACTTGTTTACACGTTCTGTGTGATTAACTTGGGGATGGAAATTCGCATTATAAAAAATTTTCTGAACAGAATACTTAGACATAAGATTCTTAAACATGGTAGAGGTAAATTGCTTACCATTATCACAACACACAATTTGTGGAGCTCCAAAAATAAGAAAAACATGATTCTCTAAAAATCTACATACAGCTCTTGAAGTAGCTTTAGACAAAGGCTGAACTAATGAAAATTTCGTAAACCAATCCACAATAACAAACACGAATGAGTTACCATTTTTAGAACGAGGATAAGGACCTAACAGATCACATGAGACCATCTGAAATGGATGATTAATATTTCTATACGAACCCATCAAACCAGCTTGAGGGAGATTTGAAGGTTTACAAGCAGCACATACTTGACATTTACGAACATAATTGTGAATAGTTTTTCGCATCTTAGGCCAATAATACAACTCTGATACACGAGCTAAAGTTTTATATACGCCAAGATGACTTGCAGTAGGATCATCATGAAATTGAGAAATGACTTCAGAACGATGGGCATTTGGTACAGCTATTTTCCAGTTGGACTGAGAAGAAAGAAGATCAAAGCGATTAAAAAGATGTTTGTACAGAAGGCCATTTTCAACCTTATAAGTAGGGTATTTATCTGGATCCTCTATAACATTACTGATCATCTGACGGTACCATTTGTCAATTTTCAATTGTGACAAATCCAATAGATTGACATCATGAACTCTAGACAATGCATCAGCTACAACAGTACCAGAAGCTTTACGATGAACAACTTCAAAATCAAAAGCGGACAGACGAATAATCCAACGAGCTAACCTAGAAGAAGGAGTCTTCAAATTTTTAAGCCAAACTAATGCTGAGTGATCGGTCACAGCATAGAAAAAACGACCATCCAAATAGTACCTAAAGTGTTCTACTCCATGCAAAATAGCTAATAATTCTTTCTCAGTGGTTGAAAATTTTTGTTCATTTTTGTTGAACTTCTTACTCATATAAGCAATAGGGTGTTCCAAACCATCCTCAATCTGGAACAATACACATCCCGTTCCTACATTACTAGCATCACACATGAGATAGAAAGTTTTACTAAAATCAGGACTACTTAGCACAGGGGCAGTAGTTAAAGCTACTTTAATTTGCTCGAAGGACATTTGAGCGTCTGCATTCCAAACAATATTCTGACCTTTTTTCCTATCACGCAACAGATTAGAAATAGGGGTTGCTAAAGTTGCATAATTAACTAAAAAACGACGATAATAATTAGTCATTCCTAAGAAACGTCTCACTTGAGTAGTAGTCCTGGGAACAGGGAAATCACATATCGTAGAAACCTTATCTGGATCAGTTCTGAGTCCAAACTGATCTACAACATATCCTAAATATTTTAAAAAAGGACGACAAAACTTACACTTTAATAGATTAACTGTCAAGTTCGCTTCTTTCAATCTTTCAAAAACTTTCTTTAAGATTTCAAGATGAGTCTCAAAAGTGGGCGTAACGATCACAATATCATCCAGATACCAAAAAACATATTCATCAAATGCGGGACCTAGTACTAAGTCCATCAAACGACACATGGTTTGGGGTGCGGACACAAGACCAAAGGGCATAACACGAAATTGGTACAGTCCTTTACCATGAACAGCAAAAGCCGTCTTAGCTTTTGAACTTTCTTCCAATGGAATTTGAAAAAAAAAGCATTTTTCAAGTCAATAGACGAAATATAACGAGCATCACGAAGTTTAGACAGAATAGTGTCAATCAGAGGTAGTGGGAAGGCATCTTTGTTAACAGTGACTGAATTTAGTTTTCTACCATCAAAACAAATACGGTATGTATCATCAGATTTTTTAACAAGCCAAATAGCAGAAGCGTATGATGATTTACTCTCTTCAATAATTCCCAACTTTAACATATGATCGAGTTCTTTCAATAGATGTTCTTGCATAGCATGAGATCATGGCCCCCACATTCCATTGCGGGCCCTGTAACCAGGATCAGGCTCGGGCCCCCCTATGTTCGCGTGCTATGCTATGTTTCAACAATTTACATGGTAATTTTTTAGTTTACAAATTTTATTTAAACTGATGATTATTGATATTAAGGAATAATTAAGGCTATTATTTTAATCTAAAAACCAAACTTTATTGACAAAATTGTTGCAAACATAAAGTAAATCATTTATATTTTACTGAAAGTACAGTACATTTCCATTTTGAGATTGATTTCCCTTACTGACCAAGAATAAAATTCAAGTTGACAAAATACTAAGAATGAGATTATAAGAAAGTTAGGAGCTAAACAATTAAAATGTTTTTTAAGTGTTTAATACACTGACAAGAAAACGCTTACTTTGATGTTTGATAGTCTATTTAATCATAGATTTCCTAGCTTTCTTTTCACTAAAATCATTTATAACATCAGAAAAGTCAACAGTTTTGGCCAATTCATTCTCAATTGCCAACATTGCCAGATGGTTCAGACGAGTTTGGCCAGTTGTGCTTCGTTGCCAAGTTTTAAGTGAATTAGACAACCTACTAAAAGACCTTTCAGCCGTTGAAACTGTCACTGGGATTGTACAGAAAAGTCGTATAGCTGTGCACAGGTTCAAGAAAATGGGCTGGAGGTTTTTCTCATATATTGAGTTTAGAAGCTTCAATGGGTCCTTTCTGACTGGAACACTGTTACAAATACATTCTTCATATGAAGAGTTTCTTCAAATAGGGCTTCTGGATCAGCAAAGTCTGAAGGGTAATATGCAACGAGATTGGCAGTTTTAAGTTTCAGTTCCTCGTTGTCTAGATCCATGAAACCTAACACTGGAGCAAACAGGTTACAAATTTCTTCACAGCTTGCAAATCTGGTTTTCAAATCAGTCATGATGAAATCCAAAACAGGAAAGACCACAGAAGATTTGAAGTCCTGTGAAGCTTGTTGCTGAAGTTGCTCGGGCGTATTTTCAACACTAGATTTTCTTTTGAGAGAGAATTCTGGTATAATGCCAACTGCACCGGCGACGTGTTTTGCTTCGTTAATAATGGTTTCCCATGAATCTCTTAGGGTCTGCAATTCAGTTAACAAATCTTTAATCAGTTGAGTTTCTGTGTTTAAGGAAATTCCTGTAGGCAAATGATTTTCTTCCAGGAGCAGGTCCAAAACCTTGAGGATCGAAGGATAATGTTTGACAATTGGTCGTACAGCTTGAATTCTTTCACTCCAACGAGTCTCGGAAAGGCTTTGTAAAGACAAAGGGACGTGTTGCTTTAATAATTCCCAACGACCAGGGCTGCTGGAGAACAAAGAATAGAAACTATCAATGTTACCAAAAAATGTCACTACGTCGTGGTTCAGTTTTGCAGCATTGACACCAACTCTGTTGAGCGAGTGTGCTCCACAGGGAGAGAATATAGCAGACTGGTTTTTTTCAAGTATTCTTGATTGTACACCTTTAGTGTGTCCCCGCATGTTAGAGCCGTTGTCATATCCCTGAGCTCGACAGTCAGAAAGTGGTACTCCAATATTGTCTAAAGCGGACAGAATTTCATCAGTTATAACCTCACCTGTTTTCCCGCTAAAGTTCAGGAATTCAATAAATCTTTCACATACTTCGAATGTATTTTTTTCTTCATTTTGAAAAACATACCGTAGAATTAGTACATTCTGCTCCTGATGGGAAATGTCAGGGGTGGCATCAGCAATAATCCCATAGAATACAGACTCTTCTCGTTGGTGCAAAATAGTATTCAGTAGTTTTTTACCACAGAGAGAAAAAAATTCATTCTGCGAGTACCATGAGAGATAGTGAGCTTGACCTATCATACTTTTTTTATTCAACTGGTTTTCTTTTACTTTGGCTAAATGTTCACGAGTTACTTCGTCATATTTTCCTATTAATTCCAATACTCCTAAAAAGTTTCCATTGTGAACATCACCGATCTGGGTATTTTCCCCTTGGAAAGCTAAACCTCTACTACTCAAGAATATTGTTGTGTCCAAAATTCGTTGAAGAATAGCTTTCCATCTTGTTGCTTCACAGTTAATAATCTGTTGCAGATTGCTGTCGACACCATGTCCTTTCAATGATATCTGAAGACTTTTCCATTCTAGGTAGTGTTTTCTGTGCTCAGAGCTTCTTTCATGCATCGAAAATAACCTGTATAATCGTTTGTATTGTTGTTTTTCAGAGAAAAAACCTTCTTTTGCAAGTTTACTTTTGTTTTGGTTTGAATGGAAAATGCTACAGGGTAAACAATGAATGCTGTTTTTTGTTTCACTCCACATTAACCATTCACGTGGAATTGCTTTACATGTTCTGTTGTCTGTTTTCATGTACAACAATGTTTCATGGAAATGTTTTCCTGAGGGGTCAGCTGGAAATGATTTTGATCTGGCCTGAAAAGCTTGAAAACCACCGTAGCACAATACTATTTTATCACTCATCACCGCAGGCCACGTATTAGGATCGTCAAAATTAAAAGTTTTATTGTCATCGACAGTATCCTTACTAAGATTTGGATCAGCACTAGCACATTCGTCATTACTTCCCTCACATACAGTAGACGTAGAAGCATTTTGGATTGAAGCTGAAGAAGGTTGGGTCTGTGAGGCTGATGTAGGTTCTGGATTGAAATCCGGTTGAAATTCTTGCAACTCTTCTTTTTCATTACTCTTAAAAAACTTCTTAATATCCTGGCGACCTTTAGCAGATTGTTCTAATTTTTCTTTCTGGAGCTTTCTTTTCAAAGCTCCAGACTTATGTTTATAGCTTGACATCTTAACCTGAAACAAAACACGACGGATAAAATCATAATAAGATCAATGGTTTTCGATCCTAAGCATAAGCATATAAATATTTGGATCTTTTACCGTTACCTAAAGTAAAGTTATGTGCTTTCCCATTGTATACAAACAAAACAATTGAGTAGGTTACATGTTTAAGTTGAAAAAGATACAACTATTGTTTTCCTTTAAATTTGCTTTTTTACACTATTGTGACGGTCGGCTTTCTCAAAATGTATTAAAATTAATTATTATTTTTGTTTCGGGACGGCAAGAAAGCCAGATTACAGTACATATACAGTATGTCTAAACACTAATCTCTTGAATACCGTAACAAAAAACCAAGACGGCTTTAATTGTAAACAAACACAATTTTACTGTTTAAGAACATTTTAAACAAAGATACATTCAACTATATAATTACCTGTCAATAGTAATAGTAGAGCAGAGCACAACAATTAAACAATTCCGCCCATATCAAACGGAGTCAACAGACGAACTGACGAACTGATGAGAAGTGTTTATTTTTAGAACAAAGCGGAGAGACAAAGATGGACTGGCCGCGGAAGTGGGGGCGGGGCAGCTAGGCGCCTGGGGGAAGGGGAAGGTAGAGAGAGTGTGTGGGGCCCGAGCAGGCTGTTGTACACTAATATACAAACAACAGTAACTAGCATGTACGGTACGCACCTAATTCCTAATTATATCATAAATAACCAATAACCTAGAATTAATAATTATTTCAAAACACTCTGACTTTGTAATAATTATATAGGCCTATTTGAGTTTTTAATCTATGATCCCCTGTAAATATTCTGCAATTAAAAAAAAACAGGGCTAGGCCTGGGCCCCCCAGGAGCCCGGGCCCTGTGACCAGAGTTGCACCAGCCCCACCCTTGTGGGGGCCATGCATGAGATAAAGGATATTGTCTCTGCTTAAAAGGAGGGGAATCACCAGTATCAATATAGTGTTCCAAAAGTGAAGTTCTCCCTAATCGATCATCAGAACCAATTTCTTTAAACAAATTTACAATTTGATCAAGTTGTTCCTTTTGACTCTTATTCAAGCAACCAAAATCTTGAATAGTGTTCACAATACATAAAGATAGTGATGACATTTCACAATTCTTCCTTGAGAAATCTATACTAACCTTAAATTGATTTAAAAAGTACATTCCTAAAATTAAATCATGCTTGACAGAGGAAATTATAAAAAATTTTACAATTTTACTTTTACCGGAAAAAGTTACTAAAATGTCTACACAACCTAAGACTTCTTGAATCTGTCCATCAGCAGTAGAAACAGATAGATCTTTTACAGGGCTAAAAGTCAAACTAGAATCCTGAACTAAATTAATAAACTTCCCACCAATGACTGAAATATTTGAACCTGAATCAACTAATCCTTTAAAATGACCATCTAACATTGACAAAGGCAAATATACTCTATTATCTAACAACCAGAAGCCATATGACCACTTCCTTTACAATTCCAACAAACAATGTCTGAACTAAGAGCAGAAACATTCATAAAGTTCTTTGAAGTTTGATTGCGAGAGGTAGAAGCAGTATAACGAGAGAACTGAGAATTTTCTCTTTGAATATGATCGGTAGGAACAGTCGATGAAGCTTTCATCCAAACTTGAGCTTCTTCCAAACGCCTACATTTATCAGTTAATTCACTAACAGTATTAATATCCAGTAGTGACAACGATTGGATATATTCTGGCAGCAAATTCTTACGAATAAATCTAACAATCTGATTTTCCTCTAAAGGTGTCTCCAATCTATGACATAAATTTTGAACAGCATTAATGAAAATGGTGACTGGTTCATTTACTTTTTGTCTTCGGTTCTTAATTTCAACCAAAATGTGATCCTGGTAGTCATAAGGCAGATAATTTGACTTAAGATTTCGAACTAAATCTGACCAAGACTGAAATAAAGACTTATTATTCTTGTACCATACAAAAGCTGAGCCAACAAATAAATCACCAGCAGACAAGAAAAGTTGTGTCTCACTTATATCCCTTGATGCACAAAGACATTCCAGGCGTTCCAAGAAGTCAATCACAGATTCACTCTTCTCATCCCCTGAAAAAGACAGTCCCAACTTATGCACAGGAAAAGATTTTTGACTGGTAAGATTCTGACTAACTCTAGGAATAGGAGAAGACTGAGCCAAAGGTACCTCACTATCAGTTTTTTCAACCAAAACACCTTCTAAACTAAAAACTTCATTTAACCATTTAGATTTCTTCATTTCTTCTTCTTCACTCTGACAAATTAACCTTAAAATACGACCTGTTACATGTGAAATCCTAGATAAGAGTTTTGCATAACTATTGGAGCTAGTATTTCCAGAAAAATCATCTGAATGGCGGCTTCCTCTTGCTTAAAGTCCATCATAACAGTTGTATCTAAGACACTCCTATTAGTAACTTCTAGATGTATTACTCCCCCCAAAGTTGACATTTTTAACTCAACAGTAGATGGTATCTCAAGTCCTCTAACTTTTAACTCATAGTCTAATTCTTCAGGAAGCAAATGTTCAACTTTAAATATGGATGGAGCCATACTATCAATAAACTTTATTTCAGATACTAGTATTAACACTCAGAAAATAACACAGATCAACAAAAATCCGTTGGTTCAAAAGAAGTATCTACAATTCACCTATTCTTTACTATACTTACTTAAAATTCCAACATTACATCACAAAAGTAAAAGCATCTTCATTAAAAACTCGACAAAAAAAATTTAATATATTTCCATTGTTCAAAACTATTTAACTCTCACATATACTTGCAAAATCAATACCTAACCAAATAGATAGTTCAAAACTGTCCAAAACAAAAAAAAAATAAAAACAACAAACAACCTTAATTCCTAAAATGAACTCCCTATGTATTCTCAAACAAAAATGTTACTAAACTATATCAGGTTTTATTATCCAATATAAAAAAAATAGCAGAGACTAAACCTATGATCAATTTATAATCATATACGAGACAATCTGTATAAGAAAAATTAGCAAGATAAGAAAGTTAGTTCAATGATCGAAAATAATAATACTTATATAAGAAAAATTAGCAAAATGAGAAATGATTTTAAGTTAGTTTAATGATCAAAAACAATAATACTAATTAGCAAGGACAATCTGTATAAAAGAATCAACCATTAGAAACAACATTAATTTACTTCAATAAACCAGTCAATTAACATTAATCAATTAACTAGTAATTAACATCAATTAGTGTACACATAAATATTTAGCAAACACCGAAGAAAACCAAAACAGGCTAGCACTAAAAATCATACAGCACAAAAAATAAAAAGAACAACAAAAGAAATGTCTGACCGGCAAAAAAAGTACAAAATCGGGCCCCAAGTTGAAAGGAGACAAAATATATTGTTACCAAGAAAGACGCTTTCTCTGTAACAGCTATAGTTAATTTAAAGAAAACAAACAAATAAAAGTCAGACCATAGAGATTTGAGACTTCTCTGGGGTGGGTTAGAAAACATAAGAAGGAGTCATTTTAGTCTGGCCTAAAATGATTTATTCAAAGTAGATTTTAGGAATATCTAATTACAGGGCGCCAGCAAAAATATGTGAGAATTATAAATTAAATAGTAAATACATATAACTTTATTACCAAAACAAATATTATTTATTATAAACATCAATATAATAAGTATATCGTTACAATGTTTGAAATGAAAGAGAAAAACACTTGCTAAAAAGTCACCTCGAAGAGGTTTCAACTAAAGTACCTAAATTCCCTAAGAGCTCTTTACATTATTTTAAAATAAAACTGTTGAATAATAATTTTATTATGACTTTAATGAAGTAATAAAATATTATCTATCTTAGGAACAGATTGACTAGTGAGATGTTGAAGTGTCTCTCAAATAAAAAAACAAACAAAAGAATAGTCTTTTCTACGCGAAAGTAGTGATGTAAATAATTTCACTAACCTTTAGTTCCAAAACTTGAACGTCTTCACACCATCAACATTCTTACAAACAACCAATAGAAAAAGTTGCATCCAACAACTTCATTACTGCATTTCGGCAAACATCAAATCGGAATAAATATCCGACTTCAGCGGACAAAGGTCTCCAACTAATATTTAAAATACATATAATTCACAGCCTGTATACAAAATTCTGGAAAATCTATGCGGTGGAAACACGTGGTTTTTTTCTTCGTGCAAAAAATGTATGGCTAACGAAGGCTTTCACAGAAACTAGATTCTATAATCTCCAACAAGGAATCGGAAAACTAAGTCCATACGATATTCCACAAACTGATGTAATCTTTAGAATAATCCAAAATATAATTTGTGATAATATATGCACATCTTGATCGAAGTCTGATCGGTTTACTTAAAAAACCATGCTTTTACTTCAAGCTATCAACGAAGACCAGCCTCAAAATTAATTATCTATTTCGCACCTGACAGAAACCTTCAACTTAGCCCAATCAAAATAAAATATAGTATTTACTATTTCCGTTACTATTTAAATGTTAAATAAGGCCTAATAGGTATACAACTTGTTATACATCTTATCAAAATTTGATATTCATTATGAATTATACAAGAACTTTGAGAAAAAGACCTTTCAACCGTAACAATTGCCATTATTATTATTTCTGCTTCTATAACTTTGAAAAGCTTTTTCCTTTTCAATAAGAAAATTGCAGAGCATGTTGAAGTCGGTAAAATGGAAATTTAGTCTGATATTCTCTATCTGATTTTCAAAATGGACTATTATGTGGTTCACCAGTTCCTTCTCTGTGAGTTTTCCATCCAGATACTGGGCAGCACTATATAATCTCATAGCATACAGATGCATGCTTGTTCTAGAGTTGGAGTTATATCTTCCTCCAAACAATTCTGCTCTCACAACTTGTTGTCTGGACTGTCCCCAGAAAAATTCCAAAAACTTCACTTTAAAACCATCAAAATCTTGGATCTTATTCTCCACATTCGTATACCAAATCAACGCTTCAACCTTCAGCTGATTTCTAATGATTTCACGAAATTCGTCGAAGTCATTGTATTGCAAATATTTGGTTGTGAGTATACGAATAAATGGTACTGGATGTTGAGATTTATAGTCCCCATTAAAATAAATTCTGTTCTCCGATGTTTCTATAGTATGGACTATTGTTCCTTTTGTTGTATTCCTAATCTTCTTCTCCATCTTTTCTATCTCTTGTTTAACTTCTTTTACTTCAAACTTAAATTTATTCTCCAATTGATCCTCCTTTTCCTTGGATGTTTTCTGATCTTTCTTGATTTGATTTATGTTTTCATCTACCATGATGAATCTTCTGTTCGTCCACTCTGCTTCCTTTTCTATATCTTCTTCTACTATATTTATTCTTTCTTTATGCTGTTGTATTTGTGTTTTTATCTCCTGATTTTCAACAGTTAATTTAGTTTCTAAATTTTCATGTTTACTCATGATCTCTCCGTACAACATTTTCACTTCTCCAATACTCTTATTTATTCTCTGTTCCATTTGTTCTTCTATTCTTTTAATGTTCTCTTCAAGTTTCTTTTCCAACCTCTGACTATTTTCTTCTGCTTTTCTGTTATTTTCTTCTAACTTGTCTTCTACTTTTTGACTATTTTCTACTAATTTCTGCTCTAATGATTTATTATTTTCTTCTGTTTTTCGACTATTTTCTTCTAATTTTTGCTCTAATGATTTATTATTTTCTTCTGTTTTTTGACTATTTTCTTCTAATTTTTCTTCTACCCTTTGACTATTTTCTTCTGCTTTTTTACTAGTCTCATCTAACTTTTAACTATTTTCATCTAATTTTCTTCCCATTTTCTTGTTGTTTTCATCCAAGTGAATTAATTTTCTTTCTATTTTACCATTATTTTCTTCCATTTTTGTTAATATAAACTCCATGAATTTTTCAAGGTCAGGCTTTTCTTGTTTCTGTTCCTCTTCTTCCTTTGTCGTCTTCGAAACAGATCTACGTCCATCTGCCATTTTGTAGAATATATCAGACTCAAAATTTTAATATTGATTATTTAATATGTGACTATTTTGCCCTATATTTATCTTATCGTCCCACGTTGGTTGAGCCAATTATTATAAATTTTTATATGTTAATTTATTTTATTTATTTATTTATTTATAATTTTATTATTAATTATTTTATTTTATTTAATTTAATTATATTTTTATAGAATTATATTTATTTATTTTTATTTATTATATTTTTATTTTATTATATTTTTAAAATATCGATTTAATAATTGATTTTAATATTGATTTTGCCCGGCGCCATCTATTAATCACTTACCTTAACAAGCTCAGTTATAATGTGAAACCTGCATGAAATCTCCCATCTGTAGAGGTGTGAGGAAAAGATTTCTGAAATATCAACTGAACAAACGACACAAAAATAAAGCTATGAAATGGTGGATAAATAACAAAAGACTGTCGAATATTGTACACAAATTTGGAAATATATTGAAAAATAAAGGCTTTGTTATGCAACATCAAAAATACAAGGTAATTATACAATAATGTAGATCAGATCAATATGATATCAACTTGAAATATTTGCTGATCTATCTAACGTTAAATTATTTATTTTAGGTTATCTAGTCGAAAGTCTGAATAAAGAAATACGATGCAATGAATTTAACTATGAAAAAAATAAGAGTATTTGACAAAAAATTAAGTCGAAGATAACCCAAAATTATCTTGAATATTCAAAATTTGTTATACTAAAGCTAGAAAATGAAAAACATTGACTTTCGATCATGATCAATTAAAAAAATAAACTGTTCAGTACAACCTTTCACGATGTAATATGAAGATAAACCAAACTGCTATGAAGTCTCTTCGGATCCAAGAAGAAACCAACTCCTTCTCCTTCACTGGAACAATGTTCTAAATATGGTAGATATCCGCATCAGAATACTTTTTCACTTTTCTTATAAAGTTGAGGGTCATTTTTAAAAAAATTTTCTTCACCATGAAGATTATTTATACAGGTTAGTAGAATAAAAGTCTTTTAATTTAATTTTTTACGATTTACCGCATTTTTCTCAAAAATTTGCGGAGCTACTTATAACAAGGTGTTGCCTGTTCAAAGGTCTGCAAAACTCTCCTCAAAATGGATTCTTTTTGGCTTGGCGTCCCTTCACAGCCAATGGAAATTAATTATTAATAACAATCCTTGCTATGAAAATTTGAATTCACCAATCAAAAAATTCCCATAAATTTGACATTTCATCAAAATGATAATTTTGATGAAAATTTTGGAAATATGAACCCAAATTGTGATTCTATCCTAATCTTTGGGTATAATCTAATCTGGGATTTGAATAGATTAAACTTTCTAGTTCATTTTGATATAATGTCCTTCTTGCTAGGTGCCCTTATTAAAGTTCTATTAGGGTTCACTTCAACGTCCGACACTTCATTTTTAGTTTCTTTATCACTTACACTCACATATTAAAATTCAAATATTTACACAATTACTACATACAAAGGATTGAAATAACTTTCAATTTACACAAAATAAATCAGCAATTGAATATGCATAAGCCATTTCCTCAAAATATCATTCTTATACGTTAATTTGACCTAGAGTTTCGACACTTGTCAAAGTTATGATTCTATTGAACTATTTTCCACATTTTTCGTTAAAATTTATACTAATACTATTAATATTGAACTAACTATTGTTCTCAAATTTTAGATTGATGTCTATTTCAACATAATTTCACAAATCCACACATGCAGCTAAGTAATGCAAGACGTATCACCTTAACGAAGTTCCTTTCGAAGTGACTTTTGGAAAAATGGAACCTTTTGATGATTCTTACGAACAAATAAGGCTATTGTATGATACAAATAGAAGTAATTCTCTGGTAAAACTCAAAATTCAAATTATTATATGTTCTAGTTACTAATTTCTAATTTATATGTCATTGAAATATCATCTTTGATATAGGATTACCTATTTGGATTTCTTATGTAATTCTACCTTTATACACTTAAATAAAACCATCTTATAACTATTTAATTATTACTAAGTGCTCTCATAACTTTAGTTCTTTTTATAATTCTCATTCTTCTCAACCTTCCAATTAACGATACCCCTCAAAAGTGGCAATAATAAAAAAAATTATCCATATACTTTGGGCTTTACTAAAATTACTAAATTATCTATTATTTTAACTATTCTATGGTTTGAGTATCTTAAAAAATCATAATAACTATTTAAAATCATGACAATATATATATATATATATAAATATATATATATATATATATATATATATATATATATATATATATATATATATATATATAAATATATATATATATATATATATATATATATATATATATATATATATATATATATATTTATATATATATATATATATTCCTTGCTCCCTGTCCAGTCTCCGGTTTGAACAGATTTACCACGTCCACTGCGACCTTAGACGGTATTGGACTTGAATATTATTGTATGTAAGGTGTAAGATGGTGACCAAAGTACAAGCTGTCAGAAATCTACCATGTGTCTCATATGATCTTTTATGGTAATGAGAAGAATGAGAAGAAAGAAGAAAAAGTTCTAAAAGAAACAATAATTTTATACAATCTGTCGTTACAACCGTGGCTCTAACAGTTTTATGGTAGAATAAATCTGAACATACATACATAATACATTTATTATCCACAATAACACAGTACATGCTTACAATAAATTACATACATTGAGTTAGTGGATAAAAGGCTACAACTGGTTCAGTCGTGGACCAGTTACCCAGTCCACTTCTGTTCTTCCACCAGTGCCTACCATATTAAAACACGTATTTAGTGAAACGAGAGCATAGCTAACAATAAATATAATAATTATTAAAACGATAATTAAAAGGGTATCAGGAATTGTGGAAAGGTAGAAGGAAGAAAGGAACAAAGAACGAAGGGACAAAGGAAAGGAGAGTAGTTCGTTTAAAACTTTACGCAAAAGTTGTTTATATATTTAGTAAATTTAACAGATGCTTCTTATATCGATTTTTAAATGATGATGCTGAGGTAGTTAATAAACCTGAATCTAATTTAAATAAGTTTTTAATGCAAACTGCGACATTGTAGGAAAAACCTCTCTGAAATAATACTTTGTTATGTCTAGGAACACGAAGAAGAGTATTGCGTCTGATATTTAAATTGTGTATATCCGTTCTGAAGGTTAACCTGTTGTGTAAATAGGGTGGGATTTTTTTTAAATATACCTTATGACATAAACAACTAAAATGTAATTGCCGTCTGTTGTACATATTTAACCAGTTTAATTGTTTGAATTTACTCGAGATCCTGCCAAATTTTCTAATACCGCAAATCAGACGCACACACGAGTTTTGCAGTTTTTAAACCCTTCGTGAATCAGTACTGTCTAAACACGGTCCATATACAACGTCGCAGTGATTAAAGTGTGATAAAACTAATGAATCGCATAAAAGCTTTTTGACGTCCTGTGATAAACAATGTCTTTGTGCATAAATAATTTTTAAAGTTGCATCCTTCAATTTAAGAGATATATGTTCTTTAAACCTTAGTCTCGAATCCAATAAAAGGCCTAAGTTTTTAGAATTTAATTTTATAGGAATATTTGTACCATTGATTTCAAGTGAAACGTTAGCCAAAATAGATTCACGTATATTTTCGTTGCAAAACAATAATGCTACAGATTTTGATGGGTTAATTTTAAGTGCATGGTCAGTAGCCGTTTTGTAAATATTGAACAAATCAATTTTTAGGCGTTCAACAGCTTCTAATATATTAGAATGTTCAAATGACAAATAAATTTGCGTATCATCCGCGTATAAGTGATAGTTGCAGTAGTTAAGACATTTAGGAAATGTTGATGTATACAAACTAAATAATAATGGACCCAAAATACTTCCCTGAGGTACACCGGACTTTATTTCACTAGACGAGGAAGTCATTTCATCAATCTGAACAATTTGTTTACGCTTATGTAAGTAAGAGGCAAGAAGATTCCTGGAACTGACACTAAATTTATAAAACTGTAATATTGCTAATAATATATCATGATTTATTAAGTCAAAGGCTTTAGTAAAGTCTAAAAGAACAAGAAGAGTAACCTTGTTCAAATCTAAAGATATAATAACATCATCAACAACATCAACAAGTGCAGTTGCACACCCATGATTACGTCTAAAACCCGATTGGTTTTCTGGCAAAATTTTATTAGTGCTTAAAAAATCTCTAATCTGACTTTCCATAACTCGTTCAAAAATTTTTGAAAATGTAGGTAAAATACTAATTGATCTAAGATCATTGTACTCTTTAGGTGAGGTGATTTTCGGCAAAGGTATAACTTTTGCAAATTTCCAGTCTAAAGGAAAGTA
The DNA here is from genome assembly GCF_917563875.1 of Diabrotica virgifera virgifera. Classification (NCBI taxonomy): domain Eukaryota; kingdom Metazoa; phylum Arthropoda; class Insecta; order Coleoptera; family Chrysomelidae; genus Diabrotica; species Diabrotica virgifera. Next base: position 147,339,010 of record NC_065446.1, read on the forward strand.
ACTTTTTTCAATGCAAACATTTATTATGTGAGTTAGAATAGGAATAATCACAGGACAGCACAACTGAACAATTGTAATATTTAAGTGGTCATTGCCAAAAGCTTTAGATTTTAACGAAAAAATGATATCCTTAATAAGCTCTTCAGAAACATACGAAAAACTGAAGTTATCATTAATACCCTCTTTTACGTTATGAGCATAATAGTTAAGTAATTCTTTACTACCTGGCATTATATTTATATTATTAATAAAAAAATTATTTATATCCTCTACTGATTTTAAATGCCTAGGTAATTCATTTTTTTTTCTGTTTGGATATATTAAGTTTTTTTAATTCGGCCCATTTTTCCTTTGAGTTCGAATTCTGAAATTTCATATTAAGGTAAGCCCTTTTTTCCGCTTTAATAGCAGTAGTTGTATAATTTCGAAATTGTTTGTAGTACAACCAATGTTCCGGTAATTGTGTTCTTCTAAATCTATTTAATGCATTGTCACGTAACTTTTGCAAATGTTTAATATTACCAGTAATCCACGGAGAGTATGGCTTTACATTACTGACTAAAATTGATTTTAAAGCGCATGTACATCAAGAACTGACAGAATATAAGTTTGTAAATGCGATACTTTAACATCAATATCATCTGTTCGAAATATAGTATGCCACGGTATTAAATGAAGATCATTCAAAAAATTATTATAATTAATATTTTTAATATCTCGATAGTTAACCCTTTTTTTAATATGAGATTCGGTACCTTCGACATTAAATTTACAAAAAACTGCCGAATTATCCGCAATCATGTCTATATCGACATATTCATTACATTTTTTAATATCAATATTTGTGATAATAAGATCTAATAAGGAGATGCCTCTTGTTGGTTCTTTAATGAGTTGCTTTAAATCAAAAGTATCCAAAATATCATAAAATTTCACAGTATGATTATCTTCTAGGTCAAGAACATTAATGTTAAAATCACCAACACATAATATTATCATAATTTGAAAAAGAAAACATGTCCTCGCAGTGTTCTAAAAATAACGAACAATTAGTTTTAGGTTTCCTGTATATGGTACCAATTGCATACAAAACTTTCCCAATATAAACCGTTATCCATATGTATTCAAACAACTCTTTATATTCTGATAAAATAATTTCGAATTTATAGTTATTTTTAATATACATCCCCACCCCACCAGCTCTTGCTGGTCTGTCTTGTCGAGCAAAAGAAGAGCCATCAATACTTACCATTATATCATTAATTCCATCGTGTAACCATGTCTCAGTGACGCCCACAATATCACAATCAGCACTAACAACCAAATTTTTAAATTCATGAAAATGAGGTACAAGTGAACGAACATTAACGTGTCCTACGTTAAATATCATCTGTAATGTAGTAAATTATAACTAATTTGAAACAAAACAAACAAAAAAGAAAGAGGAAGTGATGGAGGCTTGAAAAATTAGGGATAAAATAAGTGGAAGAAATGATATTAATTATAATTAGTTTTGTAATCGAAAAAGATACAAACATAAGTCATGTTAGCAATCAATCCGTCATTAAATAGAAAATAAAAATTTTGATTGTATTTTATAAGGCAATTTCTGATGGGAAAAAAATACATGTTTTAATGCAGTGGCAAAATAAGCAAATATATATAAAAAACCCTAAGTTAAGAAATGGCAATTTTATAACAATTTGGTGATTATAATTATGTACCTATATTAAATCATGGACTACAACGTACATTTATCACAATGAATGCAGTAAAAACTGAAAAGAAAAAAAAATTCTAAGGAAATATACAACCAATGAATACAGTAAATAGTATGTAGTTATGTTTGTATGCACACTATAACATATCATGACTTCAAAAGCACATTACTTCATTTATGTAATAAAAACTGAAAAATATTGCTATGGAATTATAGTTAAATACATATAAACCAAATAAAAATTATCGTTTTCAAGGTTCAACATAATTATTAGGAATATGCAACCTAATTTCGAGCCAATGTAATTTTATCCCAAAGATTTATTTTATTTAATATATTTTGGTCACACATTCCTTTAAGGTGAAAATAAAACATTATAAACTACTTACGTAGGTAATTGCGCTATCTACTAATTGCTACAAAAAAGTAATGTAAGAACAACGAGAGCAACAAAAAAGAAATATACATGCCTTGATCCGTACGTCTATAAAATTGAACTTTTGCAAATAATTACTAGTATTTAATGTAAAACGAAATAAAAATGAAACTTGACTGTAGTATGCATCAAAATTAATTCCTCACATCTGTCTATTGAGAACGTGACACTAGTATGTAAACATAATAATTGATGTTAAATATGACAAATTAATCCCGATGAAAAGTGAAGTAGAAAAACTGAAAAAGAATATTCTTTGTCGAAAAACAAATTATTCGCATGTAAATGTAAAATGACACTTATTCAGACTGGGTATATAAGACGAGTAATATTATTATATTTTCCGCAAATCGCCAGGAAATTTTGACATTCCTGTCAAAATTTCTTGAAGAAAAAGTCAGGACTTCCTTACTGTAAGGAAATGTCATTTCCTTACTGTAAGGAAATGATATTTCCGTACAGTTGTTAGTGTTCTACATAAATGATAGAAAACACATTTGTTTTTAGAAATTAGAAAAAAAAACGAAGTTTTGAGTATGTAGATATATCTACGTTGTGTTTAAGTGCAAGGGTTGACTTCAGCATTGAATAATTGGCCCATAATGTTGAAGATTTCATCTTTAAACAAAGGTCTAGGAAGTATGCCATTACAACATTTTCTGAGAAAGAACTCGTATTTTTACTCATGCGATAATCCATAAAACGTCTGTATGCATTTTCGTACTTTTCTCTTGATTTCTTTGGCAATAATTCTAATGAAGCAGTATTCACTGCCTCAACCAGCTCTGGAGGAGTCCCAGAAAAATGGAAATTTCATCATCACTTATCATTTTACTTTCGAGAACACCAGCAATTAAATTTATAAGCAATTTGAATTTTTATAAGTTTGACAATTCAACCTCAATACGTTTCCATAGTAACCCAAGTAATTTTATTAGGAATTTCAAAGCACCATTTATTTGGAAATAAAATTATCGCGTTTTTTTTTAAATCAATCAATATCTGTCGAATTTTAAACGATTTGCGGAAAAATAGTATGTTTACCTCGTAGGAAAAGCCACATTCCTGGACTCTGTGTTGCTAAGTCTCGGCTTGCGCCTCGACTTAGCAATCTTCACAGTCGTCCAGGAATGTTAAGCTTTTCCTACCCGGTAAACAATGTACTATTGTTTATAAGGGAACACAATAAACATCAATAAATTATTTAACAAAAATCAACCTCATTGTTCAATTTTTATTTTTTAAAAATTTGGGAACTAAATCCCAGCAAGTAATTGTATATCTGAGGACTCTTAATGCGGTGAATGGAATTATTATATTTAACATAAATATTACCGTATTTCGACCACACATCTTTTTTGAAAATGTTTCAATACACTTTTTAAAAAGACATAACCTTGTTTTAGTAAGGTCTTCCTGAATGTAAATACCTTTTGATCTCAGCAGTTTTCTGTTCATTAAAATTTTTTCTCTAACAGCAGTTGCAGTTCTCACCAAAACAGCTGGGGGCCTAGTGTTTTCTCGATCACACACGATAACATTTCTTCAAATCACCAACACCAATGTTTTTTAATTTCATATCATTATTAAGCACGTGTAAAATAACTTCATTGATATTTTCGTTTGAATTTAGAGTGAGTCCAAAGAATCTTAAATTTTTGTTTCTACCTTGTTGCTCCAAGTTGTCCATATTTAATTGGAGATCAGCATTTTCCATTTTCAAACTAGCTACTTGATTTTCTAGAGTTGAAATAGTTTCGGCATAATTTGTTTTTAATATTTTTGCAACTTTATCTGAAAAATTATTTATATATTCTTCACTCATTAATTGTTTCATTTTACTTTCCACAATTAAAGAAATTTCCTCCAGGTCACGCTTTGTAAGCCCCATGATGAAAAAGAAAAACACAAAAAACAGAATAACACACTACTTTTTTCGTTTTTCAAACCACACAATATCGACGTTTAGTATAGTTAAAAGTTTAATGGAATATTAATTGCCGGTAAACAATATCATTGTGGCTCGAAATTTCGAAATTTATATGAGCGGAGGGACTGTGTACACACAACCTACCTGCTCGACATCTCAACTACTAATGAACGACTTACCGTAGATGGTAAGTGACCTATGAGTGGGTTTTTAGGTCGATCGGGAGTTTATATACATGAACTCATGAACCCTATATTATCAAGGAAATTCCCGATCTGATTTTCATTTAAGTTTACAGATCCATAAAATATACGAAGGTAAAAATCTAAATTTTACAATGAGACTTAAGCCCAAAACGTGACAAAACCAAGATGGATTCACCTACCGGAAGTCGCCTCTGTTGTAACGGCCTTAAAAGGTCAAGTAATGGATTTTTGACATTTAATCTTAGGGTCATTGTCAGAGAGGTTGACTGAATGTTCAAACAGAAAAGACCTTTTTGCCGTGAGCAAAAGATTGAGCACTTTAAATTAAATATTACTATTAAAAATGAAATTTATTTATTATTTTAAAATGATGATTATTATTATATGTTGGTTATTTTATTTATTTATTTAATATATGAAAAGAATAAAGTGAACCTTACCAACACTCCCCCACCTTGGGAAATGGTTTTAATGTAAAAAACCCGTAGTGAAATACGGTTATTATACATAAATTAAAATAACATAGATCGATACTACTATGATTATAGTATGTATAAAAAAAAATATATATTTACATATCTACAAATTCTCGTCAGTCTAGTCGGATTCGTTCTCATCTGGTGGATTACTTTTCAAGTGTTTGGCATGCCACATACCTTTATTGAGACCATCAAGAATTTGTTACTCATATGACCAGAGAGACAGAATTTTAGTCACTGTATAGGGACCTTCAAACTTGTGGGCCAATTTGGCTGTAATACCTTGTACCTTATCTGAATGGGTATAAACGCGTTTCCAAACTTGCTGGCCACAAGTAAATTTTTCTCCTCTTCTCCGGAGATTATAACGCCGCCGACTTTTCTGGAAGGATATTTTGATCCTAGAGGCCACATCCGAAAAGACCTGTTTAAGTGCGCCGGCCCTAACCAAAGGATCGTAAACCTCACCAAATTCATCCAGTGGGTCGCGGTCACGTCCTCGAAGATTCACTTCTCTGGAGAATGTAATGAAATTTGGAGATAACTGTGTTACCTCATGTCGACCAGAACGTATTGCACATGCTACCTTTTGCAAATATTGGTCCCATACACGGTGATTATCTGCGACATAGGCTGTAGGGGTTGTTTTAAGTACTGGGTGGTATCTCTCTACGGCGTTTCCTTGAGGCGAAAAATTAGACAGATATCCCTGATGTACATGGTACTTATCTAAGAGAGACAAAACTTTTGCTACGAAATTGTTTACCGTTGTCGAGAATCACCTTCTTCGGGACTCCAAACATAAAAAATACATTATCTTCAACAATTTCTGCAATTCTAGGAGCGGTAGCATTCCTAAGTAGAAAGAACAAAACAAATTTACTAAATAAGTCATGTACGGAAAATATATATGAAAATCCTGCATTGGATCTAGGTAATGGACCTACCAAATCCATACTGAGTATTTGAAAGGGTCTTATAGTCGTCGGGGCAACACTGAGCATCAACCCTTTGGGTGTCTTTTGCTCAGGTTTAGTTTGGAGACAAACAACAAAGTGTCGAATAAATCTAGCCACATCGGCTTTCATTTTTGGCCAATAGTAGTTTTGTGTTAACCGTCCCATAGTTTTATAAATTACTAAGTGTCCGCATGTTGGAGGATCATGATGTTCCTTGATAATGCTATTGCGGTTCTCCTTTGGGACTACTGCCAACCAAGTGGTAGTGGATAGTTCAGGATAAATTGGTTTCGCTAGTTTAAAGAGGTTTTGATGCTCAACTCGCCAGTCAGGATAATCATCTGGATCTTTAATTACTTTTCCAATTGTTGACGATACCACGGATCTTTGACGGGTTCTGAGACTGTCTGTACGACCTCAATACGTGGAACTGCTCGGGATAAGGCATCTGGAACAACGTGTTCGGCTCCTTTTCGGTGGACGATCTCAAAATCATACTGTTGAAGCCGTACCGCCCATCTCGCGACTCGACCAACTTGATCTTTAAAGTTGTAAATCCACTTCAGACTATAGTGGTCAGTCACTACGGTAAATCTGGTGCCCTCAACATATGGACGAAACTTTTTACGGCATTTAACACCGCCAGACATTCTTTCTCCGTTGTACTGAACTTCCGTTCAGATTTTGTAATGGACCTGCTGAAATAAGCAATAACTTTTTTGCCATCGTCAAATATTTGAGCTAAAGTAGCACCGATGCCATAATCGCTAGCGTTTGCCTGTATTGCAAAAGAGTAAATCGAAATTCGGAAACGTGAGGATTGGGACTGATATTAAGTGCTCCTTAATTTTCCTCATCGACGCTCTACATGATTCGTTCCAAACAAACTTATCATTTTTACGAAACAGAGCAGGGAGTGGTGAGGTTAAAGTAGAGAAGTGGGGTACAAATCGTCTATAGCAAGATGCAAGGCCTATTACTCTACGGACTTCTTTGACGTTTTTAGGATCCGGGATATTGATGATTGATTCTATTTTCTCAGGGTCCACCATAAATCTTGCGGAATTTACCACATATCCAAGATACTTCAACTCGGGCTTACAGAAGTGACACTTATCTCGATTCAAGGTAAGACCAGAGTTTTGCAGTTTTTCAAGAAATCGGCCGAGAATTTTGAGGTGTTTCTCGAATGTGGGAGTGCAAATAATAATTTCGTCGAGATAAACAAACACATACTGCTCTAGTTCAACTCCCACGACTGTATCAATAAAACGCTGCCACGTAGCCGGAGCATTATGTAATCCAAAAGGAAGTCGTTTGAACTGGAACAATCCTCTCGTAGGTACAACAAAAGCAGTAAGTGGTTGAGGTTTCTGCAACTTTTATTTGCCAATACGCAGATTTAATGTCGAGGGTAGTGAAATATTTAGCATCCCTTAATTTCTCTAAGGTAGCCCCCACAAATGGTATTGAATAAGCATGTTGTTCACTAACTTCATTGAGTTTTTTGTAGTTTACACAAAAGCGGCATGATCCGTCAGACTTTTTAAATAGAACGATGGGAGATGCCCAAGGCGAGTTAGATGGTCCTATTATATCGTCTGCTAGCATCTTATCTAATTCAGCATTTACGTAGCGTTGCAGGGTAGGAGAAATTGGATAGTGCCTTTGTTTTATGGGTTGAGCATTGGTTTTGATAACGTGTTCAACTAGGTGAGTGCATCCTAATTTCGTTCTTATGGCTTTAAAAGTATTATCCACTAAAGTATCTATCTGAGCCTTCTGCTCTACACTCGGATGCTCTAAGGACTGACTAGCTGATACTTTACAACTATGTGTATCACCGTCGGTTCTAAAAACCCATTGACCAGAATACAAATCAGGTACGATACCCATAGATAACCAGAAATCGATACCAAGAATTATAGTGAGTGGCAAGTTTGGTACTACCAGCACTTCTAAAATTCTTACTCTGTCTTGCAGCTGAACAGGAACTGTGATTGAACCTAGAACGTCACATTTACTACCATTGGCAACAACACAATTTGAAACAGATGATGAATAATTAAGGTTAAATATAACTTTAAGTTGATTCCAACCTATACCTCCTAATACATTTTGTTGACAACCGCGTCTAAAAGCGCGAAAAACTTTTTTGTAGAAATTTTAATTGACAAATATGGTCGATCATCATTTTTGGCATGAGCAAGTACGAATTCTGATAGCACAGTCATAGAAGGTGATGGGTTACACGAGATCGGATTTGCTAAAGATGACGGTCCGGACCGATCTAATTCGGACCCGACCTCCTGTTTTTTGAGCAGGAGGAGCAATTACTGGTTACGACGTTATCACGTTTGCATTTAAAGCAGAACTTCCTTGTCCGCAATTCCAGCACTTTGGTGATGCTCGTGAAGTAGTTTGTGGAGTAGTAGTCTCTGGAGGAGTATCCGAAGCTACAGGACGTCGACTATTTACATTCACAGCTAATACGTGAGACGATTGAGGACGATGATAGGCTAACTCAGGTTCCAATAAATTTCTATATGTCGTTGAAGGAGGAGCATATGTTTTCACTCTCTCTTCCGTTTCTTCTATGGCTCTACTCAAGCGCAACAACTCTCTAACTGTCGTGACATGGTGAAGGGATAGTCGCGTCTGGATATATGGGAGTAGATTTCTTTTTATATGGTTTACCCTACGTTCGTCGGATGGTTTTTAATCCAGTCGCTGGAACAGATTTTCCATAGGGGTTATAAACGTTAACACCTTCTCTTAAGAACCTTGTGTTCTTTTCTTAATCTCTTCCCAAAGACTATACTCATAATCGTAAGGACGAAAAGCTTCTTTAAGCTGGGACACCAAGTCATTCCAGGTGGAAAATCGACCGGTGCGATACCAATACAACGCATCTTAAACGCGAACAGTTCAGGTGCAGATCGCAGAAGTTGTTCTTTAGTGATTTCACGCGAGTTTCTCAATTCTTCCACGAGCAACAAAAAATCGTTCACGCTGGTTCTACCATTGAAATTAACGTTCCATCTGTGGATGTCGGGATAGGATTTTACACTTCCTATATCTTGAACATAACGTGATGGTGGTATAGGAGACATGTTCAAGTTACTAAAATGGTATGGCAGCCTACTGGTTTGATCGTCATCTGGATAATTTCTACTAAAATCATTGAAAGTCACTACACAAGAGTTGCCTGCAAATCTGATTCTAGGATGGGAAAGTTCATCGGTGTGCCCATAACTTCCGGTCTGATATTGTTGTCGGGTCATCGTAGGAATTCTAAAAGATGTCATTGGTGCTACAGTTGGTTGACATGGATTGGTTTCTAGATTAATCAGATTTCCTTGATCAATATTGATGATATCTCCAAGACTTCGTGAACATTGCGGAGCTACTGGATTTTCGGTGTCTAATAATGACAAGTGGGTTTGTGGTGCTTCGTGTTGTTTAGTATTAGTTACAGAGGAAGAAAGTATTGCTTAATGATGCGATGTTGAGGCTTTATTAACTACCGATGTAGGACTCACAATCTGAAATGTGTCTGGGTGAGCATGGCCTGTAACACCACTCCTAGGAACACCCCTAACTGGTATGGATTCTTCGTAAACAAGGTTTAACTTCCCAAATAACTCACGACAAATCCTAGACAGAGAACTTCGATTTCTTTCTTCTTTCTCCGTGGGACCTCTTAGTCTATCTATTCTAGTCGATAGATGAGTCAAACGAGAATATATCCTTCTAAAATCATTTTCACAGTTGTCGGGATCAAAAGTTTCAATTTCCTGACTTAAATCTGTTAATTTAGGCTCACATATTTTTTAATCCTCTGCGAAGTCCAAATCAACCATTATTTCTTCTATGAAACCAAACTCTTTCTATTTTATTAATGCTTGGCGTAACTCCGTGCGTTTTTCATTAACAGTAGACCCTATTGGTAACTCTCTAATGAGTAACTCATAAGTTAGTTCATCACTTTTTAATCTATTAAGTTCCATCGTTAAATAAAAGCAAAGAAATAGCTATAATCTGTAATATTATACCTACCAAATGAATAAATTACTTTAAAAAAATGATTTTGAATCCCTCCCTTGCCAAAAAAAAAAGGAGAGAAACGACCAAAAACGACAACGACATTTTCCAATTAATAAATAATTGAAGCAAAAAAAATAATAATAAATAATTATTTATTTACTACTGAGTCTGTTTTATTTATAGCCCTATATACTAAGAAATTAAAGAAAAAAAAACAAATAAAAATAATAATTTACTGTCATAAAATAAACAGTTTTATCAAAATATTTTTTTATATACAGGGTGTTTGGTAAATAATGGGCCATAGACCTCAGGTTCCTGAGGTTAAAATAGGCCGATTTAAGCTAACTTACCTTAGTACAAAGTTTATAATAACCGAGATACAGGGTGTCAAATTTAAACTTTTTTTATTTATTATTGAATATTTCCTGACAGGTATGAGACAACAACATGAAATTTGGTATGTGGGTTTTTTTGGGTCGAGAAAACTAAATTCCCTACCAAAAATTAGGTATTGCCCAGAGGGCGCCACATACGCCTTTCAGCACTCATTTATTACGTTCAATTTTTTTACCTCTTACTCTGTATAATTTTGAAATTAAAATTTTTATTCTTCTATTAGTTTTACTTAAAAAAGGTATACTTTTTTTCATCTTCCTAAACTCAACCGTTTTCGAGATAAACGCATTTTAAATCTGCGATACACCATCATTTTTAGCATAATATCATTGTAGTTACACCCGAAAAATAACTTAAAACCATAATAATTGTGCCAGTTCTCAAATTTATGTCATTGCATCGCAAATTCCATTTGAAGAAATTTGTGATACATTTTTGATAATTTTAAACCCGTGATGAGCTGCCCCCCCCCCCCCCCCACTTGCAAAAATCAAAAAACAAATAGCCCTGATTTATGAGCTATTTATGAGCTCTCATATTCCGCAAACTAATATTTTTGAGCTCGTTCCACTGAGCAGGAATTTGATACTTTAGTGGGGGGGGGGGGGCTGAGTCAGCCCCCCCACTACTTAAAAATAGGAATATTGAATCGGTTTTTGCGGCAGAATTACGAGCTATTTATGAGCTCTTGAAATTATATAGTTTAGATTTTTGAGCTCATCCCCTTCACCCCCAAACAACCCTTTAATTGATTTAACTTAAGAGAAAAATGCTGAGAAAACTTAAAATATATCGTATTGCGGATATAATTCCTATAGCTTATATACTCTAAGAATAAACTATTAAATCACGTGCATTTCGATTATTGAGCTACAACCCCTTCGCAAGAAAACCACCCTATCTTCCCGGCTTAAAGGAAAGTTGTACTTAAAATGCATTAAACTAATTATTTGGCGGCTACATATCATTGAATAATTTATACGCTTCCAAATTACGCGCATTTAGATCAGTAAATTGCAATTTATTTTGTATAGTGCAGTCACTGAAGGTAAAAATCAACGATTACCTTCAATTTCGGTGAACCTTCATCGATTTTCACGAAAATTGATCAGTGGTTAGAGGATACGTCAAGAAACAAAGGTGACATGGTACAACCTTGCGCCTTTACCCTGAGGGTGGATACCGCCCCTTCTCGGGGTGAAAATTATTTTATTAAAAATAACTGCACAAATCAATAAAAGAACAAATTAAAAGCGAAATTTATTATATAAATTTAATAAAATAAGTCAATACTTTTTAAGTTATTAAAGATCAAAGATTTTAATTATTCGTGAAAAAAATGCCTGTTATGAAGCGGTTTTTCGTAAATCACTGAAAAACTGTAAGTTTTTACAAAAAAGTTAATAGTAGTTTAATTCGTATAGCTTATATTCTAAGAATAAACTCTTAAATCACGCGCCTTTCGATTATAGAGCTACAACCCCTTCGCAAGAAAACCATCCCATATTCCCGACTTAAGAGAGTTGTACTTAAAATAATTTAAATAAATTATTTGGCGACTAGATATCGTTTAATAATTTATGAGCTCGCAAAATATACGTACCTCAATAATTGAATTGCCATTTTCTTTCTATAGTGCAGAAGGTAGAAATCAACTATGACCTTCGATTTCGGTAAATCTCCATTCATTTTCACGAAAATTGGTGAGCGGATTTTGATGCTATCAACTTTTTCTTGAGCTCATTTTTGATAGGTATTTCTAAGTACTTTGACAAGTATTTAGTACCTAATTGTTATAAAAATGCATCTCTTTCTCGTTATTTAAGCTTGAATCCTTAGATTTGAATAGTCGCAGAAACAATATACATTTAATTACCAATAACTTACTTTAAATTAACATTAAAGGGTTTTTCAAGTAAGCAATTTATTATATTTTTTATTAGCTTGAATTTTAGTGACGAACACTTTTTTGTAAAAACTTACAGTTTTTGAGTTATTTATGAAAAATCGCTTTAAAGGCCTGGCTGAAAGACTTCGGTCGATGGCCTTTTGGTACATTGTATCAATAAAGTATGTCTCTCTCTCTCTCTCTCGCTTTAAAGCATGCATTTTCTTTCACAAAAATTAAAATATTTGATCTTTAATAACTCAAAAAGTATTGATTTATTTTAATCACATTATATAACAAAGTTTGCTTACAATTTGTCCCTCTCTCGATTTGTGGGGTTATTTTTAATAAAGTAATTTTTACCCCCGAGAAGGAGTGACAAATACCCCAGGTTAAAACCCCAAGTTGTTATTGTTAATTCGTGAAAATGAATGGAGATTTACCGAAATCGAAGGTCTTAGTTGATTTTTACCTTCAGTGACTGCACTATAGAAAGAAAATGGCAATTCAATAATTGAGATGCGTGTATTTTGCAAGCTCATAAATTATTAACCGATATGTAGTCGCCAAATAATTAATTTAAATTATTTTAAGTACAACTCTCTTAAGCCGGGAATATGGGATGGTTTTCTTACGAAGGGGTTGTAGCTCTATAATCGAAAGGCGCGTGATTTAAGAGTTTATTCTTAGAATATAAGCTATACGAATTATAGGCGTAACCAGGGGGGTTTTGGGGGTTGTAACCCCCCATTGGGATGTGATTTGAGCTCTATACGCTTAACACCATAGCCCTCAAAGACCTTCCAGTAGTTTTAACCCCCCTTTCAGGTAGTTGTAACCCCCCCTTAGGATCATCCTGGTTACGCCTATGATACGAATTAAACTACTATTAACTTTTTTGTAAAAACTTACAGTTTTTCAGTGATTTACGAAAAACCGCTTCATAACATGCATTTTTTTCACGAATAATTAAAATCTTTGATCTTTAATAACTTAAAAGGTATTGACTTATTTTATTAACTTTATATAATAAATTTGGCTTTTAATTTGTTCTTTTATTGATTTGTGCAGTTATTTTTAATAAAATAATTTTCACCCCCGAGAAGGGGCGGTATGCCCCCTCAGCGTAAAGGCGCAAGGTGGTACCATGTCACCTTTGTTTCTTGACGTATCCTCTAACCACAGATCAATTTTCGTGAAAATCGATGAAGGTTCACCGAAATTGAAGGTAATCGTTGATTTTTACCTTCAGTGACTGCACTATACAAAATAAATTGCAATTTACTGATCTAAATGCGCATAATTTGGAAGCTTATAAATTATTCAATGGTATGTAGTCGCCAAATAATTAGTTTAATGCATTTTAAGTACAACTTTCTCTTAAGCCGGGAAGATAGGGTGGTTTTCTTGCGAAGGGGTTGTAGCTCAATAATCGAAATGCACGTGATTTAGTAGTTTATTCTTAGAGTATATAAGCTATAGGAATTATATCCGCAATACGATATATTTTAAGTTTTCTCAGCATTTTTCTCTTAAGTTAAATCAATTAAAGGGTTGTTTGGGGGTAAAGGAGATGAGCTCAAAAATCGAAACTATATAATTTCAAGAGCTCATAAATAGCTCGTAATTCTGCCGCAAAAACCGATTCAATATTCCTATTTTTAAGTAGAGGGGGGCTGACTCAGCCCCCCCCCCCCCCACTAAAGTATCAAATTCCTGCTCAGTGGAACGAGCTCAAAAATTTTAGTTTGCGGAATATGAGAGCTCATAAATAGCTCATAAATCAGGGCTATTTGTTTTTTGATTTTTGCAAGTGGGGGGGGGGCAGCTCAACACGGGTTAATTTTAAGTTATTTTTCTGGTGTAACTACAATGATATTATGCTAAAAATTATGTTGCTCCGCAGATTTAAAATGCCTTTATCTCGAAAACGGTTTAGTGAGATGAAAAAGTATACCTTTTTTAAGTAAAACTAATAGGGGAATAAAAATTTTAATGTCAAAATGTGAGTGCTGAAAGGCGTATGTGGCGCCCTCTGGGCAACACATAACTTTTGGTAGGGAATTTAGTTTTCTCGTCCCGAAAAACCCCCACATACCAAATTTCGTGTTGATATCTCATGCCTGTCAGAAAATATTCAATAACAAATAAAAAAAAGTTTAACTTTGACACCCTGTATCTCAGTTATTATAAACTTTGTACTAACGTAAGTTAGCTTAAATTGGCCTATTTTATCCTCAGGTACCTGAGGTTATGCTATGGCCCATTCTTTACCAAACACCCTGTATACAAAATTCCCAAAGTATCCTATTTGATATTTATTCCGTCTAGAAAATAAGTAAATACCTTTGAAAAAAAATACAGTAAGTATCTACAATATGTAATACTAGTTATAGTTTATACTTATAAAAATACTAATAAAATAAACTACCAAAATACCATTCAATACCGAAAAGAATAATTACTTATTGAAAAATTGAAACACAATTATTTCTAACATCTGTACTAATTTATTTCTCCAGAACCGGCCTACTACAATAATTAGTTATTTAGCTTGTTGTTTATTTACAAAAAAAAGACAACGAAAAATGTTTAACCATCGAATTTGTCTATTCCAGTTTACAGCCACAGTATTATAGAATATGAATAAATAAATCACGAAGGAATAAACTACGTTAAGAAATAAACCATGTTAACTAAATCACGTTGAATAAACCACGTTGGTCGCCAAATTGCTAGGTCCTTTTTTCCTTAGGAAATTACCTAGGCAAAATGGGTAGCAAGAAGGATGCAAAATATTTAAAATAAAATTGATGGATCTTAAAAGTTTTATGCTACCGGCTAGGCAAGACTATTATTGAATTTATTTATTCGCGGAGAGAGGGTGGGTAAAAGACTGTATGGTATGTTTATCAATAAATGGTTGAGTTCAATTATAGTCCATGTGGTGAGACCTCTCCCGTCTGAAAAAAATTTCTGATTCGGTTTCTTTGTGGATTCCCTTTGTGGATATTCAAAAATGCCCCCTTTAAACAAATCAGAAGGGTGCCGGGCGGAATTTTTGGACAGAAATTGTTTAAACAATTTTTTTAAACAAATACAACAGATCATGTGTTTTTGCTCTGGAACAGATATTTTTAGATTTTTGGGTCAATCTAAACAAGAAAGGTAATTTTTCTCAGAAATTGATAGTTTTGGAGCTATAGGCGATTTAAAATCTGAGAAATGCGAAAATACTCATTTTCGAGGCTTAAAAACTCATATTTAGATTAGTATTTTTGAGGTTGCCAGATACTCAGATTGAAGACTGAACATTCAGCTTCAAGATTCTGAAGAGTGATCGCGTCTAACTTTAATTTATAACGTTGTTTTTTAATTGTTAAATATGAGTGTTTATCCGACTTTTTTGCCGGTGCGGCCCGCTCCATTTTAAAAGTCTCCTATTTTCCTCCAAAAAATATGTTTTCTAGATTCTTTGTAATATTCTAAATAAAATAAGTTTCTTGCCATTTTTCTCAAAAGTTAATAGTTTTTAAGTTATAAGCGATTTAAAATCCGAAAAATGACAAAAAAACGCATTTTCGGATTTTTAATCGCTTATAACTTTAAAACTATTAACTTTTGAGAAAAATGTCAAGAAACTTATTTTATTTAGAATGTCCCAAAGAATCTGGAAAAAATATTTTTCGGAGCAAAATAGGAGATTTTTGAAACGGAGCGCGCCGCACCGGCAAAAAAATCGGATAAACACGCATATTTATCAATTAAAAAACAACGGTATAAATTAAAGTTAGACGCGATCACTCTTCAGAATCTTGAAGCTGAATATATAGTCTTCAATTTAAGTATCTGGCAACCTCAAAAATACTAATCTAAATATGAGTTTTTAAGTCTCGAAAATGCGTATTTTCGCATTTTTCAGTTTTTAAATCGCCTATAACTCGAAAACTATCAATTTCTGAGAAAATTTACAAGATACCTTTCTTGTTTAGAATGACCCACAAATTTAAAAATATATGTTCCGGAGCAAAAAAACGTGATCTTTTGTATTTGTTTAAAAAAATTGTTTAAACAATTTCTGCCCAAAAATTCCGCCCGGCACCCTTCAGATTTGTTTAAAGGGGACATTTTTGAATAGGAATCCACAAAGAAATCTAATCAGAAATTTTTCCAGACGGGAGCGGTCTCACCACATGGACTATTAGTGCGGTCGTAAATATTATTAAATTTATCTGACCTGGCCCATTGTTAAGACCCACCCGGAGCGATAAGCAACCGAGGTAGACAGGGTTGGTCTTTTGACAATTAACACTGATCAGATGGTACTTCTATAATAAAGCAAATACGATGTAAAATATTTTGCTTTGCCTTATATACCTGAATAGAAATTAACGTCTTTAAATTAGTTTTAAAATAAATTAAATCTATTTTAATTTTTTGTATTGTATTTGGTGTTGGTTGGGTTCCAAATGCTTTGTGGCTTTCTGCAAAAAACATTAAAGACTCCTGCATCGACTGCCATGAAGATACAACGGCTGAACTTTTTGAAGAATGGTTCAAAAATAATCTTATGCCAAACATTCCTCAGAATAGCGTGATAGTAATGGACAATGCAAGCTATCATAGTCGCCAACTAAGTAAGGCTCCAAACTCTAATAATACTAAATTAAAAATTCAAAATTACATGTTCAAAACTGGTTTGTTCAACAGTAAATGGTTGAGTTCAATTAATACCACTATAAACTTCCTGGGTTATCCGATAATAGTATAAAAGGCCCGGTTTCAGGTAAAATTTAAATGTCATCTGGTAAAATTTGTCAATCTTCATTTCTTAATGTTGATTTAATTGCGTACAATCCAAACTCATTATAATTTCATTAATACAGATAAGGCTTATATTGACGAAACTGTACCTCTAAAAGGGTTTTTCGAATTCAATGGTAGTGCGCGATGGGGTTGCTAATCACCTTTTAAGTGGTTTTCAGGTATTTATATAATAAGTTTATGGAAATGAACACCAACCAGTATTAAAATACGATTTCTTGATAAAATTTGTTTGTCTTTATGTATCACGGGAAGTGTTAAGTAGTAGTACGCATTTTATTCATTACGTTTTCTATCATTATGTGGCGTCCGTGGGATAATAATAAATGGGCTTCTTCTATTGTTCCGGTAAAGAAGAAACATTTATCTGTAGATGCAAAGCAAATTGTAAAAACTATATACAGTACCTTACTACCTTACTTAAAAGAGGACTTGACACAACTTCCGCTACGAGTGAAATATGAGATTTGACGAAAATACCTCTGACCACAATAAAAAGAATTACATCAAACCCCATAGAAACAAGAAAAAAACGTAAACATTTCAGTTCCACCAAATGTATGGACAAAGCCGATAAGGACTTGCTACGTCGAAAAGTCTATACCATGTATGAAAAGCAACGCATACCTACATTAAGAGCTCTGAAGCAACGGCTCAAAACCCAAATAAGCTGTAGCCTCACCAGCTTATGGAAAATTTTGAAAAGTATGGGCTTTCGATATCGGATAATTGACAAAAGACAAGTAATTATGGAATCTCATAGATTACAAAAATGGCGTTATGAGTATATAACTTCGATAAGAAAATTCCGTTCCGTAAATCGTCCGATAATTTACCTCGACGAGATGTGGTTTGACACACATTCAACGCGACCTAAAGGATTTGCCGATCCCTCCGGTAAATGTAAGACAAAAGCTCCGTCAAATAAAGGGAGAAGAATAACGATTTTACATGCTGGATCAGAAAACGGTTGGATTCCAAATACCCTGTGGCTTTCTGCAAAGAACATTAAAGACTCCTGCGTCAACTACCATGAAGATACAACGGCAGAACTTTTTGAAGAATGGTTCAAAAATAATCTTATGCCAAACATTCCTCAGAATAGCGTAATAGTAATGGACAATGCAAGCTATCATAGTCGCCAACTAAGTAAGGCTCCAAACTCTAATAATACTAAATTAGAAATTCAAAATTACATGGAGACTAATGGTATGTATTTTGAAGAATGTTATGCCAAACAAGAGCTTTTAGAAGTTTTTAAGGCATTTTTTGATACATTGGCAGAGGAAATGAGACATGCCTACGACTTCCACTCTATTATTGTATGTTTAATCCCATAGAACATATGTGGCACGAATTGAAGTATAACGTGAGGTCACAAAATATTTCTCCAACGTTAAGTAGTACTGTTGTAGAGTTAATAAGAAAATGTGTCAATGATATTCTTCCAAGTAGTTGGAGAAATTCAGTCCGACACGTAATAGGTAAAGAAAATTCATATGTTCGTGTACATCATAATAATAATTAAAGCGATCGTAATTAATTTAGATGAGGACAGCGATAGCGAAACAGAACTATGTGTGGGGTGATACTGTCATCAAATATACAAATGTTATGATTAAAAAAACGGTTCTTTTCAGAACCACAAATTATTATTAATGTTTGAATGTTTGTTTTTCTATAATCTTAGCAACTAAAATAGATTTAATTTATTTTAAAACTAATTTGAAAACGTTAATTTCTATTCGGGTATATAAGGCAAAGCAAAATATTTTACATCCGTTTTTTTTGTTTTTCTCGTCGTAATTATTGTAAATTTTGAGGATCCTTTGCTTTATTATAGAAGTATCGTATAGTTAGTGTTAATTGTCATAAGACCAACCCTGTCTACCTCTGTTGCTTATCGCTCCGGATGGGTCTTAACAATGGGCCAGGTCAGATAAATTTAATAATATTTACGACCGCACTAATTGAACTCAACCATTTACTGTTAAACATACCATACAGGCGTCAGTGAACAACGCGTCAGAAAACAGTACGACTAAACCCAGGATTACATAACAAACAAAATTTATGCAGGGTCTGTAAAGACAGAAGAGAATTTCTTTTAGAATATGCTCCAATAGTTAGAGATCAAAGGGGAATAAAAAAATGCAATAAATTAATTGTACTCACCGCCACTTTCTAGACGTACTTCTTTCACACGAAGATACAAGGAAAATGAATTTGTAATTGACTTTGAGGGCTAGCTTCAATTTTTAGGGATGAACGCGAAAGAAGGGGTATTAGTCAAATATAGTCCGTAATGGCATCTGGAAGAAGGGGCATTTAGGAATATCATAACTTTCTCTTGCTAAGCGAACATCCTTTTACCAGCTAATGGCTCCTTAATTGTTCGTAGAAATTTTAGTTTTGGGAGAACAAAAGAAGGAAATCCACGAGGAAAAATTTTATTGTAGTTGGCTGTATACCATTACAAAAACATAAAATCTTTTATGAAAGGTATATTTGTTAAAATCCCTATACAGGGCTACATCAAAGACATAACTAGTTTTCAATCGGTTGACCGATCATCATCAGTGTATTCCTAAAATGTTTATAACCGGATAAAATGGTGCAAAGTATTTAAAATTTTGACTAATACTCGCTTTACACCAACAATAAATTGAACAAGAAATTGACCAATTTATTCAAGGCCAAATTTGACGTCTTAAAGCACACTTTGACATCTAAGTTTGTTCGTTATCAACACGTGAAGAAATTGACGAAATAGAACACTGTGACAGCATACTAATTCTAATTAGATTTAACTAGATTTATCATGCTGTGTCATTCCATTGGTACTACTGAAAATGTTAATTATAAGAAATTCACGAATTTATTGACGTTAATAACGAACAAAATTGGATGTCAAATTTTTGTTTTTTGAACAGGTCAAATTGGGCCTTGAATAACTTGGTCAATTTCTTGTTCAATTTATTGTTGGTGTAAAGCGGGTATAAGGTTATAAAAAGTTATAGTTATACTCACTCAGAATCTAACATGCTAACCACCAAAGTAAAAAATATTTGGGTATAAACCCTTTATAATTAATCCGTCATAGGAACATATGAAAATGATGTGGTTTTGAACATGGATGTATAAAATATCCAATGTTTCACGCTCGAGGTATCATTGAGCTCAATTTGACTAGTTCACATCATGGCTGTATGGAAGCAAGTGACTTTGATAGCGGAAATTCTGAATGATGACATGACAGGAATGACAGTTCCACAAGAAATTATAATTTCCCTGTTGGTTTTGTGATATTTATTGTAAAGTTTGTTAAATGATTAACAATAAAAACAGTAGTTCCCACTGTGGTAAATAGTCTATTTAAATGAAAATAGACTTGATGTAAATGTTAGAATGTTGTAATAAAGGAAATAGGCAAACCACATTACCAGTAAGACCGAAAACTTAAACGTTTATTAAGTTTTCGGTTTTACGTGTAATGTGGTTTGCCTATTTCTTTCATTACAACATTCTAACATTTACATCAAGTCTATTTTCATTTTAATAGACTATTTACCACAGTGGCAACGACTGTTTTTATTGTTAATAATTTAACAAACTTTACAATAAATATCACAAAACCAGCAGGGAAATTATAACTTCCTGTGGAACTGTCATTCCTCTCATGTCATCATTCAGAATTTCCGCTATCAACGTCACTTGCTTCCATACAGCCATGATGTGAACTAGTCAAATTGAGCTCAATGATATCTCGAGAGTGAAACATTGGATATTTTTTACATCCATGTTCAAAACCACATCATTTTCATATGTTCCTATGACGGGTTAATTATAAAGGGTTTATACCCAAATATTTTTTACTTCGGTGGTTAGCATGTTAGATTCTGAGTGAGTATAACCTATAACTTTTTATAACCTTAGTCAAAATTTTAAACACTTTGCATCATTTTATCTGGTTATACACATTTTAGGAATACACTGATGATGATCGGTCAACCTATTGAAAACTAGTTATGTCTTTGATGTAGCCCTGTATAGGGATTTTAACAAATATACCTTTTATAAAAAGGAAAGAAAATTCATTGTTACGAGAATGGGAATATGCCAATACAAAACTATGAAGTTGACTCCTACGGATTTCATGGAAGTATTTCTGCAGAAAAGACATACCACCTAGAGATTTCGAAATTAGAGCATATTAACAAGGTTGCTTCTTTACCATAGGCTCAGTTAGATACATTTTGAGAGGATTTATAAAGGGGAATTTCACACATGCTACAACTAGAGATGGGCAAAATCCTCGAGAAATAACAGCTGGTGTTTATATAGGAGCAAATTGTGTAAATAGAGTTTAGTTTAAGCTAAAGTCTATAAAATAAATTCGTCTGTAACTTGTATAAATAAATTAGTATATACATAAACGAACCGAGAGTATTATTTTAACCGTAAGCACGCAACAATATTCTTTCAATAAAATTTTTCAATCTTAAATCTTTTGCTATCTTGCTTAAAATATGAATTTCAGATTTTGGTTCTTTAATTTCCATCAGTTTTTCCAATAGTTTTTGTATTGTGTCAATTTGAACAATTGATGTGGGTCCACAATCACTCTCTGTCAGTTCTTCTAAATATTGATTCTCAAAAGATAAATTTTCATCTTCATCTAGGAATTTTTGTGATAATTCTGCTGTCAAGGTTATTCACATTTTTCTAGATTGATTTCTTTTCTATATAGAGTTTTTTATTCTTGTACCTACCTGTGTTTTGCACATCTATTCTTTGTGCAAATCTGCTGGCTGAAATTCAACTGGCAATAAAAAGGTTTTTCCATCTGGTGTGTAAATTGAAGTTATACACATTATATTTGTTTTTCCATCTTGTGCTCCTAACATTTTAAAGTCAAACCTTAATTTTTACATTTTTGAGTGTAAGCAAAATTGTTGTTTTGTAATAAGTTATTTTTTTTCAGCACTATAGACCGGGAATTGGGATTTGACTTTTTTAAACTAAATTGGTGTTGCTCCGAAAACACAAAATTTATTCATTTTCCAATAATTACAAACTTAAAATTATACTACATGAAAATACAAAGAAACAACAATTTAAGCCTTAAGCTATTAATTATTATTTTACGTTGTAGTGCAATCACTGAAGGTTGAATTTTCATGAAAATTGGTGAGTAGTTAGAGGATACCTCAAGGAACAAAAGTGATATGATGCCAACTTGTGCTTTTACTCTGAGGGTGGATGCCACCCCCTCGCGGGGGTGAAAATTATTATAATAAAAATTATACCATAAGTCGATCTTAGTGCAGTCAATGGTTTTCACCTCCGATTTCGTTGAACCTTCATCGATTTGTATGAAAATTGGTGAGTGGTTAGAGGATATCTCAAGGAACAAAGGTGACATAGAGTCAACTTGCGCTTTTACCCTGGGGGTGTATGCCACCCCTTCTCGGGGGTAAAAATTATTTTATTAAAAATAAACCCATAATTAGATAGAGGGACAAATTCCAAGCAAAATTTGTTATATAAAGTTATTAAAATAAATCAAAACTTTTTGAGTTATTAAAGATCAAAGATTTAATTTTTTCGTAAAAATATGCATGTTTTAAAGCAGTTTTTCACGTATAACTCAAAAACTATAAGCTTTTGTAAAAAAGGTAGTCTTACCAAAATTTAAGATAATAAAAAATTGAATACAGTGATTGCTCAAAGAACTAAACTAATGTTAATTCAAAGTGAGTTATGAGCAACTGAATGTATATTTTTTTCGACGAGTACTCAAATCTAAGTAATCGAGCTTAAATAACAGAAAAATAATGCATTTTACAAAATATACCTGTTATACACTTGTAATTCAAAATACCTATCAACTGAGCTCCAGAAAAAGTTAATTGCATTAAAATTAAGCAAGTTACGATGAAAATAAAAGAACCCTTTCGAATTTTTTAGGAATAGGTGAAAAATAAAATATATTCCATTTCCACAAAAATTAAAATTTATAATAATCTTTACAATAATTTCTTTATATTATAGTCCTTTCTTTAACGGTAAAATATTGCAAAACCTCTAAATTTTAAAGAACCGCTTGGATTGACATGAAATTTGGCATACACATAGCTAACAAGTCAAAAAAAGTGATATTGTGCCGATATGTGCTTTTGTCCTGGGGGGTGGTTTTCACCCCCTCTTGGGGCTGAAAAAATATTCGTTCAAAGAAAGTCAGGAAATCGATGAACTGACTAATTTTAAGTAACTTTTTTTCTATAGAGTTTTTTCACTAAGTCAATACTTTTCGACTTATTTGGCAGTGAATATGTTCACTTTTTCAACAAAATAACCACGCTTTTAGACGGTTTTTCGCAAATAACTCAAATAGTAAGTATTTTGTGGAAAAAACATTCTTAGCAAAAATATAGCCTGTAAAAGATTTAAAAAAATGGTGTATATATCACGTCTCTACACCTAGTAGAAGCAGAGTTATAGCTAATGAAAAATAGGTTCATATTCGTCAAATTCCAAATGGAATATTGTAACGTGAAATAACAAAAAATGAAGCACATTTCGGGGAAAACGGGGAAAGCTACATCTTTTTTAAAGTGTTTAAAAAAAAGCTTCATTTTTGTTTTATAAAAAAAATTCTAGCATCAAAATTAAATAAGTTACGCTCAAAATAAAGTTAGTCCCGTTTGGTTTTGGTAAAAAAATCGAAAAAATCACCCCCTAATTAGTATCTGTACCTGAAAGGGCTGTAGTTAAAAGGAGTTGAACGAGTCACTGATCACGAATATATGCAAATTTAGAAACACCAAATCTCAATCAATTTTTGTCTAACAGAAAAACAAAAAAATACATGATATTCAGAAAAGCAAATCTGACTTTTTTTTGTTTTTCGAGATTTTTGGTATCTCTAACAATTTTTAAGTTATTTTGAAAAACAGCATATTTTTCAAAATTTAAATTTTTAAAAATTTTACTTTGAAACCAAATTTTTTCAAAAATAAGCACTTTAAATCGATGAAACGTACATACCCAACATACGTAAAATAATTTGTGGAGCGGTAACGATTAATTTCATTAAAGTTGCTAATTAGGGGGTGATCTTCCCGATTTTTTTTGCAAAAACAAAAGGCACCAACTTTATTTTGAGCGTAACTTGCTTAAATTTAAAGCTAGAGACTTTTTGTAAAAACAAAAATAAAGCTTTTTTTAAACACTTTAAAAAAGTTATAAAGAGTTTTTCCCAAAAAGTGCTTAATTTTTTGGATATTTTACGTCGAAATATTCTATTTGAATCTATTTTTCACTGGCTATAACTCTGGTTCTACGAGATCCAGAGACCTAACGCGTACACTATTTTTTTTACTTTTTTATAGGCTATATTTTTACTAAGAACATTTTTTTGACAAAATACTTACTTTTTGAGTTATTTGCGAGAAACCGCCTAAAAATGTGGTTATTTTGTTGAAAAATGAACATATTCACTCGCAAATAACTCGAAAAGTGTTGACTTAGAAGCTCTATAGAACAAAAGTTACTTAAAATTAGTCAGTTTACCCATTTCCGGACTTATTTTGGACATATATTTTTTCCCCCACAAGAGGGGGTAAAAGTCACCCCCAGGGCAAAAGCACACATCGGCACAATATCACTTTTTTTCTTTGACATATAAGCTATACGTATGCCAAATTTCATGTCAATCCAAGCGGTTCTTTAAAATTTAGAGCAAAAACCGTGAAAGAATGGACTATTGGGATAAGTAATCATTTCAAGAATTTTGACCGGTTTAGAATGCATATTTTTGAAAAAACGATTAAAAAACGAATTTAAAAAAATCAGAATTTTTAAAATTATCGTAATTTTCAGTTTATTTTGGTAATATCTACAAAAATACTCAATATACATAAAAAATGATATATAACCAAATTTTAGTTTTTTCTATATTAAATATTATACCTTTTTTACTATTTCTGTAGGGTAAAAAATAACCGAGATAGAAACGTTTAAAGCTTACATTTTGCTGTGAGAACTATGTAACTGGGGCCATTTAACCTTTTATTTTTAAAAAAGTAAGTGGGGTTTAAAAGATTAAATTTAACGTGGCTTAATAGCCCTTAGAACTAACTTTCAAATAGTTTAAAGTTGAACCTGATGTCGTAAAAATTAACGGAGTTATTTAAAAGAAAAACAATATTTTTGAAAAAAATTTTAAAGGATAAATTTTGAAACATTTTTGGAGCATACATTTTAATGCTATAAACTTGTTCAGGGACTTATTTGATAGATATTTTTAAGTACTTTGATAAATGTTTAATAAGTTTCTGTTATAAAATGCATCATTTTCCCGTTATTTAAGCTTGAATACTTTGATTTGGGTACACACCAAAAAAACTATACATTCAATTAACTATAACTTACTTTTCTTAACACTATAAGGTTTTTCTAGTAAGGAGTTTATTTAATTTTTTATTAGCTTCAATTTTGGAAATTATACCTTTTTTGAAAAAACTTATAGTTTTTGAGTTATTTATGAAAAATCGGTTGAAACATGCATTTTTCTCAAAAAATTTGAAAATTTTGATCTGTAATAACTCAAAAAGTTTTGATTTATTAAAAAAGAAAAAACAATGGATGACAAAATGGAGAGTCAAAATTAATGAAAACAAATCGCTACACCTAACATTTACCACACGTAGGGAAACATGTCCGGCTGTATACTTAAACGGTAAAGGAATCCCACAAGGGGATGAAGTCAAATATCTAGGTATGTACTTGGACAGAAGATTAAACTGGAGGAAGCATATATTTACTACGCGAAAACAACTGGGTCATAAGTTAAGAACCATATATTGGCTGTTGGGCAAAAAATCAAAACTATCAAGTGAAAATAAAATATTAATCTACAAATCCATCCTAAAACCAGTGTGGACTTATGGGATAGAATTATGGGGAACCGCTGCACATTCCAACATTGAAATCATACAAAGATTTCAGTCCAAAATATTGAGATCAATACTAGGAGTCCCATGGTTCATAACCAATGAAGCCATCCATCGGGACGCCGGACTACCATACGTCAAAGATGACATCAAAAAGTGCGCGAAAAAACATACAGAGAAACTTAAAGTGCATCCAAACGTGTTAGCAAAAAATTTAGTGAATAAACCGCGTACTGTTCGTAGGTTAAAACGAAAAGTTCCGTTAGAGTAAAGTGAACAATAGGTACTAAATTAATGTGTATAAGTTTATGTCAGAAATAGTCAGTGTTGTAGGCTAAGTTTTAAAAAAGGGGTGCATCACTGGATGTCTCCCTACATGGCATTCCTAATTATTGTCAGTCCTATTACTTATTGTCTCTTATCAACCTAAACATTTAGGTTTAGATTGTATAGATAGATTGTAATAAACGTGGGGTTAATAAAAAAAAAATTAAAAAAAAACTTTAAATAAAATTTTTCGCTTTTTCGGCATTATTTGACATAACTAAGATGATGGCTGAATATTATGACATTATACACATAGGAAGTATATTGCGACATTATACGTCTAATGGAAGTAATAGAAAACAATTTTATTATAAGTACCTAAATAAATATTTATACAAATAACCCAAAATAGGTGAAAATTTTATTAAAAGCGTGTATTTGGGTTTTTTTATTTGAATTAAGATTTTTAAATTTTAAATTGTTGATGATATTTCTAGACTAAAAAATGCTCCTAAAACTTTATATACTCGCATTAATATTCGAAATATGTACTTTTACGTAGAATATACTTACCTATAAGTAAAACTCACAATAATTAACAATAATCTATTTTTTCAAATAGTCCAACAAATTAGTTCTATTACACAAAAATATAATAAACTAATTATAAATAAACACTACTTCCCTATGGATCAACACTAACGAATCCCTAAAATAATACACTACTGCACTGAACAAATATCGGTATAGATAACAGAACAGATAAGAAAATCGTGCTATTACACTTAAAAAGCTGACGCAGGTGTGTCAAAATGACAGTAACTATTTCTCTATATTGCCTAATCAGTTATTATTTAAAATGTGTTCGATTTCTTGTTAGAGATAAAAAATTTTAGTAGTTTCAATGTGACACAAAATCTAGGCATGGAATAAAACAGTTTATGTGATGAAAGTGTATATTTTTTGTTCTTTTTAATCGCGGTACAGGCTCGTTTTTTGAAGTGAAAACTTCTTTAGGGACGTTGTGCGATTTTTAGATAGGGGAAAAAGCATTGAATTCGCGACCGTCATCGCGACCGTCATCGCTTATGCTATATATTATTTGTATGTATATATAAATTGTATAGAAGTATTTAAATTTAAAATAAATGTAAAACCTATTTTAGGATGGGGAAAAAGGATTTATTTCGCGACCGTCATCGCGACCATCATCTCTTCGGCGAAATAAATATTGTACGTATCTATATTATGTGTATCTATACATAAATTTTATAGAAGTATTTAAATTTAAAATAAACGTAAAACCTACTTTTGGATGGGGAAAAAGGTTTTATTTCGCGACCGTCATCGCGACCGTCGTCTCTTCGGCAACATAAATGTTGTACGTATATGTAAGAAGTGAAATTTTCTTTAGGGACGTTGTACACTTTTTGGATGGGGAAAAAGTTTTATATTAGCGACCGTCATCGCTTCGACGAAATAAATTTTTCTTCTTCTTCTTCTTCTTCTTATAATAGGCCTCTTGGCCTGTTCCTTACCGATTTTGAGCTTGTATTCGTGGCTGTGATGTTGATTGCCAGCTATCTCGCCACCTTTTAAAAGGCCTTCATATTGGTCTCTTGCCTCTTGGCTTCGAATCCCTGGCTATACGGGCTATTCTCTCGCTGTTCATTCTCGTCACATGCTGATTCCACTCTCGTCGTCTCTGTCTTCCCCACCGTACTATATCTTGTATGTTACAGAGATCTCTTATTCTGCCGTTCGGTATTCTGTCTCTCAGTGTTTTCCCAGTTATTGACCTCAACGTTCCTTATTTCTGATGTTCTCAGTATTCTCTTGGTTCCTTCTGTGTCATATCTTGTTTCTATCGCGTACGTCATGATCGGTCTTACACATGATTTGTATATGCGTACTTTCCCTTCCAGCCTCCTATCGTTGTTTCTCCAGATGACATCACTCAGACATCCTGACACGTAATTGGCTTTATTTGCTTGCTTTTGGACGCTCTCTTTAACATCTCCGTAACTACATATTTCGATTCCCAGATATTGTAATCTCGAGACTTGTTCAATTTGCTCGTTGTTAATTACTAATTTCCATCTTATGGGTTCCGTTGACACTACCAGGGATTTTGTCTTGGCTGTTGATATTTTCATGTTGTAGTTCTTCGCCACTGTATTGAAAGTTTGTGCCATTCGCTGTAAGTTATCCTCGTTATCGGAGATTAGGATTGCGTCTTCAGCATAACAGAGGATTTTTATTTGTTTTTCTGCCATCTTATATCCTTTTTCAGTAGTAATAATAAATTTTTGAAGTGCAAATTTCTTTACGGACGTTGTGCACTTTTTAGATAGGGAAAAGTATTGAATTAGCGACCGTCATCGCGAACGTCATCGCTTCGGCGAAATAAATTTTTAAAGTGAAAACTTATTTTGGGGACGTTGTGCACTTTTTGGATGAGAAATAATAATAAATTAGTGACCGTCATCGCTTCAACGAAGTAAACATTTGAAGTGAAAACTTCTTTAGGGACGTTGTGCTGTTTTTGGATGGAAGAAAGTATTAAATTAGCAATCGTCATCGCTTCGATGAAATAAACTTTTAAAGTGAAAACTTCTTGAGGGACGTTGTGCACTTTTTGGGTGGGGAAAAATTATTAAGTTAGCGATCGTCATCGCTTACGAAATCAATTTTTGCCTCCTTTGGGGACGTTGTGCACTTTTTGGCTGAAAAAAAGTAATACATTAGCGACCGTCATCGCTTCGAAGAAATAAATATTTGAAGTGAAACTTCTTTAGGGACGTTGTGCACTTTTTCGATGGAAAAAAGTATTAAATAAGCGACAGTCATAGCTTCGATGAAATAAATTTTTTAAGTGAAAACTTCTTGAGGGATTCTGTGCACTTCTTGCATGGGAAAAATTATTAAATTAGCGATCGTCATCGCTTCGACGAAATAAATGTTTGAAGTGAAAACTTTTTTAGGGACGTTGTGCACTTTTTGGATGGGAAGAAGTATTAAATTAGCAATCGTCATCGCTTCGATGAAATAAACTTTTAAAGTGAAAACTTCTTGAGGGACGTTGTGCACTTTTTGGGTGGGGAAAAATTATTAAGTTAGCGACCGTCATCGCTTACGAAATCAATTTTTGACTTCTTTAGGGACGTTGTGCACTTTTTGGCTGAAAAAAAGTAATACATTAGCGACCGTCATCGCTTCGACGAAATAAATATTTGAAGTGAAACTTCTTTAGGGACGTTGTGCACTTTTTCGATGGAAAAAAGTATTAAATAAGCGACCGTCATCGCTTCGATGAAATAAATTTTATAAGTGAAACCTTCTTGAGGGATGCTGTGCAATTCTTGCATGGGAAAAAATTATTAAATTAGCGATCGTCATCGCTTCGACGAAATAAATATTTGAAGTGAAAACTTCTTGAAAGACGTGCACTTTTTGGACGGAGAAAAATATTTAATTAGCGACCGTCGTCGCACGAAATAAATTTTTGAAGTGAAAATTTCTGTAGGGATCTTTTGCACTTTTTGGAAGGGGAAAAGTATTGAATTAGGGACCGTCATCGCGACCGTCATCGCTTCGACGAAATAAATTTTTGAAGTGAAATTTTCTTTAGGGACGTTGTGCACTTTTTGGATGGGAAAATATATTAAATTAGCAACCGTCATCGCGACCGTCATCGCTTCGACGAAATAAATATTTGAAGTGAAAACTTCTTGAAAGACGTTGTGCACTTTTTGGACGGAGAAAAATATTTAATTAGCGACCGTCGTCGCTGCGACGAAAAAAATTTTTGGAGTGAAAATTTCTTTCGGGATTTTTGCACTGTTTGGATGGGGGAAAAGTATTGAATTAGGGACCGTCATCGCTACCATCATCGCTACCATCATCGCTTCGACGAAATAAATATTTGAACTGAAAACTTCTTGAGGGACGTTGTGCGCTTTTTGGATGGGGAAAAAGTATTAAATTAGCGACTGTCATCGCTTCGACGAAATAAATTTTTGAATTAAAAATTTCTTTAGGTACGTTGTGCACTTCTTGTATGGGGAAAAACTATTGAATTTGCGACCGTCATCACTTCGCTGTAATAAATTTTGTACGTATATAAATTATGTGTATGTATAAATAAATAATAGCATAGGGCATACGCATCGCGTATATGATATAGGTATATCACTTTTTTTTGGATGGGGAAAAAGCATTGAGCTCGTAATTTATATACATACTATAAGAAGTTTTCACTTCTGTCGGCACTCCCACGAGTGCCTTCAATTTTTTTTAATATCGTATTTAATTATAGATTAATTTCCACATACTGACATACTTCTCAAATTGGGCTCTGTACCGCCATTCTTGATTATATTACGAATATGTGTGCAAAATATCTCGACATATTCAAAATTAAAGCCGCCATCTTGGAACCCTTGGTTTTCCGTTTTGATGACGCGCTACTGTAGCTACCTCTTAAGATTAAGGTTTCTTTATGTCAGTACTTTTTGGTACTTTGTACAGGTGCAGAATAAGTCTGGGATTCGGTTTTGTAATTCATACAATTATTTCTCAGTAATATACTCAAATACTATACTTCCACGGCCATAATTTGTAAAACTATTTACAAACTATACTTTCTTCCGCAAATCGGCCAAGAATTTAGACATTTTTACAACATTTTTAAAAGAAACGTTCTATATTTCCTTATATGTATTTAGCCGTCGGCGTCGCCTGGAAACGAAAAATAACTGTGCGGAAATGTTATTTCCTTACTGTAAGGAAATAATTTTTCAGAACAATTTTATTAAAGCGGCCTTTTCAATAATGCACGCTGTTTTGCATATTTAGATATATCCACATCATTCGTAATTGTAAGGCGTTGCCTTCAATGTTGAATAGTTAGCCCACAAAGTTGAAGATTTCATCTTGGAACCAAGCTCCAAGCAGTACGCAATTACAATATTTTCTGAGAAAGAACTTTCAGAATGAAAGAATAGAATGAAACGGTTGTATCAATAGTTATATTTGTCTCTGAATTTTGTTGGCAATAAATCTAATGAGGCATTATTCACTACTTCCATCCGTTCTGGAGGGGTACCAGGAATCGAACACTCATCATCACTCTTGATTAAATTAGGTAATTTTGCTTTTTAAAATGATTACAAACACAGGAAACACGAGGAAACACACAAAGATACTGCCAAGAATAAGTAAATGCGTCAAATTTGACAATTCAATATTTTTGTTTCTATAGTTACAAAACCTGTATTCGGTGAAATCACGAATAATATGAGTCAAAATAATAATATGTCTATTTAAAAAATTTTAATATATTTACTTTAATACAGTGCGTCCATAAAGAAATGCATAAATTCATTACTTTGTAAACATGCGAGAAAAAATACCGAAACAGGTCGATTTTTTTTTTAAATTACGAGTTTTTGGATATATATCATCTAGTGTCGTCATCCATCTAAGCGTGATGACGCAATCGATGGTTTTTTAAATGAGAATAGTGGTCATGTGTGTGTGCTATCGGATTTCTTGACTGTGGACTTAATCGATTAGCCGAACCAAATTTAATAGTGGTCATGTGATAGCTCATTTGAATTTAATTCTCTATTCAGAAATATAAACATTAACATAATTATTTATACAGAATGCTAAAAAAAAATTTTTAATTAAATTATTTGAGACAAAAAGAATATAATATGTAATTTATTTAATTCAAAATACGTTTTCCTGTTGCCACAAAACAGGAAAAAAATGTTTATTTGAAAAAAAAAATATTATTTTTTACTTAAATTCAATGTTAAAGCTGTCACCCACCTGCCTTATTGCAGTTTGAACATATTCGTATGGTAGTACACTTTAGAAGGCCAAAAATATGCATTTTTTCAAGATTTTTTTCTCAGAACCTTTATTAGAAATGAACATAAAATTTTTACACATTAATAACTAACTCTTAGTGAATACAAAAAATAGATCTTTTTTCATTTATGCATGTACACTAATATTGTAGAGGGCGCCAAATTCGAGCCCTCGAAAAAAAGTAGTTCCGATGGCGGACAGTTAATCTCAGGATTGGGATCTCTGAAACAAAAATAATCGTACGGCATTTGAAAAGGGAAGGTTTCTTACGTGAAAATTTACCACCGTTAGTGAAAAATTCCGCAAAAAAAAATATTTTACGGAAATTTGAAAAAATTTTGTAAATAAACCGCCCGTTTTTCTTCAGTTTTTCATGTTTAAAAAATATTTATTTTTTATTTTTGTTGTCAAATTGTGGTAAATTGTCACATAAGAAGTCCCTATTCTATGATTAACTGTCCGCCATCATTTTTCGAGGCCTCGACTTTTGCGTCTTGTACAATATTAGTGTACGTGCAGAAATGAAAAAAGATATATTTTTGTACTTTCTAAGAGTTAGATATTAATATGTAAAAAGTTTTATGTCATTTCTAATAAAGGTTCTGAGAAAAAAATTCTTGAAAAAATGGTTATTTTTGGTCTTCTAAAGTGTACTATATTTTCGTGATAGTTAGGGATTTAGGTCGTTGTTTTTTTCCTTGGGTCAATATAATTAGTAGTTTGTTTAAATAAATAAAATCAGGTTTTTTTTTAATAATAATTATAAATAATTGTAGCTTAAACTTTGATAAGGAATCAGGGGGTAAAATTTTGTCGCGGATTTTAAATAGGGAATATGTCTAGTAGGTTTTTTTTGCAAATATGATATAACGAGTGCTGACCAACTCAATATGTAATTAGTATTTTTGCTAGATGAGATACTTAATTTTTGGTAACCGTAACGTTCTTGTTTTGTACCTATCTCACTCTAGCCTAGTTCAATTTAGGGAATATTACTAACTTTTAGTTGTAAGGACTTTGTGCAACTTTAACGAACTTTTGATTTGGATTTGATATTAATACCTTTGCTTGGCCCAGTGATACTGGATAATTGCTTGTTAAGTGGCCTTTGCGGTCCTATTTGATTTTTTCACCATCCACTATCACCGTTATTAAGTTTCTTTATATGTACATTGTTAATATATAACATTTATTGTTAACATATTTGTTATTAGGAAGGTTGATGTTTTATTTCAGTCTGTATTACCAGTATATAATATAGCAAGACAAGGTTAGTATTTAGTATTTTGTATTTCAGGTGGTCGTAACCAGTGTCATTTAGTTCCTGTTGTTCGTTACTTCAAAAATCTCGAGCTGTTCAAATTCTGGGCCCAAAACTTAGTTTTCTCTTTTTTGCTACAGTTAAGTAGAGTGAGCTTTCAAATATTGTGCCCCAGAGATTGAGCTGTCCGAGTTGGCGCCCATTTCTTTCTCTCTTCATCGTCTCTTTTATCTTGATCTCTCTCCAGTGGTCTTACCTCGTTGTATTAAGTTCAGTATTAACAGGTCTCATTTTCTTCCTAATTACTATCATTTCCTTATCAAATCTTTCCTTTTAATATCTCTAAAGCCAATATTCGGTGTATAGAAGCTAGCCCGAATACCCACTTGAGATTTAGTGTCTCTCTGCCCATTTAATCTGTCCTTCTGAGCTAAGCCCCTCTTTTTTTGTCTTAAATCTCTTCTCATTTATTTTCCCCTTATTTTGTCAGTTCTTTTCTTTAAAATCTCTATACCCAGAGTATAGAGGTTTCAATTGGCGCCCAACGTGGGGCACCACTCCTGATTTCGACACTCATATCTCTGTATTGCAACAGTTGTTTCAGCGTCTAAAAGATGCAAACTTGACGATTAATTTAGATAAAAGCAGCTTTTGTCGTGACTCCATTAAGTTTTTATGATATGTTGTTGATTCTCACGGCCTACATACTGACCCTGACAAAGTGTCAGCTATTCGTGATTTTCCTGTGCCTAAGAATACCACCCAGGTTCGTCGATTATTAGGAATGGTGGGTTATTATAAAAAGTTTGTTAAGTCTTATTCTACCTTGTTTTCCCCTATTACTGACTTACTTCAAAATAGGAAAAAGGGACAAAATATTGTGTGGACTTCTGAAGCTTTCATTAAAATCAAGGAGGCTCTCACCAACTCCCCAGTTACGGTAGCCCCAGTTTTCACTAAACCTTTCTATTTAATTACTGATTGTTCAAACACAGCATCTGGTGGTGTACTGTATCAAATTGTTGATGGAGAAGAACACCCTAGGGCCTACACCAGCAAGAACTTAAATAATGCCCAGAAAAATTATACGACAACTGAAAAACAGTTGTTAGCCATAATTACGGGTATTGAGCATTTCAGATATTTTCTTGAAGTTCGTTCGTTTACGGTCATAACTGACCATAGTAGTTTGGTGTGGCTACAGAGTATGAAGAACCCATCTCTTTGTTTGGCTAGGTGGATTTTAAAATTGGCACAATATGATTATAAAATTGTTCATCGTAAAGCTGCAGGTGTAGTAGTCGCTGATGCACTCTCTAGAACCTTTGATATTAATTTGTTAGTCTTATCTACTTTACAACCAGATGACTGGTATCGAAAAATGTTGTATGGTGTCCAGAATGTTCCAGGTAAATTTCCTGATTTTAAAGTTGAGCATGGTGTGTTGTATAAGCATGTTTTAAGTTCCATGGATGCCCTTGCTGGAATGTCCGAATGGAAGATAGTCGTTCCAACTCCAAATAGAGCAGAGGTTTTGGCCACTTTTCATGACCATCCTACTGCAGTTCATTTTGGCTTCTACAAAATTTTCCGTCGTATATCTGAGCTCTATTACTGGCCGAAGATGCGCCAGACTGTTCGTGCTTATTTGGCTCGATGCAAAATTTGTAGTACGTGCAAGTCGACAAATCTTCCTCAACCAGGCTTAATGGGTAGTTATCGACGGATTGATTTTCCATTCCAACTTATATCTTTAGATCTTATTGGTCCTTATCCTAGGTCGTATAAAGGTGCTCAATATGCTTTAGCAGTTGTTGATTACTTTACAAAATTTCCTTTTTTTCATATGATGCCTAAAGCAACTACTTCAGCCATTATCAAATATCTGGAGAATGAAGTTTTCCTAATTTATGGTGTTCCACAGATCGTGTCATACGATAATTGACCCCAGTTCACAGCGAAAGCTTTTCGTGATCTCATGTCTAAATATAATGTACAAAAGATCTGGTACAATGCGAACTATCATCCTCAAATTAATCATACTGAAAGAGTAAACAAATCAATCGTGACTGCCTTAAAATCGTATTCTTTTCCTGATCAGAGAGCTTGGGATACTAATATCCACTCTATAGTACAAGCTATCAGGACTTCCTCTCACGAAATAACCAAATGTCCTCCATCGTACTTAATGTTTGGTCGTCATGTTCCTCTTTTTGGTGATTATTTTGGTAAAATTTCAGAAAATGCCACTAATTTTCCGACTATATCAGATAAGTTACACCGTCTAGAAGATCTTCAGCATCTTTCTGATATCTATGTGGATATTCGCAAACGTTTAAAGGCATCTTATGATAGAAATAAGTGCCGTTATGACCTGAGAAAGCGAGCCTTATTTTTCAGAGTTGGAGATTCTGTTTTAAAGAAAAATTTTGTCAAATCAGATAAAGTGAATTTCCAATCTGCCAAGCTGTGTCAAAAATACATACCTTGCACTGTTATTAAGGTTATTTCTCCTTTGATTTATGAGTTGAAGGAAACCTCCACTGGCAGGAAACTAGGAAGGTTTCATGTCAAAGATTTACTTGAGGATAAGCTGTAGGTCCACATAACTTATCTGATAATTCAGATGGTTCGTCTTCGGACCAAGATTAAATTGTGAGGGCCAGTTCGTTATTTAAGATATGTCTATCTATTTTGTTTACCTGGTTAACATCTGTTTGTTGTGCCTTTTATCTTATTTTATCTTATCTTAATGTTGGTTAATATCTTAGTTTATGGACTTGTTCCTTTTGCTGTTAGTTGTCTCTTAAAAGTTCAAACTGCCTATCATAGGAGTGCAGGATGGATAATGGGAATTTTCCTCATCTTGAATTCTGGGTTAAATAGCAAATTTTTTTTATTGGAGTATCTCCTTTGAGTAGAGATAGGGACACCTGGTGCGGTGAAACTTTTTTTCGACCAGCACCAATATGTCCCTCTCCTTACGTATAAACCTACTATCGCATATAAACGTGACGTCATGAATCATCGTCGCCCGCTCTTTCTTTTAATTTACATCGCCCGCATAATTTAACATTTAATTAGATGACATGATTATTCTTATCTACATCGATCACAACGACTGATATTTTTAAAATTTTAACAGGCGCATTTAACATATGAACAGTTGTTTATATTACAAGGGTTTTTTAGAGCACGCTTGTTGGGACTATTTCTGCTAAAATGAATTTAAACCAGACCTCGTTATGTCGAGTTATTAACTATATTACAAACATTGTAATCATTATATTAATATCAAACTTTAGATAGTTACATTGTGGGTTGTGTAAGATCTCGTTATGACTGTTATAAAATTAAAACAAAGATGGACATGCATTTTTTTTGGACATAGGGATCCATAATAAACAAGTAAACGGATATTGAATGAATATGAACATTTAGGTATTATAAAAGTTAACAGTGTTTATAATAATCATTTGTATAGTCACTGACGTTACAGAAATGACCAAGTAAGGGAAAAATGTAAGAAGTATTGTACCTTGTTTTCTAACAATTAATTAGAATTTAACCCAAATATTTCTAAAGAGAAATTGATTTCATAAACCATAGTTTACCTAATAATTAATAATCTTAATAATACCAATAATATAAAAGCGTTCCCGTTTTTGCAAATCGACCAAAAACTCGAGATTTTAAATAGAAATGTATAAAAATCGTAAGGAAGGTGACGGAAAGCTATACATAGTTTTTATAAACTACGCTTCATTAATTACCATAAAACGTTCTGTACTGTTGAGCAGGACAAGCTGATGGAGATATTACCAAATACTGAAATAAACACAAATAACCTAGTAGTTATTAGCAATATTTACTGGAATCAACATCCGTACAAAGGCAGGAGAATACGATAGCAAAAATATGATATGAAAAATATGTGTACTATCAATTGTGCTGTTCAACATAATATGATATACTCTATAAGCTTTCAAGAAGCAGTAGAGGATATTGAACCTAAATTCTGATTAACGGAGTGTATCAATACAATCAGATACGCGGACGACACGATGGTATTCGCTGACACTTATGAAACCCCTTCAGGAGTTAGTGAATGTGATCGCAGAAGTAAGTCAAAAATATGGAAACATTAAGAGAAAACATCTCTAACAGCAATTAGGACGAGTCAGTATGAATGGTCAACAATAGAAAGAGCAATACACCTATCTTGGTACGAACGTAAATGAACTTAGAAATCAAATGTAGATAGAGAAAGCAAGATCTTATTTTCAAAAATAGCTACAAATGCCATTATTTTTTAAATACCTATAAAAATCAGATTATTACGATATTTCCTTATACTCTTGTAAGGAGATTAGTCATGGACTTTCAGAGACGCTATCCGCAATACAATTGAGACCATCAAAATGTGGCTATATCGTCGAATCCTGAAAATATCTTCCACGTTACTAATCAGGACGTCTTATTAGAATAAAAACAGTCAAAATCGAATATCTGGTAATTTCATGATGAACAGAGAAAGATATGGTTTGCTGCAACTAATTTTACACGAAACGTAGTAGAAGGAAAACTTGAACTGCCTGAAAAATTTACGTACTTGGTTCAATACAACATCCGCAAATATTTTCAAAGTAGCATCGTGAAAAGTAAAAATTTTCGTGATGGTGACCAACATCCGAAATTGATACAAAAGGAAGATAGAAGAATAGAGATTAAGAAATATGCCGTGTATTAGCAAATCAAAATTGTATCAATTAAAAACAAAAATGCATTTTGAAATTTTGTTTATAGATACAAAAATGTAAATTTTTAAGGAATTGGTAAGCAAATTAATGAAGACTGCAACAAATAGCTTATTTGGTTGTATATTTTCTACAATGAACCTGTTAAAATGTTTGCAAGGAGAGCTATGAGTTTACAGAGCGAATAAAAATTTCGTACGTGTTTCCATGGTAATCTAATAAATATGTCTTAGAAAAAGTAAACCTTTATAATGGAAGTTTTTGAAACTTATGAACGTATATATATAAATTTGAATATGGTTTAAGGTAACTAGTAACTGATATCAAATATTGTATTACCGTTTTTGATTTGCATTTTAATAATAGTCTCCTGTTTTATAAAACTAACGAGGCTTGGAGGATTATAGCAGGGTAGTCTGCTATCTCTAGGGCCTACAGTATACAAAAAAGGTAACAGGGCCAGTGGTACGCTTCAACCGCCTATTATTGCCCTTGGTTTTACCCAAGGTATTCATATTATTCAGGTGAGTCGATCTGGTGTCTATAGACATTTTTTAAAATGTGTAGATGTTCTCCTCTGCGCTGTGATTCGAACCCCGGCCTATCTGCATGGAAGTCAGACATCCTACCGTCTGAGCTATTAGGGCCCACAGGTCTAGTTCACCAGGCAAAAAAATGTCATATTTTAGGAACTAAAATATCGGAAATATTTTGATATAAGAAAAAAAAGCATATGTAATTAAACATTGTTAACATTTTTATTTAGCTTAAATGGCTCGACAACTAAGGTCATTAGCATGGTACAATTGATTTCGCAAACAGATACCTAGCGTAATGTGTATTGTGTGTGTTGGGTCAATGTCTTGTTACTTAATAAAGTCGACTTTACAGTCTTTGCAAAGAAAAAACTAATTGCAATATTGTAAACATTTACTTTGTTTATGCGAATAACGCATAATTATTATTTTTTAACCAAGAAGAACCTACATTGAATACCAGAAAACTATTAGATACAATTTAAGATATAGTTCCTAATGAGAATTAAAGTACCTTTATTGTTGCGTATACAGATGCATTACACCCTGCAGAGTAGAAAAATACTCAGTTTCAGTTCAATAAATCATAAATTTACGCAAAAAAATGTATCGATAATGCTAAAATTACGTAGTGTACTCGTATATAATTACTAAATAATCAAATGTCTGAAAGCATCGATATTTTTTCAAAGTCTATTGCAAAAATAGATTAGCTATATTTTTTGGTACCTGTCTAATATAGAACTAAACAAGAAAAAGTTCTGTTCTTAAAAGGTTTGAAGATATTCAACACATAAGTAAGATTTCTTTATTGTTTATAACCAAACTGTTTGTTATCAATTTTAAAATGTTTATGTACAATTTGTCTTTATTGACTCTACCTTGAATAATTGAAAATTATTTTACCTATTATTAACCGAAATCATAGAATGAACAAGTCAATCGATAGAACAGTACTTACCCAATAGAGTAAGCATAGAATAACAGAAAGCACTTTACTGTAATTATTTATTATAATACCTTAATTTCATTTAGTTTACTCAAGAGCTGTATACAAGTTATATAGTAAAACAAGTCAAATATCTCGATAACCAATTAATTATTATAGTAGAATCAATCATATTCGTAATGCATATATTAAGCATTGTAAGCAGATGTTATTGGAGCGGAGCATAAAGCGGTTAGGCGTAATAAGACAAGTGTTGCAGTACATTACATTAAGAAGACTTTTAGCGGAGCATACTGCAGCTGGTTGATTTTTACAAAAACAAAGTGGAGAGTAAGTGCCCATATAAACTCATATTGAATCAGTATTGTGAGTGCTCGTGCGGTTGATGGTATAGCTAGGTAAGTACGTCTGCATTATTACAATTATTAAATAATTTCTGATAAGTAGACATATTTTAAAATTACTGATGAAGATGAATCCACATAACATTAAACACCTTATTAATAATAAACCTTTCGTATATTGGTAATTATTCTGCTAGCATTTTGTATGAAAGTAAATTTCAGTACTAGCTATAGTAAATTAAAATTTTCAGCCGGATAGTTTTGCACTCTGGATATCTTGGTACACTTTAATAATTGTTATAATAAAAAGTAAGAGAATGTATACAATCAAACAGCTTTTCTGAAAATAAAACTAGAACCTATCATAACTTTATCAATTAAAGCTGTTCAGTAATATATCGGCAATAAAAAAATTTGTATTTCTCTTGTTTTTTCACAGAAATTATCATGTATCTATTAGTATTTCCTACAAAATTTAAAGAATAAACATATTTTTTATTGCTATAGTTATTTCGAATTTGTTACCATTCTTCTTCAGCCTTTTTGCATTCACTCCTGGGCAAAGGCCTGCCCATGAATTCTCCATTCTTCTCTGTTTTATACTATTTGGAGTCAGTTTTTTCCCTTTTTTGCTTTGATGTCGTCTAGCCATCGTTTGTGGTCTTCTTTTCCTGCTACTGTTATGTATTATATATCATTAATATTCGTTAATTATTTTCCATATAGACAGTATTTGTAATAGTGTTTTCTTGAAGTTAATATACGTATAAAATCAATATAATTATTCTTCGCTTGTCCACAGCTGAACATAGATCTCCCTCATAATTTTCTATCTGTTTCGAGGTTGTACCTTTTTGCATCTAATTTTTATGATCTTCAATTCGTCAGTTAAATCGTAACCGTTCTATCCATCTGTGATGGACATAATATATGGAACAGATTTAAATTTTAATCCTTTAATGCTCTTAGTAAACTCCTTATAGTTGTAGAATGGCTCATCCTTAAAAAAAATACAAAATCCTTTTATGTATCTAAAAGAAACCAAAGTGAATTCCTAAAAAATTATGGGTAATAAATACTGTACAGTAAAACCTCGATAGAATGGACTAATTAGGGACGGGGTGTCGGTTAAAGCCGAAAGTCCGTTGTATAAAAATAGGTTTAAAACTAATCAAATTTTTTTTTAAATTATGTAGGTACTGTATTTAGATAGAGTGTACCAATCTGTAAGTTATAAAAGGAATATAGTTTTGTTCTCTACTTTTTTTTTTACTTTTCTACTTCATCTAAAAACTTTCTGTAATATACTCTATTTGGTTGACAAAATTATTCACTGATTCATGGGTTGAATAAGCGATGTATTTTTTGACAAAACATACAATTAAAGTCGCCATCTTCTGAATTTAGAATACTTTCAGGGTTATTAGCAGGAGCTTTATCTAAAATCAATAAACCTTTCACCTCTGTAGGCGATATTTCCAGTTTCTTCCCTTGAAATTTTCTCACTGCAGGTACAAATCCTTTAAAAACCAATTTTTGAAAATATCTCTGGTGAACCATGCCCTATTAGAGCTATAATATGAAACAGGCAGATGATGCCTTTTGATGATTATATCTTTGACAATATTAGGTTTACGAGATTTACCAACAATTATAGTAGTCAATCCATGTGAATCATCGGCGTTAGCACAAAGCAGTGCTCAGATCCTGTCCTTGTTGATTTACGTTCTAGAATTCGATTTTTCATATTTTTTGCATTCAAATTTTTTTACATTTAATCTGATTTTTTGTCCGTTATATCCGAAGTCCGTTAAATAGAGGGCCGTTCTATCGAGGTTTTACTGTATTCATTTTTCGTCTATTTGAAATAAATAACACTAATTCTGTAATATTTTTTCCTTATGCGAGACGAATGTAGTTATTCTCTCAGTTGTGTGATTTTCACTTATTAAGTTAAGGGTATTCCAATATGTTTTCTTTTGTGACCAGGAGAATCCTCTTCATTCTATCTTTGTATAACTCTTCTTATTTTCCTAAATTCATTACTGACAACGTTAATTACGATTTAGTATGTAAAGGTTGTTTTTATTTTTTTGTTCGGATAAAAAATATAATTTTCAAAAACTCGTTCGTAAAGTAGTGAAGGTTTCCTATATTTTAAAAATTATTAAAATCTTATATTGGTTGAACATCTTGAATATTATGCACACTAAATAATGTAACATTTTCATTCAAAATTTGTTTATACATTATCAAAGATTTTTATCGTTAGAATGTTTTAACGGCGCACCTTATTTTCATGTATTGGAATATACCTGCTGCAGTTAGACGATATTCATTCAAATGAATTTCTACTGGAGTACCTTCTACGTCAGGAAATGTAGCAAGTCCTAGCATACGGTTATCGTGGGTGTTATTTATTTAGTATAATGTACATGTTCGACATAAATCCATATATACACATACTGATTTATTAAAGATCTACTTTCAAAGTAATATCTCTCTTAAAATAATACTTCTTTAAAAATTACTCTCAACTGCGTATAAAAGATATGATTAACTGTAGATCTCTTAAGATTTTACCTATTCCGATCTTATGTAAGATAATCCCCCTTCTGGTATATAATATATCGTAGACAGGTTCTTCAATATTCCTTTATTAAATTCCACTTAACCCATGAGTTGGCTTGAAATTCAACTAATGCTTTAATGATATCATCGGTGTCACATTTGTCATCCATCATTATTTTTTTAACATCGGCATAATTTGTTTACGTAAAGAAACCGAAACAAAACTACCACTAATAGAAATTCACTATTTATTTTGAATTTTAAATCCCTAATGACTGACTAATTTTTAGGATTTTATATGATATACTGGATCTGTAAAACGTAATTGGCTAAAATTCCGGAAATTTTGGCAATTTTCTATCGTGTAATCCAATATTAATATCATGTATTACTTAAATTAATAAACAAAAATTATATTGTATAGACAGAAGAATTTTTCAGCAATTCTAATACTAAGCATACCTAATGAACTATTTGTACTCAGTCCTTTTTGTTCTTTCACAAAAATTTTTATATTAATACTCAAATATTCACAAAGAATGAGCGGCTATTCAAATTTCTGAGAAAATATCGTATGCTAGTCTATATACATCACCTGAATCATTCCATCTTAATTTGAAAGGTTTAATGACAACAAAAGCTTTTTGGAAATAAACAAAAATTTATTAGTTTATACAATTATGTGTATAATGCGTAGGAAATCATTCTTCATGTGCCTCATCCTCTAAGGATATTATCGATCCGCATTTTACTCTGATTGCAGCAATTCTGAATTTCTATTGTTGTTTTTCTACAGCTTTAAATTTTTCAGTCATGACGTGCGTCGTCTCCCCGATCTTTTTTTATAACCAATCGCAAGTTCATATTTTCATTTCTTAAAATGTGACCACAGTAGCTCATTATTTTTCTGCATGATGTTAAGTACTTCTTTTCTCTTTTCACCTTTCTTAACATTTCCGTGCTGGTTATGTGTTGTACCCGTGATATTTTCCATATTCTTCAATTTTACATCTTAAACCTTTCATCTTTCAGTTGCGTCTGTAATTGAACAGGCTTTAACTCCTTTTAATAGCTCAAGTAATAATGCGTAGGAACTCTTTGCTCTACTTTATGTGCCTCATTCTTTAAGAATATTATCGATCTGCATTTTACTCTGTCTACAGAAATTGTGAATAATTTTATTGTTGTTTTTCCACTCCACTGCTTTAAATTTTTTAATCAAGACGTGTATCACCTCTCCTGTCCTCATTTGTCTTCCCTTTCTCTTGTATAACCATATTTTCTATTTCTTAGTATGTGACCAAAGTAGCTCATTATTTTTTCTTCATGACACTACTTTTTTCTTTTTTCATCTTTCTTAATATTTCAGTGTTAGTTATGTGTTACGATAACACCACAGCTCTCATTTTTCAGTTACGTCACTAATTGACCAAGCTTCAACTTCCTTTATATAGCACAGTTCCTAATGCTTAGGAACCCTTTAAAAAAAATTGTGTAAACCTAACAAAGAAATATATAGACAATTATAATTATAATACAGTGTTGTTTAAAATATAAAGAAAAATCCACATCAGATATAATTCAAATGAAATATTAGTTCAACAAGTTCCATACTTCCACAAAATTTATTACAAGGTAATGCCACTACAGCTGTTTCGGCAGAATATCTTTCTCGAGGAATTTTACTATGAGTCTGCACAAGTCTATCTGAAGAGGTTGAGGTGTGGTTGGGCATGCGGAACTATATATTTATTTTTTAATTTATTTATTTCCATAAATTTCAATAAAGATAGCATGTGTGAGGCCTTTATTTTGAATATGAAGAATTTGAAACTCTTTATGAAAGAACTATTATGCTCTATAAGGTCAAGTGCATACGTAGAATCTGTTTTTCTATCTCTTTTTTTTTTGTTCTGGTATACGTTTGTTAAAGGGTCTGATCGATGTAAGTTTTTAGACAGTCACTACGTGTCTGTCCACTCTGAAATTGCTTTTTTTTGGGCTCTTATTGTTGTTAATGTATTTGTCTAAGTTGTCTAAGCTGGTGTTATTTCTTTTTTTTATGTGTTTGGCTATTTTTTTTTGTGTATATGTGTTAGTATTTTGTCATCAATTATTGAAATATTTAAGATTATTGCAATTATGCATATTGAAAAAAATCTATTTCTAAGAGGGTTACAACACACAAAACAAAGTCATATGTTTACAATATCTAAATTTTTTGATAATAATAA
Source organism: Diabrotica virgifera virgifera (assembly GCF_917563875.1). Taxonomy (NCBI): domain Eukaryota; kingdom Metazoa; phylum Arthropoda; class Insecta; order Coleoptera; family Chrysomelidae; genus Diabrotica; species Diabrotica virgifera. Next base: position 147,383,654 of record NC_065446.1, read on the forward strand.
TACTTTAAAATAATTCATATTTAAAAATCTGAACTAAATACCAATAATATACTCAATATTTTTCCTTTTTAATTAAATAATTTCACATACCTTCATTATTAAAATTACATAAGTATTCAGTATATACCTGTGCAAAGAAATTAGTTTAATACGTTAAATTTCATATTGATATCTCTGCTGTTAATTTCAACAAACGGAAGAATAATTACAAAATGTAATCGACATTAAGTATTGCTCATTTTAAAGGTCTTTTCAAGCACTACAAAACTTACTAGTATCATTATACACCTAAAATCGACAGTTTCTCTGTTATTTCAAGTTGAATACACCGATTTGAGCATGCAGCAAAAAAAACAAACTCTTCTTACCTACCATATCCCTCTTTGTATTTTAACTAGAAGTTTTATGAAGTAACGAATCTCTTTGTTTTTTTTATAACCTACAGTAATATTTTATAGTTTTTTTTATTAGATGCATAGTTTTTAAGGTATTCGCAAAAGTCTGTCCGAAAAGGTGTCATTTTTCAATGAAAATGGCCAATTTTCAACCACGAATAACTCAAAAAGTATTGAGTTTTCAAAAAATAATTGTAGGACAGTTTTTGCTTAAAATTAGGTTATATAGCCTTTTCCGTCACTATTTTAACCAAAACATTTTTTACCCCCTAGAAGGGGTGGGAACCACCCCCAAGATAAAAGTGCACATCGGCATAGGGTAGACTTTGTTTATTGAGCTATTCCCTACTTACTGTGAAAATATCAAGTAAATCGATATAGTAAATTACTAGATTTTCAGTGTGCTTTTCAGGTAGCTTCTAGGTTAATGATATTTTATAAATTTCTGGTTCTGACAAGTACTATGGAAATAGGTTCATTACTTGTTAAAAATCATACTATATTTTCGAAGCTCTTTGTACTTTGTAAAGCAGTCTCGGGTTCTTCTTACGATGTTTATCCATCAGATGTTGGCGATCAGCCTGGGTATCTTAACTTTACTTGCAGCTATTCCGAATAGTCCTGTTGTAGACGTATAAAACCTTCTTAAGATTTGAAGCCAAGGTATCCTCCTTAGTCCTTTCTTTTCAAATACCTTGCCCAGAACAATAACAAGATATATCTTTATTCATTTTTCACAACATGGCAGAGATAGTCTAAATAATGCTCTTTGGTTGTGTTAATAATCTCAAATTTCTTGCCTATTCTATGTAGAATCTCAATATTTGTTAGACGATTTACCCTTAAAAACTCTTAAAGTGCGTCTGTAACACCATATATTGAAGGCCTCCAGTTTTATTAAAGATGCTTCAGAAAGTGTCCAGGCCTCCTTCTAATAACGTAGAAAATACACAATATCCGCTGATAGAGATTTTTGTACCAAGTGGTAAATCGTGACTTCTAAAATGAGACTTTATCATTACGAACGCTTGTTAAATAGCATAAGCTAAATGTTTAATTACTTCCGACATTTTACAGTCCATTCAATTGAGTTTTTCGAACAAAAATCGTCTTTTCATGCCATCATTTTTATTTTTTTTTCCACCAACTCACAGAGAAAAAATTTAATTATGTTTTCAAGGAGACTCTTCAAGGTTTAATATTATCCATTATTCCTTTGTACATATTTGTTGAAATAAATAGTAAAATATGTAGATATAGTACCCGAAGAACTATTGCCAATTTTCTAAATTTGGAATTTTAGTCCTCAGGTCTTTCAGCCACTAGTCTAGGGCCTTTCTACTAATCTTTTGACGCATACTTTACCTTCCAATATGATTCAGATGTATTTTCCTCTTTTTATCATACTTAATAATCTGTTTTGTTTACTCATGCGCCGAAGCTCCTCATCGTTGTTAACTTTTTGTACCCTTGAAATTTTCGGCACCCTCTGCATATATACATCTCAAAGGCATATATTCTCTTTTCTGTTTCAGAGTTCATTGTCCAACTTTCACATCCATACAATAAAACATACAAATGTAACAACTGATCATTCGGATTATGAGTTCTAGACTAAGATCTGTTCTTAGAATATATGTTTTTAGGCTCAAGAGTGTTACTTCGCTTTTTAGATTCTTGATAGAATTTTTTTTGTTACACTGGCTTCTGCTCCCAAATATTTTATGAAAGTTACCTCCTTTATTATTTGTCCCTTGGCACATAAATGTACATTTATCGGTATATTTAAAAACAGTAAAATTCTAGTTTTGGAAACATTTAAATTTCAACATTTTACTATGACGAACTAAAGAATTTGGATATTTCGTATTTATTGTCCACTGCTTGCTATTAGAACGGTGTTATCAGCGTCCTGACGTTGCTGATTCCGTTAATCTTGATTCCATCTAGGACCTTTTATAATACTCCTCTAAATAAAAATTTCGAATACAGATTACATAAATGGGGTAACAACTCAACAAAGTACCTAACTACTTTCGTAAAAATCCTTTTCTTTGATACTGAAGAATTATTTTGATATTAAACCTTGGTTTTCATTTCTAAAAATATATTGCTTTAGGCTATTTTAAAGTAAAATAAGAGCTGATTGTAATTTTAAACTTTAATCAAAATTTTGTACTATAGTATTACAAACAGTATTTTTAGTGAGTATTATAAACACTGATAAGCTTAAAATGTGAATATTTTTGTACATAAGTAAACGCTTAACACTTTGTCTCTGCTTTCTTCTCTACTAGGTCTCTTTTCAAATTTTTTTGGCTTCTTTGGAAGCCAAAATTTGGAAGCAAAAGATGGAAACAAAATAAAGATATCTGAAAATGTTGGTTGAAACCAACTAACTGGTTCAACTAACTGGTTGAAAATGTTTTAATTTACTACCCTTACTGAAAATAACAATAAATACAAAAAGGCGAGGAAAAAACCTTTCTCCATTCAACGGTTTTCAATTACTTAGGTTGTACCTTCATAATTCGCCTAGAAAATCATTGTAGCACAATAAAACAGTACACAAAATTTCATTAAAATCCATATAATAGATTTTGCAGCAATTTATTTTATTTTTAAATTGAATTGAAATATTGCACAAGAAAACTAGATCACATAGAAGTTTAATTTTTTTTTACGTATAAATCCCTATCTAACATACTTTAAAGAATTAAAATTTGACTATTTGGGGGGGGGGGTCTCAGGAATGTTTTAAAATTATAAACAATTTTTTGGCTTATGAAGAGATCTCCGCAACTATTAGATTAAATTCAGAAAACAGTGTTGGAAAAGGCTCGGTAAGAAGCTTCTTTTAAAATAAAAAAAAGATAAAATGCGAAGATTGGTTTCTGAGATATAATCGATCCAAACTTGTTCGATATTTGCGACGAGTATTAGGATGATAATCTTTGAACCATTACATTTTTATTTCGTTTCTCTTTCTTCTCCATAAAAGACTTTTTATACCTTTAGGAGAATCAAAACAGATAATGATATTAAAACCGATCGGTCAATCTATGTATCTAATCAGCCCTAAACATACATCCTTGGATATAGGCCTCCTCTTCCTTCTTCCATGGCTCTCTATCTGGGTAATTTGCATCCATTTTGGCCCTGTATGTTTCTTCATCTGACCATCGCATCTGTGGCCTTCCCCTTTTTTCGTTTGTAGTTTCCGATTTCACGGCAAAACGATCGGTATTGTGCATAAAAGTACCAAAAAATGATAGATCGAAGAAAATAGAATTTCAAAGTTGAAAATCGGATTCCAGACCTGATCGTGTTACCAGCAACTGGTTTTATAAACAGCTCTGAAATAATATTAGTAAAAATCGTTAATTAACAAGTTAAAATTACTACTAAAGTGATAATAGTGATTATTTAAGTGCAGGAAATCATACGTGAGTAAAGAAAACTCTCATTTTGTTTGATTGCATGATAATAAACTGACCATTGTTCTGACTAACCTAACAATTTGGTTAGAATAAAAAGAGCAATTATCAAAATCTGGTTGTTCGTCAACTTTTAAATAAAACAGGTCCGTACTCAGCCAAATTAATGAAACCGAAAAATCGAAAACGACCAAAATGAATAATAATAACAGCAATGGTATTATTGATACTGATAACTCACCAAACACTAAAAAATATTCTACAGCATTGACTCATTCACCAATAACTTATCCAAGCAAAGAACAGGGAATTATCTTTTCTGCAATAGAGGGCCTCAAACTACAAGATTACTTATTAGAACTCGGACCAATTGTAGATCCAAAAAACATTATATTTTCATCCAAGATTTCAAACAACCGTGTTTGTGTATACTTATCAAGTAAATCAGTGGTAGACAAATTTTTAAAAGAACATAATTCTATTAAAATTAATAACACAGTAATACCAGTAAAAAAGCTAGTTACCCCATCACAAAGACTTGTTCTATCCAACGTAAGTCCCACAATTCCACATAATTTATTGGAAACCAAGTTAAAAACTATTGGATTACAGCTAATGTCACCTATCACATTCTTACGAATTGGAGCACCTGATCCAGCGTATAGTCACATACTTAGTTTTCGAAGGCAGGTGTACATATCTCCTCCAGAAGATAATTTCCAAATTCCCGAAGTATTAGAAATTTATCATGATGACTTAACATATCACATATATCTTACAACAGATACATTATGTTATAAGTGCAAACTACCAGGTCATTTGGCATCACGATGTGCCAGCCTCCAACTCCAAGCTCCTACTCCATATACTAAATCACAACAACAAAGTTCCTCTCTAGACAATCCCTCAGACAGCAATAATTCAAGTGAGTCTATATCAAATACTACTAACTTTGAAATGATATGTGAACAAACACCAATTACTCCTGTACTCAATGAGCCTAATCACGACATACCCACTTCTTTTTAAGTTCAAACAACTTCAATAACTAATCCTACGACCTCTAAACGAAATGCAACATCTAGTCCAGAAAATACACCAGATATTACTAATTCCTCAGAAGCAAACTCTTACTTTAAAAAACCTGTCCCAAAAGCTCCAAAGAAAAAGTTGAAGTCGGAAGGCAAACCCTCATTAGAATTTCGAGAACTGCCCCAAAACATAATCAATTTCATTGACAACCACAATCCTAAGTTCCCACTCGATAGTCAACAATTCACTGACCTATTAGAGAATACTCACGGTAGTAGTGATGCATTAAGCATTGCTAAAGACTATACCGAAAATATTCCATCTCTTATAGATATGATAAATGCAATACATTCGCAGACTGAAGATCGAAAAATGAAAATCAAATGTACTAGACTAACTAAAAAATTAACTAAAGAAGTGCTCCGACTTTCTGTTTCATCTGACTTCGACAGTGATGTATCTCAAAACTAATTATTTAAATAAAAATATAATTCATGTATAATAATATTTTACAGTGGAATTTAAACAGTTTTCACACCCGCCTACCCTTATTTCAGGTTTTAATTAGGAAATATTCTCCTGATATTATATGTCTTCAAGAAACTAATTTTAAAGACAACAATGTGTGTGACTTGAAGTCATATAATGTCTACTATCAAAATAGACAGACAAATCATGCCAGTGGTGGTGTTGCAATATATACTAAAACCGATTTACAAGTACACAGAATCACAATTAATACAAACTTAGAAGCAATAGCAGTAACAGTAACAACAGTTACTAATCAAAAAATGAACATATGTAATATTTATATTCCCCCGAACCATAATATCCAAGGAAATGAACTTTCCGACTTAATTATGCAAATTCCATCACCAAAATTAATTCTTGGTGACTTTAATAGCCATAGTCTCCTATGGGGTTCCGAAAAAACTACTAAAAATGGAAAGTTATTAGCAAACATAATCAATAGCCTGAATTTAACAATAATGAACGATGGAGCTAAAACTCGTTTCGACGCAGCTTCTGGAAATTTTTCAGCAATTGACTTGTCTATTTCTGACCCATCGACGTTACTAAATCATACATGGCAAACCGTAGACGATTTATATGGAAGTGATCATTATCCAATAATAATAACAAAAATTTCCAACCCCACAACAAAAACCAATCCTTTTCAAAAGTGGAAAATTAAGCAAGCCAACTGGAACATCTTTAAAACAAAAATTACCGAAGAAATATCAAATATCCCTAGAAGTGAAGAAGACATAAACTTAACTTTAAAATTGTTTAATAACTTAATCACTGAAGCCGCCACAATTGCAATGGGAAAAACAAAGTACATAGCAAAAAACAAAGTTGTTCCCTGGTGGAATGAAGAGTGTGAATTGGCAATAAAGCAAAGTAAAAAAGCATTAAATACTTTCAAAAGACATAAAACTAATGAGAACTTGATAGAGCTAAGGAAAAAAAGGGCATATGCAAAATTAATTACTACCAGATCTAAAAAAGAGTCTTGGAAAAAATACGTTCAAAGTATTAACAGGAATACTAACATGTCATCCGCATGGAAAAAAGTAAAGAAAATAGCTGGCGTCAATACACAAAATGGAATAAAATACCTAGAACGAAATGGAAACCTAATTATTGAAAACAAAAAAATTGTAGAAGAATTAGCTGAAACATACAGACAAGAGTCTACAAATGAAAATTACAACAATATTTTTTTACGTTATCGGGAAGAAGAAGAAGCAAATTCAATAGAAGTTGTAGCTAGTAACGATGATATAAATACTCCAATTAATAAAACAGAACTGTTAGAAGCTGTCCAAATGTTAAAAAACACATCACCAGGCCCAGATGACATACCCGCAATATTCCTACAACAGTTACCTAACGAAGCTTTAGACTTCCTATTGAACCTTTTTAACATAATCTGGTGTAAACAAAAATTTCCCGACTTATGGAGACAAGCTATTGTCATCCCTATTCTAAAACCTAATAAGCCGGCAACAGCAGCAGAATCATATAGGCCAATATCACTTACATGTTCTACTTGCAAATTGCTAGAGAAAATAATAAATAATAGACTTATGTGGCATTTGGAACATCACAATTTACTCATACCGGAACAAGCTGGATTTCGTCCCTTAAGATCCACTACAGATAATGTTTTACATTTAGAAAGTCAAATTAATGAAGCCTTCTGTAACAAACAGAAATGCATAGCTGTTTACTTTGATATCAACAAAGCATTTGATTTGGCATGGCGATACAGAATATTAAAAAAGCTACAGACTTGGGGAATTCAAGGAAACATGTTAGCATTTTTGAATAACTTTCTACATCAACGCAAATTTTCAGTACGAAGTAATGGAGAACATTCTACTATTAAGTCTCAGGACAATGGAACACCACAAGGATCTGTAATTAGCCCTACACTTTTTTTAATTGCAATGAATGATGTTATAAAAAATCTCAAGAGACCTGCACAGGCTAGATTATATGCTGATGACATGATAATGTTCGTCAAAGGAAAAAATATTAATTCCATGGTCAAATTTTTACAAGAAGAACTAAACAAAATTGATAGTTGATCTAATACGAGTGGATTCAATTTTTCAGCTGACAAGACACAATATATTATTTTTTCCAAAAAGCCTATTCACACTAACATACCTACCTTAAAATTCGGCACAAAGTTATTGAAACGATGTACAGAGATAAAATATTTAGGTTTAACATTCGACGAAACTTTAAGTTGGAAATCACATATTAAGCAATTGGCAATATCATGTCAAAATGGTATAAATCTTCTTAAATGTTTAGCCAACAAACAATGGGGTGCTGACGGAGATACATTACTACTGTTGTATAGAAGCCTAATCCGATCAAAATTGGACTACGGATGTATTGCATATTCTTCAGCGTCAAAGTCAAATTTAAAAATCTTAGACATTATACACAACAATGCATTACGCATAATATCTGGAGCTTACAGAACAACTCCTGTTGCAAGCCTCGAGTGGGAACTTGGAGAGCCATCATTACATGAACGACGAAAATTACTTAGTTTATCTTACGTTTCAAAACAATCATCATTACAACCTGACAACCCTTTTCTTATTCAGTCATCGTTATCTAATATCAACATAAGGACACATTTACCATTTCAATTAAGGATCAAAAACATTTTAAACTCTATTGAAATTTTTAACTTTCCCTCAACACATTCAGCAAATGTAAACACGGCACCTCCCTGGTTAATACCTTTGCCTACTTTAAATTTACAACTATTATCATACCATAAATCCGAAACCAATCCACAAATATTTATAAGCAATTATAATAGAATACTTTCTTCTTTCCCTGAATATATCCAAGTTTACACAGATGCATCTAAAACAACTTCTGGTGTAGGATCGTCATTTGTCATAAGAGACACAATAAAAAGCTTCAAATTGCCCACAGAATCCACTGTGATAACTGGAGAAATGTATGCAATATACAGAGCTCTAAACCATATACAAACAGTCAAATCAGAAAAATTCCTTATTATTACTGACTCAATTAATTCCCTCCATATACTATCAAAAATGTACACCTGCAACCCGATTGCTAAATTAATTAAAAACAAGATGCAGCAGCTGAAGAACAAAACATTAGTCTTCGTGTGGGTACCGTCACATATAGGCATTAAAGGAAACGAACTAGCTGATAAAAACGCTCGAGAAATAGCAAATTCTCCAAATATCAGACCGATAATGAAACCACTAGCAGAAGATCTCAAACCGTATTTCAAACAAAAGCTTATATGTAATTGGACTAAATTTTGGGAAGAAAAATCTTCAAAGTTGAAAGAAATAAAACCAAATTTTGGACGATGGAATAACAACACTCCTAGCCGTTTCTTTCAGGTAGTATTAACCAGGCTTCGATTAGGACACAGCAAACTTACACATGAATATCTAATGAAGAAGGAACCTCAACCAAAATGTACGAGTTGTGATGTGCCGTTAACAGTGAAACATGTATTAACAGAGTGTCCCAAATATAGTGCTGAAAGACTAACTTATAACATACCATCAGTTATAACGGAGATCTTTAGTGTCTGTACCAGTGAAAATATTGTGAAATTTTTAAGAGACAGTAACATATTGTACCACATATAATTATGTAATTTTTAGTCATTATTGTATACACTAAATCCATCCGCTAATAACCAATATGGTTGATGCGGCTTACTTTAAATAAAAAAAAAAAAAAAAAGTTGAAAATCGGTATACGAATAAAAAATGTGTTTTTCTCGGCTTCCTATTTTCTTTATTTAATTAATCCTAAGTAACTCAAGTAGAGCCGTAATTAATGCATACCAAATCCCAAAGATACTTTAGTTTTGTTACAATTAATTTATTTATAACAAAATAAAACTACATATTTTTCGTATGTTGTGAACTTTTTTAGAAGCAAATATAAATATTCTGATTTGAAATCTCTATAATTATTGTTCTGAAGCTATTCCCTTGTGGCATTTTTATAATATATAAATATTATTTTGTATTTTGACAACGACACCCGACTTGGTTGTCGAGACGTTAAAAAAAATCATTTTATTTTTTGGTAAAATTGTGGCTTACTTCGCATATATACAATAGTCCTCTATAATTATTTAAATAAACTTTGTTTAAACTAATTAAAATTATTAATCTTTTTTTACCATACTGAAACGCTTCCGCAGCTCTTATTTTGCTCCAGAACAATGTCATATATATTTATATTTCAAGAGTGTGTGTTTTCGAGTCGAGAACAGTAGTTTATCAAATTAAAATTATTTTAATATTTTTATTCTGCGATTCCTAAATATATTTATGTATGTACCATCTTAGTGTGGAAGTTTTATTTAAATATCAGTTTTTAAGAATAATAAAATTTTCATGTTTATATTATTATTTAACTTTATATAAAGACATTATCTATTTAGCTTTCGCTTTATAATGATATTTAAGACATCCTGGACACTACAACCGAATTCCTCACCAATCTACTCTTCCAATATTAGCCGTAGTAAATTATACTTTGAAGTACATTTTCAGGAATTAACTTAGGTAGTTACAGTAAAACCTGTGTTAACGACCACCTGTCAAAACCGGCCACCTGAACTAGCCGGCCACTTTTAAAGTTTCCCAAACCAAAATTTGTGGACTACATAACCTGGTATTAGCGGCCACCTTTTTATATCGGCCAATAGTTCTGTCATTTTTAGTGACCGTTATTGACAGGTTTTACTGTATTAATGTTTTTTGGTATTGGTGTTTAATTGTTTAGTTTTCCGTCAGCACACAATTAAATTTTATGCCTTGTTTCTACGGAGGTAAAGGAGATCTTGAAAAAATTTATATTTTATCTCCATAGTTCAAACTGTTTTAATCTTTATCAGTAGTGATTATAACATCTATAAGGTAATCAACAACTTTTTAAACTTACAGATACTGCCTTATTTTTTAAGAGAGAAGATTTCCCGAGTATTTATCGTAAGTACTTAAAATTTTCTCTATACTTTAATTTACTGTTAAACTATCTAATAATTTAAATTTTTACTAGTAATAGGTAGAAATTTAGTCACGTGACCTGTTTAGCTTTTTATAAATACAGGAAGAATTTTCACGTTTGTTAGTATTACTTAGTTAACTGCAGTAATAAGACCTAATCTCAGTGTAGTCATTTGTTAGGAAGACTTAATATTAACCAAGTATAAGTTATAATGGAAAAGTTCTTAATTATCAAAGATACCTTCAAAAAAAGTCCTCGTTTTGGGCTCCAGGCTCGAAATCTCTAATTTAAAATTAAACCGATACCTGATGGGAAAGAGCCGGTCTCATGGATCAGGAGCGCTATTGAAGGAATTATAAAGACAGCGACACAGGGGTTAGACCCCAATGATCAGATAGGATTTACCTTCTGTTCTAAAGAGTTTGCCAGAGGAGAAGGCTGGATGCGTTTTAGACCTGCATCAAAAATTTATTTCGACGACATATGGGAACAAATATCCTCTATTTATCAGTCTAACTCATCTGGACTTGATACGGAAACATTTTGTCTAAACTCTACATCTGTAAAAATGCCTGTAGGTAGAGGAAAAGGAAAATATTACAATACTTTTCAGGAAGAGTGTAAAAGCAGAAAAGGCGTTATTTCTATTCGAAATAACGATAACTTATGCCTACCGAAAGCATTAGTTGTAGCTATTAGTCATAAAAATAACGATTCTGATTACAAAAATAGAAAAACGATTAAAGATACTGCTAAAATTCAAACAAAAGGAGCTTTAGAACTTTTGGAGAAAAGCAGTTATTATTCCCCTTGAGGGGTCAGGAATTTTTGAGTTGCAAAAATTGCAGGATTATTTGACTGATTATAATATTATAGTTTATAAATATGGTTCAAAAGGTCGTGATGTAATTTTTACAGGTAATAAGAATAAACCGTGCTTAAATTTACTATTTCATAAAGGCCATTACAACGTAATTACATCACTTACCTCTGCCTTTTGTTGTGGATACTTTTGTGAAGAATGTTATCAGCCTTACAATAATAAAAACCAACATAGATGTGGTGGTGTATGTTTTGCTTGTCGACGTTCACCTGCTTGCCCAAAAAAAGAAGTAAAAATTCAATGTTCCGATTGCAATCGTTTATTTTACGGCGAAAACTGTTACAAAAATCATTTAGGTTCCATATGTTCTCAAATTAAGAGATGTATTGAATGCTATAAAATTTATTTTAAGACCCATACATGTGGAGAGATCTATTGCAAAATTTGTCAGAAAACACAATCTGAAGAACATCTTTGCTATATACAGCCAGATACGGGATCACCTAAGACTAAAGATATTCTGTTTATCATTTATGATCTAGAAACTAGACAAGAAACAAGTCGCGAAGAAATTGTAACAAATAACAGGGAAGAAGAGGTTACGTCTAGTCCACTTCATGAACCTAATTTATGCGTTTATCACAAAACATGTTCTAACTGTATAAATGAGACAAATTTATATTGTTGTCAAGTTTGCGGAATTAAATTAGTTGTTCTACAAGAAGATGTCGTTACTAGGTTTATGGAAAACCTGTTGACTCTACGCAAAAAATATAAGAATCTATATGTTATAGGCCATAATAGCGGTGGTTTCGATAATATATTTCTTTTAAACCACATACTAACAAAGACAGACTTGAAACCCGAACTAATAATGAGAGGAACTAGAACAATTTTAATGCAGGTAGGAAATCTCAAGTTTTTGGACTCACTTAATTACTTTCCTATGGCTTTGAATAAGCTCCCTAAGTCTTTCGGTTTAACAGAATTAAAGAAAGGTTATTTCCCTCACTTATTCAATCGCAGTGAAAACGCAAACTACATTGGTAAAATACCGAGTCTTGAATTTTATGATTACGATAATATGAAAAGTGGTCTTGAAAATGATGTAGGTACCAGAGAAAACTTTTTGAAATGGTACCAGGAACGAAAAGATGAAAATTATGTGTTTGATTTCCAAAAGGAAATTGTGGAATATTGTAAATCCGATGTAAATATCCTTAGTCAAGCATGCTTCGAATTTCGTAAACATATGTTGGAAACAACGAATGTTTGTCCATTCACTGAATGTCTGACTATAGCGTCTACATGTAGTAAAGTGTTTAGACGTAATTTTCTGAAACCTAAAACCATTGCAATAATCCCTAAAGGGGGATATAGATGGCGGGATATTCAAACAAAAATTGCTATTCAGTGGCTGGTTTGGGAGGAAAAAATTAGAAATATAAATATTTAACATTCTGCTAAAAGTTCTGAAGCTATTATTAATGGTGTAAAAGTAGATGGATTCTGTGCCGAAACAAACCAAATATTTGAGTTTCAGGGGTGCTACTTTCACGGGTGTGTTTTATGCTATAAGTATTCTAGAAATAAATTACTGCCCGATTCCTCTTCAGAATCGATGGATTAGGTATGAAAATAATTTAGCCAAAATTGAGCATCTCCAAAATAAAGGATTTGAGGTAATTCAGATGTGGGAATGTGAATTCCGTAATCAACTTGCGGAAAATTTACAAGTGCAGATATATACGGAGACTCATCCCCTTTTACAAATTTTACCACTTAACCCCAGAGATGCCTTATATGGCGGTCGTACAGGAAACACTGTGGAATATTATAAAGCTAAAGATGGTGAAAAAATTAAGTATATAGATGTATGCTCACTATATCCATGGGCTTGTAAATATGGAAAGTTTCCTAAAGGCCATCCTAAAAATATATATATTGGAGATCAATGTTTAGATATATCTCTCTCATCAATATGTGGAGTTATAAATTGTTGTATCTTATCCCCGCAAAATCTATATCACCCTGTTTTACCGATGAAAATGAACAACAAACTAATGTTTGTTTTATGTAGATCTTGTGGTGAACAAAACTATGACGACACATGTCAACATTCCGCAGATGACCGCTCTCTAACTGGTACTTGGGTAATTGATGAGGTTTTAAAAGCTCTTGAAAAAGGTTATCAAATGATAAAAATATACGAAATATGGGATTACGAAACTATTCAGCTTAGTACAAATCAAGCTGGATTATTTTCGGATATGATTAACAAGTTTCTACAGATTAAACAGCAAGCCTCGGGATGGCCGAAGAACTGTAAAACTGATGAGGAAAAAGATCAGTACATCGGAGAATTTTTCAATCGTGAAAATGTTAAACTTGAATTTTCGAAAATTATAGATAATCCAGGTCTTAGATCGCTTGCTAAACTATTACTAAATTCTTTTTGGGGAAAATTTGCTCAGAGAGAAAATCAGAATCAAACCTCTATAATTAATGAACCCAGTGAATTTTTTAACATGCTAATAAATCCTACTATTTATGTAAATACAGTTTTACCCGTAAATGATGAAACGTTAGTTGTTAATTGGAGTTTTAAAGAAGAAGCCTATAACATTTCTAACACGGCTAACGTTGTTATAGCTGCCTACGTTACGACCATAGCTAGATTAAAACCTTACAGTTATTTGGAGCACTTAGGAAACAGAGTATTGTATTATGATACCGACTCTATAATATACACATCAAAATCAGAAGAATTTGATATCCCTACGGGTTCGTTTCTGGCGATATGACGGATGAAGTGGAATCTTATGGTCCTGGAAGCTATATTACCGAATTTGTCTCTGGAGGCCCGAAAAATTATGCTTTTAAAATATTTTCACCAAATAATGCCGACAAACCAGAGGCAGTCGTCTGTAAAGTCAAAGGTATTCAACTAAACTACTCAACATCAAAAAAGATAAACTTTGATTCTATAAAAGAAATGGTGTTAAAAAAGACGGAACCTTTGATTATAACTAGCAAACAAATAAGAATACGAAGTTTTGACAAAAACTGTTAAAAAACTTACAATCCTAATTCTACTAAAAGAAAATTTTTTGAAGATTACAGTTCTTTACCTTTCGGATACAAAAAGCATAAAATTTAAAAGTTTTGACATTTCAGTTTATCTTTTGTATTTATTTTTTATTTATGTTTCAGGGCAACCCAAATCCTTATTTTATCCTATCCCATCCTTATCCTTTTTTTTTAATTAATATAAAAATTGTGGCTTCTGCATGAAGTTGGGTAAAACCTTAATAAATTATTTTAATTAATTTATGAATATAGTGTATACTATTAGTAATACAAAAATGTGTAGCTCACATGATCTAACTTCAGGGTGTGTTACTTTGGTGGTATTCAAAATAACAAAAGAGGCCATACTATACCACAACGTAATCCTTTGATTAACTTCAGGGTGTGTTATATTGTTGGTATTCAGAATAATAAAAGATGTCTATTCAACAAAAGAGGCCATACTACACCACAACGTAATCCTCTGATTAACTTCAGGGTGTGCTATGTTGTTGGTATTCAGAATAATAAAAAAGATGCCCACTAAACAAAAGAGGCCATACTATACCACAACGTAATCCTCTGATTAACTTCGGGGTGTGTTATGTTGTTGGTATTCACAATAATAAAAAAAGATGCCCACTAAACAAAAGAGGCCATACTATACCACAACGTAATCCTCTGATTAACTTCAAGGGTGTGTTATGTTGTTGGTATTCAGGATAATAAAAAGATGCCCACTAGACAAAAAAGAGGCCATACTATACCATAATATAATCCTCTGATTAACTTCGGGTGTCTTATGTTATTGGTATTCAGAATCATGAAAAGATGCCCACTAAACAATAGAGGCCATATTATCCACAAAGTAATCCTCTGATTAACTTCAGGGTGTGTTACTTTGTTGGTATTCAGAATAATAAAAGATGCCCAATAAAACAAAAAAAGCCATACTTAAGGTAACACACTGTTTGAATTTTAATTTATATATATATATATATATATATATATATATATATATATATATATATATATATATATATATATATATCAAATTGTGGTAATAATTATGGTAATAATTGTGGTAATATTTATTAATGCTTTGATGATTATATCTGCTTGGACATTAATGTAAAGAAATATGAGTAATCCACGGTTTTAACCAAAATCTATAATTTTTATATTTCTTAAAAGCCCCTTCTATCCTGGCGAATATGTAGTCTAACTTTTTTTATATTCAAAGTGAAATTTTTATCAATTTGGATATCTAAGAAGGCCTTCTGGTGGCATTCGCTGTTAAGTTCAAATTCTGATTAACTTTAATCAGATTTTGTTCGACCAAATAGACTAATTCCTGCTTTTATTTTTTGTTTATTTTAAATATAATTATATTAATTTTTGCATGTTTAATTGTATGTAAATCTCGGCACTCTTGTAAACAGTCCAATGCATGCACTATAATAATTAATGTAGTAAATTGCTTTAACTACCGACTCTTTAGTAATTAGGATCTGGTATATTGAATAAATTTGAATACATACTTTTCAGGTTATCAAAAACATTTCGTGAAGTATTTTTCTTCAACTCTATATAAATAATTATGAAGTTTTATAAGACCTAAATGTTTATTCGTTGCTTGCTTGTTTATTATGGATCCTTATGTCCAAAAAGAGGCATGTTAATCTTTGTTTTAATTTTATAACAGTCATAACGAGATCTTGCACAACACACAATATAACTATCTAAAGTTTGATATTAATATAATGATTACAATGTTTGTAATATAGTTAATAACTCGACATAACGAGGTCTGGTTTAAATTCATTTTAGCAGAAATAGTCCCAACAGGCGTGCTCTAAAAAACCCCTGTAATATAAACAACTGTTCTATTGTTAAATGCGCGTGTTAAAATTTTAAAAATATCAGTCGTTGTGATCGATGTAGATAAAAATAATCATCTAATTAAATATTACATTACTCGAAAGAAAGAGCGGGCGACATGCGATTAATGATTCATGACGTCACGTTTATATGCGATAGTAGGTTTATACGTAAGGAGAGGGACATATTGGTGCTGGTCGAAAAAAAGTTTCACCGCACCAGGTGTCTCTATCTCTACTCCTTTGGTTTATGGTTTGCATGGGTTCTAGAACCATGTCCATAGAGCTTAGGCATTCACTTATCTGTGTCGGAATTTTAGCGTGGGTTCAGGACTGATCACCCTGGACTTGTGGACCTCACTTGGCTCAGAAATATATTAATATCTATAAGATGTTCCTAGAGTATCTCTGAGGTTGAAATTAGAATGTGTCATATAGAATTGGATCGTTCTGATATTCGGCAGTAAGTAAGTCTGTTTAACTTGGTTGTCATCTCCTATGCTGTTATCTTTTAAATGATTTGAGTTTTAACGTACCGTATTACCTTAAGTTTGGTTACCTGTCTCTCTACCACTTGCTTGGATTAGTGGATGGAAATATGTGAGTTGTCCTATATGTCTCTCTACTGAGCATTATGTTAGTAGCTGTCCTTCTACCTTAAATATGAAAAGGTAGATGTGAGTTTACCTTTACCTGAAGTGAGTTTAGCTTTATCTTTATCTTGATTTTATCTCGTACTTTTACCTTGATGAGTTTTTCTCCAATCTATATCTTGATTGGATGTATATCTTATCTTTATCTTGATTATTATAAAGTCCTAAGAATCTGTCCTTCTCTGTGCTTGTCGTGAGTAAAGAATTGGACCACGTCAATAGTACAGTTTAGGTATTACAGTTAGGATTTCTATTATCTTTACCTTTTAGCATACGTATAGTGCGCTTGCTAGTATCTTTACCTATATTGTGTCTTCCTATCACTCTCCAAGAGAGTAGATGTTAAGGATTATCTTTTACCTTGATTTTTAGTTGTTGTTGATATCTGGAACCATATCATATAGGTTTAACTTTGTAGCAATGTAGTTTCAACTAGTCCTGATGAATTAGTCCCTCATTGAACTCTCGGGTGATTAATAGAATTTGTTCGCTCTAGTGTCAATGTTGGGTAAAGTTAATAGGATTTGTTTTAGTTGATGGTTGTGTATGGTTCTTGGTAGTATTTTGTTAGAAGTTGTAACACCTGTAATTTAGTTTTAATGATGGTTTACGAACACATGAGAATGTAGATAGTAAGTAGTGTTAAGAGTTGACTTACTCTATAAGGTTGTATAATTATATTTAGAATGTAAGTGATTAACGCGTAATTATTTGTTTTTCTCTATCTTTGGTTTTACTAAATTAAAGTAACTTATCTTGTTGAATAACTTATGTCGGTCAGTTACACATCCCTTCTATGTTCTATACGTTCTGCAAATATCATTAAATATATCTCGCGTGGCCTCTATACTGTCTGTATTACTTCGTCCCTGATTTTGTTCCGTCTCCTCAGCAAATGGTATGGTTGTTGAGCCTAACATCGTGTTGTTTTGATACCACAACGTTTCGGCTGTACCATATCCCTCCTCATGCTCGTAATAAGGTTAGTTGGTCCTGGAAAAAAAAAGAGGAAAATTCAGGAAGTTTTCCCTCTTTTTTTGCGGAAGATGAGGGAGAATGTAGCGGTCATGCTACTAATCCTTTGAATTAATCCCATTTACTGCCCCATTATGAATTTCATCTTAGAGACGCCTATGGGAATGCCTACATTCGCATATCAGTTTCCTGCATTCGCAACGAAGCGAGAAGAAGGCACCGCGCATGAGTTGATCGGATCGAGAACAAAATCGATTTTGGTCGATTGGAACCTCAGTTTTCTCAGCAAACTCGTCAAGGTAACACGCCGTATTATTTATAAGTGGCGGAGTTTGAAGCTAAATCTCAAAATGGAACATAACTAAAAGGATATCCAAACATCAGCCAATACCATGTGCCGAAAATAGTATATCACAATTAAATATATCTGGGGACCTACTCACATAAAAGGAATTATAATACTGCTGGCGTGTTGCTTGCTCAAGTAAGTATATTGATATATTTCTCATTAATTCTTCATTATAAAATCAAATTCACCATCCTAGATATCTCGTTCGTTATCTGTAGATATTAATTTTGGTTAAGAAATAATTTAAATTTCACATTATAATTTATATTATAGTAATGATATTCATTTCCATTTGCAAAGGAACAGTCAAGGCCATAGGTTTTTAGTGTTAAAGTTAAATTCCAACTTCTCATTAGGCTTTTTCCTCTAGGTGTTTTTGAGGTAATATTAATAAAAAGAAAGTTTTAACGAATATCAGACATGTCATGCGCATGTCCCTGCCATGTCTGATTTGATGATTAGAATTAGTTTCAGGAATTTTGACATGACATATGTATACCTAACCTGAGTTTTTCTGTTTTGGTTTCCAGTAGAGTGACCCTGTGCTGTCTACACATAGTGTTATAAATAACGTAATTAAATTGATAAAATTTCTTTAGATTCCGCCACTTAGTTATTTAGTCACGTAACGTGACTCTATCACGTTTATTATGAACCTGATCTCTACATCAAGGATTTTCCGGTAGGACTTAACCCACCACAGCAGCCAAATAGCTTTGTTGTGCCAAGAGGATTTTCCTGAAAACTGTAGGACTGTAGGATCTTCCTAAGGACTTTTCATAAAGGATTATTTGCCCCTTTTACCAACCGGCTGTTGTAAAAGCTAAGTTTTTACCTTTCTTTTATATACTTTTGGTTCATATAATTTTAGTACAGTGTAAACTTTTCGTATGCATACGATCAGGTAGAGTACATATTTTCGTGATAGATAGGGATTTAGGTCGTTGTTTTTTCTTTGGATCAATATAATTAGTAGTTTGTTTAAATAAATAAAATCAGGTTTTTTTTAATAATAATTATAAATAATTGTAGCTTAAAATTTGATAAGGAATCAGGGGGTAAAATTTTGTCGCGGATTTTAAATAGGGAATATGTCTAGTAGGTTTTTTTTGCAAATAGGATATAACGAGTGCTGACCAACTCAATATGTAATTAGTATTTTTGCTAGATGAGATACATAATTTTTGGTAACCGTAGCGTTCTTGTTTTGTACCTATCTCACTCTAGCCTAGTTCAATTTAGGGAATATTACTAACTTTTAGTTGTAAGGACTTTGTGCAACTTTAACGGACTTTTGATTTGGATTTTGATATTAATACCTTTGATTCGCCCAGTGATAGTTGATAATTGCTTGTTAAGTGGCCTTTGCGGTACTATTTGATCTTTTCACCATCCACTATCACCGTTATTAAGTTGCTTTATATGTAAATTGTTAATATATAACATTTATTGTTAATATATTTGTTATTAGGAAGGTTGATGTTTTATTTCAGTCTGTATTACCAGTATATAATATAGCAAGACAAGGTTAGTATTTAGTATTTTGTATTTCAGGTGGTCGTAACCAGTGTCATTTAGTTCCTGTTGTTCGTTACTTAAAAAATCTCGAGCTCTTCAAATTCTGGGCGCAAAACTTAGTTTTCTCTTTTTTGCTACAGTTAAGTAGAGTGAGCTTTCAAATATTGCCAAATATGCCCCAGAGGTTGAGCTGTCCGAGTTGGCGCCCATTTCTTTCTCTCTTCATCGTCCCTTTTATCTTGATCTCTCTCCAGTTGTAACAAAAACGAGGTTTTGTTGTGGCAGAATAGATATAGCTTTAAAGGATAATTACTTATTTATGGAAGTTTCCTCAAAATAGGCTAGCTGGAAATTGAAGAGACTAAACAGTAGGGCTCAGGGAAGGATCAGGCCGTATTTGCACGCCCTAGTAAGACGGTACCTAATGAAATACTGGAATGATAAAGAAAATAAATGAATATAAGGAGTAATGAAAAGAAAGGGAACTACTGACCAAGAAGATATTCAGAAGTAGTGTTGAGCGCCAGGGAAGAATTTTATAAATTCTTCTCCACGTGACCTATATTGCTGTACCTAACTGATACTATTAAAATGGTACTATTAAAATGGTAGGATAATAAAACATATAAGTATGTACAACCACATTTAATAAAAAAACCTATATACCCTATATACAATTTTTACACTAGCTAATTATCCGACGTACTAGGCTAGTACACTGCTGTCGATAATGCAGGTTTTACAGTAGAAAAAAAATATGTAATGAATTTAGTATGAATAGGTATTTACCTTAACAACTTATTATTAATGAGGGTTACAATATTGGTTGACAATACCGTATCTAATCGGAGGTGACAACATCCGACAACTGGAATAAATATTATTAAATAGGATATGACCTAGATACTGTGCACATTATCTTACATATGGTTTATAAATCCCAGGCTATTTTAAATAAATTAAATAAGGGTGAAATATAATAAAAATTGTTGAAAAATATTGAATATTATGTTAATTATGGTTAAGAAAAAAACAATGAGGGTATATTATTATTAGAGTGATTTGAAAGTTATTGATACGAAGAGAAAAAAATAGTAAAATTGGAAGTTATTATTAAAACAAATTGACATGCAAATTTAGTTATGTAAAAACCTGTCCCTACAAAAAGTAGGCGGATTGCTTCTTCCAACCTTCGGTGAAGATGATGAGGGGAGAGCCAAATAAGGTATCCTCTGGTTCCCAACCCTAGGGAGGTACTCCACACCAACAGGAAGGTACGGCAAGCAGGTAGCTGCCCAGTATCGGAAAACTCAACTTTTATTCCACAAAAACCAAACAAAACATCCACATTCCATCCAAAATATCCCCAAAATGATTATGTATTCCAAAAAAACAAATTAAAGTATGATTTACTTAATTTTCCATCTTCTTATTTTCTTCCGTGGCTAAAAGCATAAGAATCTCCTATTAGCTGGTGTTCCTTAAGTACACAAAAAACAGGGCATATAAGAAAGGTATAAAAACCTTATAAAAATTTCTAGAAAAAATTACCGAAAAAAGAGGAGCTATTGACATTTATAAGTAAGTGTCATTAACCTTGAACAAAAATGGAAATGTAAAGAAATGGAAGGACATATGAACCAAGAAGATATGTATATATTGCAATAAGGGATTACTTTATAGACGTAGATACTAAAAGGAAATGAAAAGTGTCATTACTTCAGAAACTATTTTGAACTGGAAATTTAATTTGAAAGAATTTTTCTTGTAGAAACATGAATTTGATAGTGAGATTGACTCGTTAAGACCTGATGTTTTATATTCATAGAATAACAATTATAATATTACTATAAGTATTGTATTGAGAATGAGAACCATGTTTTTTTTTACAAGAATACTTAATAGCCGACTTACCCACTGTTTTCCAAAAGGAAACTTGGAAATAAAACTCTTCCTCTCACCGCACAAATCCCAAAACAAAAAATAGCTCCTTCCAAAATAAACCAATCTTATAATAAATGAATATTTTAACTAAATATTGTATTCTTTAAACAGTGACCACGGAAAAATTTACTTGTTCATCCAACCAGATTGAAAATTGAAGTGACAATCCTCTCCGATGGGCGATATGACATGCCCCTCCGTCGGAAGCCGTACAGCCACAAGCTAAGACCAGAATTCCCCAAGCGTAGTACCAACCTTCTATTATATTTGGTCACAAATCTAGGTAACCCGTTCTAAGCACGAACGCATAACTGGTTGCATACTTATTAGGTGGCTTATAGGAATAAATATAATAATATCGTAACGATGGCACTCATCGTTACATTCCCCCATTACTCGGAAAAAAAAATTGATCTTAGGAACAATTTTTTTCCATATATACTTATAAATACTCAATGCAAGTATTCATAGAGAAAAATCACACGCTGTGGGATCCAACACAGGCGTGAACAAACCAAATAGCAAAAATATAGTGCGAACCTATGATTACTTCACTACTCTAATCTAACCTATCGTAGGACATCGTCCAAACTCGTAGGACCAGTCCTCTGATATATATCCTAAAGACCAAATTGTGTTCCAGTTGATTTAGTAGATTTATATAAAACCCCAAATTATAGTCAACAAGAACACCATAACCACAATATTCGAATACAAAACTTAATATAACCTATACGACGACTAACTTACTCACACTTACAGCTGACTCGATCGATTATACCTAACCGCAAATTATGAGTCATGTAAATGGGGTTGTCTTAATGACCAATATATCACATATGGTACCAACATACCTAGTTAAGGTTTATTATAACCCTTTGCTAAATTTCATAATTCAGATAAATTCTAATCAAAAAAAATGTCGAATGGGACGAGTAGTACAAACTGTTCTATCGATGGACAACAGATTTAAATAGAGCATATCCAAAGTGAACAGTCCGTAGAAATCTCGTAGCCAATTCTCAACATGCAAAAAAAAATAGACCACAGTATAACCTAACCTAAATATAAGAGTCATTAACAAGAAAGGGGAAAATTTATTGTAGCAAGACTTTTATCCTAAATTGATCCGACAGTGGACAACAGATTTATAGGGAAGCATATCCAAGGTGGAACAATCAGGCAGATTTAATTGAGCAATGCTACACTTAGCGCTAAATGTACTAATGATGATTACATATTTGTTACCATGACCCTAACTCAACTGATCATCAGATTTGTATCAGATTCAATGGGAGATCTATCTAAGGGTAACTAATCGAATAGTTGACCTAACAGAAGTTAGCTTACTCTGGGATTCTCTAACTATAGCTATAGCTACAACAGATTGATAAGAATGGCCAGAAGAAGCTAACCAATATTTCGAAGTCATCTCTCATGAAAGAATTCAAGAAGTCACATATTAATAACTCTTATAAATAAATCCAATTATGGAAATACTAGAGAACAGGTAAATCAATTTCTAAAGAAACTGCAGATTAAGAAAATGTTCCCTAGTTACTCACAGAGAACAGGATATTGATCCTGACCCTAAGGTACATATGAACAAAAAAAAATTTAGTTCCTCGGAAAGATGATGCTTGAACAAAATAATCCCTCGGTGAATACAAAAGCTACAATATTTCAATATAGTAAAGAAGTTACCATCATTATCAGAATAATAAAATAGTAAAACTTAAGAAGGATAGATAAACATACAAGTTAAGACTAAGTTTCTTCAGAATGAATGTAAACTGAAAATCGAATAAGAATGCCTAGTGCATGATTAAAATGATGATTAAACATTCTATCATAAAGATTCAGCATCTGAACTAATTGAGGTATGGCTTGGAACTAGACAACTGTGAGCAATGAAATCTGCTTCCTATCAGGTGCACAGTCGATAAGCAACAAGTCTCGAACCCACGTATTTGCATAGCCAAGCTAGGCAAACCACTTTCCTAAGAAATGTTCACTACAATAAATAATGAAATGGTTTCATAGTCTTTGTCATAAATTTAATCTCAATTAACTTTATCAAAATTTGGACACATGAAGTATGACTTTGGAATCACACTGTATACTAAAATTGCATTTACCCAAACAAATATCACAATGACTTCTTTAGACAAAAAAAAGCTAATGTACCAAGGAATCATGCTAAGCATTGAAATAACTTTCCAGTAGAAACTACAAAATCAAATACAAAACGAGATGATCCTAATCTAAACCTATTATGTAGATACACTAATCTACAAGTGATGACATATATAAGCATAATCACATACAAGGTGTTAACAGTTCCATACCAGTTCAATATTAAGCCAAACTAAGCTAAATCTCAATAATAATCTAATGACATCTCAGATACATAGAATATGGAAAGCTAGAAAGTTTACTATAATAGATAAAACATAGAGTCCCCATCTGGTGACTAAAATCAAAATCCAATCGTTAACCTATTCATTGAACAATCGAGTATTTCTAAAGTTTAGAAAGAGGAATTAACTTGATCAATATTGTTAAGTTAATCTTCTTCTTCTGATGACGAAGTTTCTAAGTCGTTGACAGTATTATCTGGTAATAAGTCCTTTATATGAAATCGACCAAGCTTTCGGTTGGACGAACTATCTTTTAATTCATATATTAAAGGAGAGATTACTTTACTGACAACACAAGGCACGTATTTCTGACAAAATTTGGCAGAAATAGCATCACCTTTACTAGACTTAACAAAATTACGCTTTAATACCCGATCACCCACAAAGAATCGCAAATCTCTTTTCCTCAAATTGTATTGACTCTGTGACTTAAGGTAAGAAGATTTTAACTTCTTTCTGATGTCTGCAAATATTGGAGGCAAAGTTTGAATATCATCTAAACGATGAAGCTTCTCAGAGATCTGAGGGAGATTTGTGGAATTGTCCGAAATTAAACCAAAATAATCACCAGACAAAGCAATATTCCTACCAAAATTTAAATAAGCTGGAGAACATTGAGTACCTTCATGGACCGAAGTTCTTATGGCTTGAGCTATTGAGTGAATATACTGGTCCCAAGCTCTGTGATCTGGATATGTGTATGATCTAAGGGCTGTTACAATACTGCGGTTCACTCGCTCACTATGATTAGCTTGCGGATGGTATGCAGCATTATAAAAGATCTTCTGAACTTTGTATTTAGTTAGAAGGTCTTTAAAAGCCTTAGACACAAATTGAGGACCATTGTCACAAGACACAATTTGGGGAACACCAAACAACAAAAAGACTTGTTCCTCCAAATATTTCACAATGGCAGGGACAGTGGCATTCCGAAGAGGAAAAACTAGTGGAAATTTTGTAAAGTAGTCCACAACCACCAAACAATAGGTATAGCCATTGTAGCTACGAGGATATGGTCCAATCAGATCCATGGATATCATCTGCCATGGGAAGTCAATGTTCCTAAAAGTACCCATTAATCCAGCTTGTGGCATAGTACTTGGCTTGCAAGTAGCACAAACTTTGCATCTAGAAATATATTTCTTGATATAGGTGCGCATGCCAGGCCAATAATATAATTCTGCTATCCTACTAAATGTTTTATAAGAACCAAAATGACCAGATGTCACATTATCATGAAATGTACGAAGAATTTCATCCCGGTTTGCTGTTGGGACAACAATCTTCCAATCAGACATATTAGACAAAGCTTCTACTGAACTAACAACATGCTTATAAAGGATATTATTTTCTACTTTAAAGTCAGGATACTGATCAGGTTCTTGGGTAACCTTTTCCAACATTTTCTGATACCATGCATCCGGAACTAAAGTGGATAAGTCAAGAAGATTGACATCAAACGTTCGAGACAAAGCATCAGCTACTACAACACCATTTGCTTTACGATGGACGATATTATAATCAAAGGCTGACAACTTACAAATCCATCGAGACAAACGTTGGGATGGGTTACGCATAGAATGCATCCAGAGTAAAGAACTATGATCAGTAATAAGGGTACACTTACGACCTTCTAAATAGTAGCGGAAAGCCTCCAAGCCATGAATAATAGCAAGGAGTTCACGCTCGGTAGTGGAATAATTTTTCTGGGCCTTATTGAGCTTCTTACTAGTATATGCTATGGGGTGTTCAGAACCATCTTTCATCTGAAAGAGTACACCACCTGAGGCGGTATTTGAACAATCTGTCATGAGGTAAAAGTGTTCACTGAAATCAGGTGAAGTCATGACCGGAGCACTGGTAAGAGCTTCCTTAATGCGATGAAAAGCATCATCGGCTTCAGGAGTCCAGGTGATAGTCTGGCCCTTTTTCCTATTCTTAAGGAGGTCAGTAAGGGGTGATAATAAAGTAGAATAAGAAGGCACAAATCGACGATAGTAACCACACATGCCCAAGATCCTACGTAATTGTGTAGTAGTTTTAGGAATGGGGAAGTCCTTAATAGCGGTTACTTTATCAGGGTCTGTTCTCAAACCTTGATGATCAACAACATATCCTAGAAATTTCAAATTAGGACGACAAAAATTACATTTCTCTAAATTAACAGTGAGATTAGCCTCTTTAAGGCGTGAAAATAACTTCTCTAATATCTCAATATGTGAAGAAAAATCAGGAGTAACAACTATAATGTCATCTAAGTAATAAAATACAAATGGTTCAAGTTGTGGACCAATAACCAAGTCCATTAGACGACACATTGTTTGTGGAGCTGAAACTAGACCGAAAGGCATTGTGACAAATTGAAATAACCCTTTACCACTGACAGCGAAAGCAGTATACTTCTTACTCTCTTCGCTTAACGGAATTTGTAAGAAGGCTTTGGATAAATCGATCGAAGCGATATATTTGGCATTCTGAAGTTTGCTAAGAATTATATCTATCCGAGGGATGGGATAAGCATCTCGATTAGTAGTGATACTATTAAGTTTGCGACCATCGAAGCATACTCGGAATGATCCATCCTTCTTCTTCGTCATCCATAACGGCGAACAATACGAAGAATTTGACTGTTCGATAATGTTTAGAGAGAGCATCGAATCAATTTCTTTACCTAAATCTGCTTGCCATGCCTGAGGTATGGGATATTGATATTGTCTAAACGGAGTTGAAGTGTTCACTTCGATAGTATGAGATATTAAATGTGTACGGCCTAATTGGTATTTGGAAGAGATAGAAGAAAATTTAGAGATAATATTCTCTAACTGGTTTTGTTCTAAGCTAGACAAACTAGAGAACTCACGAATGGCACTTACAGTTGCGACATTAAAGGAAGATATAAATAACGAAAAATCTGAACAGTTTAATGTACTATTAAATGCATTTAAGAAATCCATGCCAAGAATTATAGAATTTTTAATTGAAGGGATAACATAAAATGTAATCATTTTCCGAATATTGGCAACTACGATTTCTGTGTCAAATTTACCTGTAATTGACTGGATAGCACCATCTGCAGTAGAGACTTGTAAAGAAGAAATAGGCATAACATTAATATCCGTGTTTTCTAACAATTTCAGCGAATTCGAACCTATTAAAGAAATGTTAGAACCACTATCTAATAGAGCTAAACAAGATTGTCCTAAAATTTCAATTTCAAGATAAGGTCGGTTATCATTATGTTTCCTAACTAATAACGAATTTATATCAAAATCCAAAATATCTGATTTATTTTCAAAATTATCTGGTATTAACATAGACATATTATTATTATTTACAAACGTACAACCAGGTATAGAATTTGGAACTGTTTCCTCGTCTTGATTATGCTTATTACTAAAATTCCAGCTTAATACTGGAGGGGATAATCTACGATCAAGCGAACCGTACGAGTCAACTGAAGTGTTACTAACAATTACTTTTTCCCTGATTTCGGTTGGCGTGCTGGTCTCCGGTTGGAAGTGTTTCTTCCTTCCTGAGAGGGTGTGTTTGAGCTGCTGGCGGGTATTGGACCTGAAGCTTCGTCTACAGCTGCGGTCATATTCCCTGATGGGGTTGCTGTTTGAGGAACGCTCAGGGTACGAGCCTCTGCATGCTCGTTTCCCGAACACTTAAAACAGTTACGTTTAAGCGTATTTTCTCTACCACAACCGTGACAGAAAATCCGTGTTTGGGGTCTGGTACAATCCCGAAATGTGTGACCAACAACCTGACAATTCCAGCAAGACAAAGAATAAGTAGTCACAGACACATTCGGTGTATGGGGTCTAGATTGCCAAGAACGATTTCTTGAGGGTTGAGAATTAAAACCAACAGGACCAGAATTGAATTGCGAAGTGGTAGGGGAATTAAGAGACCAAGATAGAGTTTCCTCTAAGCGTTTACATTTTTCTGTGAGGTCTTCTATAGTGGCTATATCAACCAGTGCCAATTGGGCATGGTAAAAGGGTAACAAACATTTTAAAATTATCTTTATTTTTGCATGATCTGTTAAAGGAGTATCTAAACGACTACACATACCCAACATGGTGTTAATAAACATAGTCACTGATTCTCCCGGTTTCTGCTTGCGGTTCTTGATCTCGTCTAAGAGATCAGTTTGGAAAGAGTACGGCAGAAAGTCAGATTTTAGTTTCTGAGCCAAATCAGTCCAAGTGGTAAAGCTACCACGGTTGTTCATAAACCACGTAAAAGCATGGCCTGTAAATAATTCGGCAGAAGCCGAAAAAAGATCTTCCTCACTCACACCTCTCGAAACACGAAGACATTCTACCCTATCTAAAAATGAAATTACTTGGTCATAATGACCTTCACCAGAAAACGAAACTCCCCACTTATGTACCTGCACAGGCTTGGGATGTAACAAGGAATTAGAGGCTTGAACTGAAGAAACAGGAGTGGACGTGGCTAGAGGATTTACTCGAGAATCGAGTTCACCTTCTAGACTGAGAATCCTAATGGACATAGAGCGTTTGTAAAGTTGTTGCTCCTCATCTGAGCAACATAATAAGTGGACACGACCAGAAATATGAGCAATGCGTGAAATGTATCTAGAATACATGCTATCATGGACAGTCCCTCTAAAATTATTTATCTTTTGCGTAAGATCCTCTAGTGTCTCATTTATTCCTTGTTGTTGTTCCAGGAAAGGAATAGCTGCAGCTGAAATCTGACGGAAACTCCTATTTCCTTGCTCTTGTTTAAGAGCACCACGCAATAGACTGCGTTTTTTATCACATTTAGCGGATTCTTCAACCTCTATTTCTCTTATCCTCAACTCATAATCTACCTCCTTAACTAATAAATGCTCTGGCTGAAAGGTACTCATGGTGGTAGGAAAATTTAGTAACAATAAGCCCAACCCAACAACGACAAACCGAACCCAACCCAATAAACTAACGACCCAATTAACCGACAATCTACTAAACAAGCTGCTCAACTGACGAGCTGCTAAACTAACGACCGAATAAACCGACAAACCAAATATAACCGAGATATATATTTGGGGTAGATATTTAAAATAATTTAAGTAACTGTTTAAACGAAAATGTATATAAAAAAATGAAAACTTTATAAATTATATATAGGTATGGTAAGCAAAAATTTAACTAACTGTAGTATATTGTGGCTGCACCTAAATCAGAAGTAGTAATGTACCTAGATATCAAAAAAAAATAAATCATTCAAAATTTTTCAAAATAAATATCCAAGTATCACCAAACCGACCAGACCGAAATGTCAACCAATATACCTGTTCAAATATTATCCTACTCACGATTTACAATTATTATTTTAAATAAATTAAAATAGTACCAATACAGCAATACAAGTGCACTAGTGTATTTTCCCAATAACGTACAAAAGGAATCAAAAAAAATATCTCTATATAATTACAAAATATACAACAATGAACCAGAAAGATACTTACTAGAAAAATTTACAATAAGCAACAAAATAAAGAAAGGTACTGTCTTACTGAAAATCGGGCTCCACGTTGGCGAGCGTCAATTGTAACAAAAACGAGGTTTTGTTGTGGCAGAATAGATATAGCTTTAAAGGATAATTACTTATTTATGGAAGTTTCCTCAAAATAGGCTAGCTGGAAATTGAAGAGACTAAACAGTAGGGCTCAGGGAAGGATCAGGCCGTATTTGCACGCCCTAGTAAGACGGTACCTAATGAAATACTGGAATGATAAAGAAAATAAATGAATATAAGGAGTAATGAAAAGAAAGGGAACTACTGACCAAGAAGATATTCAGAAGTAGTGTTGAGCGCCAGGGAAGAATTTTATAAATTCTTCTCCACGTGACCTATATTGCTGTACCTAACTGATACTATTAAAATGGTACTATTAAAATGGTAGGATAATAAAACATATAAGTATGTACAACCACATTTAATAAAAAAACCTATATACCCTATATACAATTTTTACACTAGCTAATTATCCGACGTACTAGGCTAGTACACTGCTGTCGATAATGCAGGTTTTACAGTAGAAAAAAAATATGTAATGAATTTAGTATGAATAGGTATTTACCTTAACAACTTATTATTAATGAGGGTTACAATATTGGTTGACAATACCGTATCTAATCGGAGGTGACAACATCCGACAACTGGAATAAATATTATTAAATAGGATATGACCTAGATACTGTGCACATTATCTTACATATGGTTTATAAATCCCAGGCTATTTTAAATAAATTAAATAAGGGTGAAATATAATAAAAATTGTTGAAAAATATTGAATATTATGTTAATTATGGTTAAGAAAAAAACAATGAGGGTATATTATTATTAGAGTGATTTGAAAGTTATTGATACGAAGAGAAAAAAATAGTAAAATTGGAAGTTATTATTAAAACAAATTGACATGCAAATTTAGTTATGTAAAAACCTGTCCCTACAAAAAGTAGGCGGATTGCTTCTTCCAACCTTCGGTGAAGATGATGAGGGGAGAGCCAAATAAGGTATCCTCTGGTTCCCAACCCTAGGGAGGTACTCCACACCAACAGGAAGGTACGGCAAGCAGGTAGCTGCCCAGTATCGGAAAACTCAACTTTTATTCCACAAAAACCAAACAAAACATCCACATTCCATCCAAAATATCCCCAAAATGATTATGTATTCCAAAAAAACAAATTAAAGTATGATTGACTTAATTTTCCATCTTCTTATTTTCTTCCGTGGCTAAAAGCATAAGAATCTCCTATTAGCTGGTGTTCCTTAAGTACACAAAAAACAGGGCATATAAGAAAGGTATAAAAACCTTATAAAAATTTCTAGAAAAAATTACCGAAAAAAGAGGAGCTATTGACATTTATAAGTAAGTGTCATTAGCCTTGAACAAAAATGGAAATGTAAAGAAATGGAAGGACATATGAACCAAGAAGATATGTATATATTGCAATAAGGGATTACTTTATAGACGTAGATACTAAAAGGAAATGAAAAGTGTCATTACTTCAGAAACTATTTTGAACTGGAAATTTAATTTGAAAGAATTTTTCTTGTAGAAACATGAATTTGATAGTGAGATTGACTCGTTAAGACCTGATGTTTTATATTCATAGAATAACAATTATAATATTACTATAAGTATTGTATTGAGAATGAGAACCATGTTTTTTTTTACAAGAATACTTAATAGCCGACTTACCCACTGTTTTCCAAAAGGAAACTTGGAAATAAAACTCTTCCTCTCACCGCACAAATCCCAAAACAAAAAATAGCTCCTTCCAAAATAAACCAATCTTATAATAAATGAATATTTTAACTAAATATTGTATTCTTTAAACAGTGACCACGGAAAAATTTACTTGTTCATCCAACCAGATTGAAAATTGAAGTGACAATCCTCTCCGATGGGCGATATGACATGCCCCTCCGTCGGAAGCCGTACAGCCACAAGCTAAGACCAGAATTCCCCAAGCGTAGTACCAACCTTCTATTATATTTGGTCACAAATCTAGGTAACCCGTTCTAAGCACGAACGCATAACTGGTTGCATACTTATTAGGTGGCTTATAGGAATAAATATAATAATATCGTAACGATGGCACTCATCGTTACACAGTGGTCTTACCTCGTTGTATTAAGTTCAGTATTAACAGGTTTCATTTTCTTCCTAATTACTATCATTTCCTTATCAAATCTTTCCTTTTAATATCTCTAAAGCCAATATTCGGTGTATAGAAGCTAGCCCGAATACCCACTTGAGACTTAGTGTCTCTCTGCCCATTTAATCTGTCCTTCTGAGCTAAGCCCCTCTTTTTTTGTCTTAAATCTCTTCTCATTTATTTTCCCCGTATTTTGTCAGTTCTTTTCTTCAAAATCTCTATACCCAGAGTATAGAGGTTTCAACCCCTACATGCGACACTATATATACACGAAATTTTCGATTTTTTAAATCTGACTGAATTGAGAATTGGGCCAAATCCCATATTAAAGTTTAGGAAAAGCTCGCCCATCCATATGTGAACTCTCCATTTTGGTCCAAGGGTGTGGATTTTACGGCCCTTCCCATTTAGGGTCTGTTTTTCGTTCTCGTCTTTAAAACTCCCAAAAATTTCAAAAATTGGAGACCCACTTTTACAGCTTCTATACCATTCAAAAGTTGCCTACCGCAGAAGTATGACTCAATTTTTATTTAAAAAGGGGAAAATGTTTGTGGATATATATGTGTTTCAAGAGGGGGTCAGAGCCGATTCAGAACCGGTGTAGTTTGTGACTTTTGACCATACATAAACCGGCTATAGGGCTAGGTAGATACAAAATGGCATATTTTTGGGCGTATATACCTTAGATTCAAGGAGAGACAGGAAAACCTCATATAGTTCAAATCAATAGCGATGACAAAAGCTTTCAAATGGTGCCAAAGCGGTCAAGATCATACTACACACGGGCTATCAGTAAGCGAGCTACACAAGGCTCAGTATAGTGAAAAATCTGAAAAATTAAGCTTTGAAAATTTTGGTTGTTCGACAATTATTCAAAATTTCAAACTATGATTTACGCCTATAACTGAGAGTTTATAGGATGACTCTAGACGCGACAAACAGTGTATACTTCATATCTTAGAAAATTCGAATTTTTAAATTATAGGCTTCATAAGTATGATCAAATCTATTTCTTATGGGAAAACAGTTTTTCAAGCTCAATAATTCTTTCCATACCTTCAGTTATCATACTTGACCTTGGATGCGTCAGATACTACTTGTCAATACGTTTCAAACTCAGGTTTAATAATTCAAATCAGTTAAGCAGTTCAGAAGTTATCGAGATCCAAAAGTATAATCCATTTACCATTATCGTTGAAATGGTTTATGTAGTTGTAGTGGTTACGACGCTAAGTTTAATCGGGCAATTCGAGTTCATTTGCCGGCCATAATTATTAGGATGGCTGGGATATGAACTCGGATTGTCTTATCACAAAGCTTGTGTCTACTAGATCATTTGGGAGAGAATGCGACCAAGGCGAACATTTATAACGCTTAACGTGAAATCGAGAAACACTACATTCAAATTCACACATTTAAATTGTAAAAATTTTTGAAAACTCTTGATTCAAGAATAAAAAAACCGCTAAACGCCTTAAAAATGAGTGGCGCATACAATATTCCAGCTACAAAAAGCTGATAAGCTGATTTACGTGTCGCGAAAATGTATTTTCATTTTGAAGGAAAATAAAATTCTAGTTTTATTTTGAAAGATTTTTTCCATAATATTTGATAAATTTGAAGTAAAACGCGCCACAAAAGAGCCTCAAAATGCACACTGTACCAAATTTACTCCTTTGTGGCGCGTTTTATTTCAAAATTAGCAAATATTATGAACAAATCTTTCAAAATAAAACTAGAATTTCATTTTCCATCAAACTGAAAAAATATTTTCGCGCCACGTAATTTTATATCAGCCCTTTTGTAGCAGGAATATTGTATGCGCCACTCATTTTTACGGCGTTTAGCGGTTTTTTTATTCTTGTATTTAATAGTACAGAATGTACTACTAATTTTATTGATGCCTTAACAAATTATTTAATAATATACCTCACTCACTGAGTTCTATAGTGGCACAACCGCAAAAATGAAGTTCTGAGACAATTGACCATGAAGTTTCATGACATCATAAAATACCATTTAAAATTACAATTTATGGATAAGAGGTCGACAGAAGAGACCAAATACTTATGTCTATTAAGCTAGAATGACCATTTCATAAGGCAGCCATGAGACACACCCCATATTTTTTGCTATTTAATTGCTAATTTATTACTCAAATTAAAAATTTATTGCTTCATCCCCTTCAGAGAAACAGGTGGCCATTCCAGCTTAATATTAAGCTAGAATGGCCAACATTCATATATCCGGAACGAAAGTAGATGGAGACTTGCTTCCGGTGGCCTATTTTATTGCTAATTAATTGCTAATTTATTACGCAAAACAAATATTTATTGGTTCATCCCCTTCAGAGAAACAGGTGGCCATTCCAGCTTAATATTAAGCTAGAATGGCCAACATTCATATATCCGGAACGAAAGTAGATAGAGAGTTGCTTCCGGTGGCCTGTTTTATTGTTAATTAATTTAATTTATTACGCAAAACAAAAATTTATTGCTTCAACCCCTTCAGAGAAACAGGTGGCCATTCCAGCTTAATATTCAGCTAGAAAAGCCAACATTCATATTTCCGGAACGAAAGTAGATATAAGGTAGCTTCCGGAAGCATATTTTATTGCTAATTAATTGCTGAAAAATTGAGTATACAAGAATTTACAAACTCATCCCCTTCAACCCCTACCGTTATCATCATTCCCCGGAATCCACAAAAAGTGAAAATAACCAGTTTAAAGACCTAAACCAAAGTACGTATTTTTGCTTATTAATTACTACAGGTCTAAGCCAAAAATTAATGTTTTGCTTCCTTCCCTAACGAGCCACAATGGCTACTGCGGTTTAATACTTAAGGCTCAAATACTCAACACTCCTATTTCAGGAAAGAAAGCAGATAGAGGGTCGCTTCTGGCGGCACATTTAATTTTTAATTAATTTCTGAAAGATGGGGTATACCAAAATTTACAAACTCACCCCCTCCAACCCCTACCGTTATCATCGTTCCACGGATTTCACAAAGACTGAAAATAATCAGTTTAAAAACTTAAAACCAAGTGGGTATTTTTTTCTAATTAACTGCTGCAGGTCTACGCCAAAAACCAATTTTTTGCTTCATCCCCTAACGAGAAACAATGGTTACTGCGGTTTAATTCTTAAGCTACAATACCCAACAGTCCTCTTCCAGGAACGAAAGCAGATAGAGGGTCGTTTCCAGCGGCATATTTTATTGCTAATTAATTTCTGAAACATATGGTATACAATAATTTACAAACTCACGCCCTACAACCCCCACCGTTGTCATAATTCCCCGGATTTCACAGAACGTCAAAATTACTAGTTTAAAAACCTATGACCAAGTGGGTATTTTTTCCTAAGTAACTGCTGCAGGTCTACGCCAAAATCGATTTTATCGCTTCATCCCATAACCAGCAACAATGGCTACTGCCGTTGAATGCTTAAGCTACAATAATCAATTCTCCTATTTCAGTTACGAAAGCAGATAGAGGGTCGCTTCCAGCGGCCTATTTTATTGCTAATTAATTGCTAATTTATTATGCAAATTACAAATTTATAGCTTCAACCCCTTCAGAAAAACAGGTGGCTATTCCAGCTTCATATTAAGCTAGAATAGCCAACATTCACATTTCCGGAACGAAAGTCGAAAGAGGGTAGCTTCCGGCGGTATATTTTATTGCTAGTTAATTGCTAAAAGATTGTATATACAATAATTTACAAATTCAACCCCTTCAACCCCTACCGTTATCATCATTCCCCGGAATCCACAAAAAGTGAAAATAACCAGTTGAAGGACCTAAAACCAAGTGGGAATTTTCTTCTTTATTTGTTACAGGTCTAAGCCCAAAATGAATGTTTTGCTTCATCCCCTAACGAGCCACAATAGCTACTGCGGTTTAAGACTTAAGGTTACAATACCCAACAGTCCTATTTCAGGAAAGCAAGCAGATACAGGGTCGCTTCTGGCGGCATATTTTATTTCTAATTAATTGCTGAAAGATGGGGTATACCAGAATTTACAAACTGACCCCCTCCAATCCCTACCGTTATCATCGTTCCCCGGATTTCACAAATTGTGAAAATAACCAGTTTAAAGACTTAAAACCAAGTGAATATTTTTTTATTATTAAATTTTGCCGGTCTACGCCAAAAACGAATTTTTTGCTTCATCCCCTAACGAGCAACAATGGCTAATGCGGTTTAATACTTAAGCTACAATAACCTACACCTATTTCAGGAACGAAAGCAGGTAGAGGGTCGCTTCCAGCGGCATATTTTATTGCTAGCTAATTGCTGAAAAATATGGTATACAACAATTCACAAACTCACCCCCCGCTCCTACCGTTATCATTCCTCGGATTCCACAGTAAGTGAAAATTACCAGTTTAAAAAACTAAGACCAACTGGGTATTTTTTTCCTAAGTAACTGCTGGAGGTCTACGCCAAAAACGATTTTTTCGCTTCATTCCCCGAAGAGCAGCAATGGCTACTGCGGTTGAATATTTAGGCTACAACACTCAACACTCCTATTTCAGGGACGAAAGCAGATAGAGGGTCGCTTTTGGCGTCATATTTTATTGCTAACTTGTTACGCAAAATAAAAATTTATTGCTTCAACCCCTTCAGAGAATCAGGTGGCTATTCCAGCTTAATATTAAGCTAGAATATTTAACATTCATATTTCCGGAACGAAAGTAGATAGAGGGTAGCTTCCGGCGGCATATTTTATTGCTAATTAATTTCTGAAAGATTGGGTATACAAGAATTTACAAACTAACCCCCTTCAAGCCCTACCGTTATCATCATTCCCCGGATTTCACAAAAGATTTCACCAGTTTAAACACCTAACACCAAGTGGGTATTTTCTTGCTAGTAATTGATGCAAGTTTACGCCAAAAACGAATTTTTTGCTTCATCCCTTAACGAGAAACAATGGCTATTGCGGTTGAATACTTAAGCTACAATACTCAATACTCCTATCTCAGGAACGAGAGCAGATAAAGGGTCGCTGCTTCTAGCGGCATATTTTATTGCTTATTAATTGCTGAAAGATGAGGTATAGCAGAATTTACAAACTCACCTCCCACAACCCCTACCGTTATTTTTGTCTTTTCATAAAAACTGAAAATAACCAGTTTAAAGACCTAATAACACGTGGGTATTGTTTGCTAATTAATTGCTGCAGGTCTACGCCAAAAATGAATTTTTTGCTTCATCCCCTAACGAGCAACAATGGCTAATACGTTTTAGTGCTTAAGCTACAATACCCAATACTCATATTTCAGGAAGAAAAATAGATAAAGGGTCGCTTCTGGAGGTATGTTTTATTGGTAATTAATTGCTGAAATATGGTGTATACAAGAATTTACAAACTCAACCCCTTCAACCCCTACCGTTATCTACACTGGTGTAGGAGGAACCAGTTTGTCTGATTTTAGTGAAAATCGAGGTGGCCACTACATAACCTATACCTATCGAAGAGGAAACACATCTTGGATGGGCTTCGATGATTTACTGGAAAAACCATTTTTCGTTAAAGAAACAAAAAAATAGCGCCCAGATTATTAATGTACATTAAAGATAAAATAAATTAAAATTAAATAAACAAAACTGGCTTTAATTTTTTGGTACCTATGCTTAAATTCTTTAGCAGCTTATTATTAGCACGCATAAATGCAAAAATTATGGTCAACTCTCTTAGTATATTCGTTTTTTAATTACGTTGCATACTTTATTTTAAATGTACAGATTTTAGAGAATCTGCCAATATTACCATTTAGTAATTAAAAAACGATATACAAAATCTGAGCATTGGGTCAGGTGCTACAGATATGTGATAATGGATAATGACAATTTAGCATGGACTCTAAAGTATAAAAAACTCTACAAATAAATATTGAACTGTACAAATATTCTTAATGAGCATTTAAGAAAATTATAAATGAAATATGAGTGTTGGGTACTGTGGGTTTATTATAAAACTGCAGTAGCCATTCTTGCTCGTAAGGGGATTAAGCAAAAAATTCATTTTTGGCGTAGACCTGCAGCAATTAATTAGCAAAAAAATGCACACTTGATTTAAATCTCTAAACTGGTTATTTTCACATTTTGTGAAATTAAGGGGATGAAAATAACAGTAGGGGTTGGAGAGGGAGTGTCTGTAAATGCTTCTATACCCCACCTTTCAGTAATTAATTGGCAATAAAATACAGCGCCGCAAGCGACTCTTTATCTACTTTCGTTCCTGAAATATTAGTGTTGGGTATTGTAGCTTAAGTATTAAACCGCAGTAGCCATTGTTGCGCGTTGCGGGGATGAAGCAAACAATTCATTTTTCCCGTAGACCTGTAACAACTAATAAGCAAAAAATAACCACTTGGTTTTAGGTCTTTAAACTGGTTATTTTCGCTTTTTGTGGATT
The DNA here is from genome assembly GCF_917563875.1 of Diabrotica virgifera virgifera. Classification (NCBI taxonomy): domain Eukaryota; kingdom Metazoa; phylum Arthropoda; class Insecta; order Coleoptera; family Chrysomelidae; genus Diabrotica; species Diabrotica virgifera. The sequence goes on from NC_065446.1 coordinate 147,421,813, forward strand.
CCGGGGAATGATGATAACGGTAGGGGTTGAAGGGGGTGAGTTTGTAAATTCTTGTATACCCAATCTTTCCGCAATTAATTAGCAATAAAATATGCCGCCGGAAGCTACCCTCTATCTTGCGGTTACGTGGAAGAGCGCTTCTTAGCTGGTGGTTCTAGGAACATCATCTAAGAGCGAACGTCGCCTTTTGCTTTATTATAATTATTACTGTTTGTCTAGTTTGTATTTTTTTTTGAAAAAAAAAGCAATAAAGTCATTATTATTATTATTATTATTATCTACATTTGTTCCGGAAATATGAATGTTGGCTATTCTAGTTTAATATTAAGCTGGAATAGCCACCTGTTTCTCTGAAGGGGTTGAAGCAATACATTTTTATTTTGCGTAATAAATTAGCAATTAATCAGCAACAAAAAAGGCCACTGGAACCAACTCTCTATCTACTTTCGTTCTGGATATTTGCATGTTGGCTATTCTAGCCTAATATTAAGCTGGAATAGTCACCTGTTTCTCTGAAGGGGTTGAAGCAATAAATTTTTATTTTGCGTAATAATTTAGCAATAAAATAGGCCGCCAGAAGTGACCAGCTATCTGCTTTCGTCCCTGAAATAGGAGGGTAGAGTGTTGTAGTTTATTATTCAACCGCAGTAGCCATTGTTGCCCTTTAGGGAGTGAAGCAAAAAAATCGTTTTTGGGGTAGACCTGAAGCAGTTACTTAGGAAAAAAAACACCGACTTGGTCTTAGGTTTTTAACTGGTAATTTTTGCTTTCTGTGTAATCTGGGGAATGATAACGATAGGGGTTGGGGGTGAATTTTTCAATTGTTGTATACAGCATTTGTCAGCAATCACTAGCAATAAAACATGCTGCTGGAAGCGACCCTCTATCTGTTTTCGTTCCTGAAATAGGAGTGTTGGGTATTGTAGCTTAAATATTAAACCGCAGTAGCCATTGTTGCTCGTTAGGGGATGAAGCAAAAAATTAGTTTTTGGCGTAGACCTGCAGAAGTTAATTAGGTAATTAGAAAAAATACCCACTTGGTTTTAAGTCTTTAAACTGGTTATTTTCACTCTTTGTGAAATCCGGGGAACGATGGTAATGGTAGGGGTTGGAGGGGGTGAGTTTACAAATTCTGGTATACTTCTCCTTTCAGCAATTAATTAGAAATAAAATATGCCGCCAGAAGCGACCCTCTATCTGCTTGCTTTCCTGAAATACGACTGTTGGGTATTGTAACCTTAAGTATTAAACAGCAGTAGCAATTGTGGCTCGTTAGAGGATGAAGAAAAACATTCATTTTTGGCGTAGACCTGTAACAATTAAAGCAAAAAATACCCACCTGGTTTTAGGTCTTTAAATTGGTTATTTTCACTTTTTGTGGATTCCGGGGAATGATGATAACGGTAGGGCTTGAAGGGGTTGAGTTTGTAAATTATTGTATACCCAATCTTTTAGAAATTAACTAGCAATAAAATATACCGCCGGAAGCTACCCTCTATCTACTTTCGTTCCGGAAATGTGAATGTTGGCTATTCTAGCTTAATATTAAGCTGGAATAGCCACCTGTTTTTCTGAAGGGGTTGAAGCTATAAATTTGTAATTTGCATAATAAATTAGCAATTAATTAGCAATAAAACATACCGCCCGAAGCTACCCTCTATCTACTTTTCTTCCGGAAATGTGAATGTTGGCTATTCTAGCTTAATATTAAACTGGAATAGCCACCTGTTTCTCTGAAGGGTTTGAAGCTATAAATTTGTAATTTGCATAATAAATTAGCAATAAAATAGGCCGCTGGAAGCGACCCTCTATCTGCTTTCGTAACTGAAATAGGAGAATTGATTATTGTAGCTTAAGCATTTAACGGCAGTAGCCATTGTTGCTGGTTAGGGGATGAAGCGATAAAATCGATTTTGGCGTAGACCTGCAGCAGTTGCTTAGGAAAAAATACCCACTTGGTCTTAGGTTTTTAAACTGGTAATTTTCACTTTCTGTGAAATCCGTTGAGCGATGATAATGGTAGGGGTTGGAGGGGGTGAGTTTGTAAACTCTGGTATACCCAATCTTTCAGCAATTAATTAGCAATAAAATATACCGCCGGAAGCTATTCTATCTACTTTCGTTCCAGAAATATGAATGTTGGCTCTTCTAGCTTAATATTATGCTGGAATAGCCACCTGTTTCTCTGAAGGAGTTGTAGCGATAAATTTGTAATTTGCGTAATAAATATTAATAAATATTAAATAATAAAAATTAATTAACAATAAAATAGGCCGACGGAAGCGACCCTAAGCAGATATAAGTAGGGGGAGGTTCGGTTCAAGGATCAGGATCAGGATCAGGGACTTCCGGCGGAAGTCCCTGATCCTGATCCTGATCTTGAACCAAACCTCCCCCCACTTATATAATATGAGACTTCCGGTGGAAGTCCTTGATCCTGATCCTGATCTTGAATCAAACCTCCCCCCACTTATAAGCGGAAGTCTCTTATCCTGATCCTGATCTTGAAACCCACTTATATAAAAGACTTTCGGTTTAATCCCGACTATCCTAAAGGATTAAAGATTAATCCCGACTCTGGAAGTCTAAAATAAATAAACCGTTAGATAAGACTTCCGGTTTAATCCCGACTCTCCTAAATAGGATTAAAGATTAATCCCGACTCTGGAAGTCTAAAAATAAATAAACCGTTAGATAAGAAAAACTGTCAGATAAGCTATCAGATAAGAAATAATTGTTGATGAAAATCTAAAAATAAATTAGTAGATAAGAAAAACCGTTAGATAAGGCGGAAATCTAAAAATAAATTAGTAGATAAGAAAAACAGAGATAAGCTATCAGATATAAAATACGAGGAAGTCTAAAAATAGCTCGGTAGTATAAGATATGAAAAAAATGTTAAGATCGAAAAGCTTATCAATAACGAGAAATGCCGGGATTAGATTAAACCTTATTATAAATAAGAGATTCTTTCACCAGTGTTCGAGCCATTTAAATATTTAATTAATTGTTGACTGGTTTAAAGCACCACCCTGTATTCAAAAATCGTTATAATATTAGGAGTTTCAAAAACCCTGAATAGACACATTCTTCTGCTCAGACATATACGTTTTGTTTTGATAATAATTATCTACTTCGAAGAAATCACGTCATGCTAAGTTTGCAGATCTTTGACACATATATGTTCGTAACAAGAATTTCAGAATGAGAGCGTCGTAAATAGTTTTCAGTGTTGAAATGTGAATTGATAAGTCAAGACCCGGTGATCGAGATTTTTCCGAGCCGCGTAATAAAAAACACATTTTAGCATTCAAAGAGCATTTCCGGAAAATCGGGAACCTTTTTAAGATATCGTGTAGGTAGTGGTAATAATAGGTTCGACAAGAAATACTGTAATGCACGTTTGACATTCCGGGTTATGGTATTTACTAACATTTTAATTATACGCGGTGTGTTAGAACTATCCATTTTAGAGATATACGGTTAATTTTTCGTCATTCAATAATTTTGCAAGCTGTTAACTCTTAAAGCTGATTATGGAAAGTAAAAGTACAAAGTCTTTTATTTAAACTCGAATCTCGGGGGTCTGTTTAAATTGGGTAAATCTTTAGAGGCCCCCACAACCAGTATTTAGTTGTATTGAATACTTTTTCAAGACTTATAGATCAGGTTAGAAGTCTACAACTGGCAAATCCCCACCACTTTTAGCCCAACAGTTAAATACGTGAAGAGATCTAAAACTCAAATCAGAACAATGTCGGTCATTACAGAAGGTGTATATCTTGGTGAGAAAAAGTTTAGTTTGAATTATTCAAACACAAAGTTTATATCAGTGAGTCTTGCCTACAAGTTAAATTTGGATCCATGTGCCAAAATCTCCGATAATAAAGGACATTACATCTTATTTAGTGAAACAGAATGGCGCGATTTTTTATCATATCAAAATTTAATTGACAATTTCCTTCATGGTGCTGAAAATCAAGTTGCGGTAGATGTCAAAAGTTTCTGGATTAGTTTTGAAAAGTTTCAAGATATTAAGGCCTTGAAAATATTGACTGGTCATGCTACTGTATGGTTGGGCGCCAATTCCATTTCAGAGGTGTGGAGACTACTTCCAATAATTAACCATAATTTAGAAACATTGAAGAGTAGCAATATTTAGGTACCTTCAAAATAATTCAACTCGGGGTTAAAAATGTGGAAGATCTAATTACTTCTGCTCTTCACATTATTGAGCCAATAAAGTTTGTTAATCCTATTACTTACGGATTAGCTTTAGAACTAATATACAAGTACCCCTATTTATTGAAGAATGAAAAAGGTGACATTCAGGGAAGATCTAAACAAAGTACACTTAATTCGCAAGCCAAAAAGAGAATTCAATTTTGAAATGATTAACAGGATGCGATTTTGTCAACGTATTCAAGAAATTTCTAAAGTTATTAATCCTATTTTAGATACAGATTATAGAATTAAGGTAGTTAATTATAAGTATAACTTATAATTAATTTACGTTTTTTATTAAAAAAATATATATACATTTTTAAATTAAAGCATTATTATTTATCCAGGATTCCTGGTTCATTCCTAACCACTTGACTAGAACCAGATTTCCTCGTTTTCTTAGAACTTTTTCAATCAGGAAAACATCAGGATACTTCACCTTTTGTAATTCTTCAGAGTAAAAGCCACCTCGAATTTCTTCTTTATTCTCATCTTCTAAAATGTAAGTAGTTGGATTGGTCAGCTTAACTTTCTTAACTTGAAATATTTCAGTAGTCCAATTTTCAGTATAACCTTTTTTGAAAACGAGGCGATATTTGCTAATGCGCACATGGTCTCCTTTTTTAAATTTCGGTTTTTTCGGGTCTATAGTTTTTAAATGGTGAAACGCTGTGATGAGCTTGGCATTTTGATCATTTACTTTACTTGGGATAGCGTTAATAGTTGAATGATGTGTGTTGTTATATTTTTTTACAATTTTAGGTAATACATCTACCCATTTGTATGAGCCCTCCATACTAAAATGTTTATAAAGCAATGACTTACGGGTACGAATTACTCGTTCAGCAATACTAGCTTTGAGGCTAGAGAAAGAACTGTAGTGGTTTATATCATATTTCTGCATTAGTTTTTGAAAGTCTTTATTGTAAAACTCAGTCCCATTGTCTGTTTGTAAGTTTTTCGGAGGTACTTTCATGTGGGATAATATGTTCGCCATAGCATTTCTAACTTCTTTGCCTGTTTTTCTTCTAATAGGCATAGTCCACATATATTTACTGATTGCGTTAATAACAACTAAAATATAATTATATCCTTTGCTCTCTTAGGCAAATGAATTCATAATAGCTAAATCTTCTTGTATAAGATCATGTAAGCCCTTAACTATGACATGTCGTCGTCGGAAATTAATTCTAGCTGGTGCGTGTAGTTCTCGAACAACCTGAGCCTTAGACATTTTTTACTAAAGGACACTACAACAGAAGCTCAATACATATACTACTCGGTTTACCCAGCTTAAATACTATTACATCGTCTTTTTCTAGCGTAATACCTGTCAATTCATGAAATTTATATTTTTTATTATTTATCTCTACTTCTTCATCAGCTGTGTAATGAGCAACACTTTCAATTTTAGCCTTGAGAGGACACCTAAATGCTGTTCCACCATTGTCAAGCACATAACATTTTTTATTTAGGCTAACTTCTTTCTCCCCTCGTATACGAATTAGAGACTTCACATGGTAATCAAAAGAATCACAAATATAAAACGCTGATTGCAATTGTTGTAAAGGAGTCGAGATAATCTCATCTGAAGAGCGATTTGCAAGATAATGCTGGTTGAACTTGTTTAAAGGCATGTCTGGTAATGAACCAGAACAAGACAAAGTGCCTTTTTTAAGTAAAATTTTTTTATTAATTGTATATGGACCGTTAGCTAAAAACTCTTAAAAGGGAGTCTAAAAAAATAAACCGTTAGATAAGAAAGTCCGTTACATAAGTAGGAAGTCAGATAAGAAATATAAAAATAAAAAACCGGTAGATAATGAAAAACGTCATAAGATAATAAATAACCGTTAGATAAGGCGGAAATCTAAGATAAGAAATAAGGAAGTCCAAAAATACATCAGTAGATAAGAAGGAAGTCCTAAATATACGAAATAGAAAATGAATTAGATAAGAGATTATGAAATGATGGGGAAAAGACTATAAATGGAAAGAAATAAAAGATACCAAAGTTACTGTGCACTAAAAAATGTGGGCAATGTATCCTCAAGATTTACCCGTAATAGATCTCGAGACTGTTATAAGAAGTTTACAAGATACATTTAGAAAACTCCAATGGGACGCTGACCACGAACTAGTTTATGGAAGAAGTTTTTTTCCTGAAGAATATTGCATAAAGGAATCCAAAAGATATAGAAAAGCATGTGAGCTTTGTGACCTTTTTCTAGAGAAGCAAATTGATCTTTATGGGTTTGTCACTTTGTTAAACAAATTAGATCTTAGTTTCTATCTAAAAAGATTTAAAAAATACCTTCCATCTGTGCTGTATGATACCGATAATGAAGATTCTGAATATTACTCCGATGAGTCAAACAGTGATGACGATGGATCAGTAACCACAAAATGAGAAGAATAGTATTTATTGTATTTAATAAAAAATGTAAAACATATACAGCATTTTATTGGTATCTTAACCATTTTTTACTAACGGACAATATACTGTAAATTGAACATAAATTTCATCTGATGCTTTAGCTTGTACAAGGGGGAATGCAATAATATCATTTTTAGTAATACCGTTACCGTTAACCAACTCATATATAATGTTGGATGCATTCTGGTACTTTACTTTTAACATATCTGGATAACATACAATGTCTTTTACTGTTCCAGTCACAGGCATATAATAAGCAACAGTTTTATTTTCCAATACAAAGTAATCTTTGTTTACATTAAGGTCTTTTTTCCGAGAATAGTGATTATGCATACACTACGATAATCTGACGGTTGACAAATGTAAAATGGTAGGTCTAAGGGAGACGAAACAACTCCGTCCGTACTAGAGGAAGCAGTAAGATAGTGTTGATTGAACTTGTTAAGCGGCATTCTTGTACTGTGGGTAAATAAAAAATAAACCTGTATTTATGCAATAATTCCACCCTCTCTCATTTCCTCGATAATTGATACAATTTCATTATTGTTGCCAGTGTTACCCACTTGTTCAGATGCCACAAGTAACTTTAATCTCTCAACCAGTTCATTGTAATTATCAAAGTATTTGTAGTAAATTGGATTCTTAGTGAAATCCATCATAGTCATGTCTCGGCCTCGCTTAGAAGACATTCCACGAGTGATTACCCCTCTTAAATCTGAATCAGGTACTGAACCAGTTCTCGGACGTAGGCGTTCCAATATGTTGGGCTTAATTATGAAAAGCCATTTATCTTTTATATTAGCTGGAAATTTACGAACTGGTAAATCTTCTCTGTGGTGTGCATTTGTTCGTTTTATTATATCAGCATAATTGACTACATCAGACTTGTTATATCTAACTGTATTTTTTAAAAATAATAATTGATAAAGTCCGTCTGCACCATGGTAATCCACACCTTTTATTTCTAAATTTGAATTCTCGAATTTAATTTCCGAATCTCCTACATAATATTTTCCTTCTACAGGGTTGTGAACGACACCTAAGATGTGGTCAAACTTTTTTTCGGTATCGCGCATCATTCCTTCAATATACTCTCTGGGGAGTGGTGTTGTAAAGTGCTCAAAGTAATCTTCCAAAAGTTGTGGAGGAAGTGTTCGATAAAACTGAGAAATCTGATCTTCCATATATTCATCATCGCCTTCCAGTGTATTGTCAGGTGACGTATTCCTGGACACAAATGTTGTCTCATTTGTTGTAAAATTAGTAGGTTCTATGCGGGTACTATCCATTAAAGGTGGTGTCATATACGTTAATTTTGTGAAATCCGATGGACTTCTTTTGATTGGGCTTAGATTCTCAGTTATAAAAGAAGGCATATTGTCAGATTTAAGATGAGGTAGCGATGTAGGAGAGGTTAATTTTTCAGATTTATGAGTAACAATTTCTCGTTTAACAGCAGGTCGTGTTGCTTCTAATGCGGTAACCAATTCTTTGATGGGTTTAGTAATAGGAGCATAATTTTTTTCCAACTGTATTTGAGAACTGGTAATACCCCGTTTTAAAATTTTATCTTTTTTCTTCAGTGCCTGTCTACCTTTAATGAGTTGTTTGGTCAAGTGGGGATCTATTGTGACTACTCCCATGTTAGATTACTATAAGCTTATATACCTGTCAAACCCTTTTCGATACCGACCAGATGACGATGTACAATCTTTATCAATAGTCAGAAAACCGAAATTATTTTTCCAACACTGAGCACACTTATCTCTAAATTCTTGAAACGACATATCAATATTAACATGATCGTCATATATATGTTTTAAGTTTGTCATGTCTTGCTTGAATATTATCAGTAAATTCGCATTATCTCTAATAAGTTGTTTAGGAATTGCAGAATAAGTTTGTGAGAGATAAAAACAATCTGTAGATCTGTGCCGGCGAAAACAAAAATACTGTTGAATAATTTTTTGATCACATGATGCTACATCAGCAAAAATTATGATTGAATTATCCTTTATATCTTCCGGACTAATAATATCTTCAGCTTTCGTATATTCCTCATAACCTATTTCTTTCATGGGATTGATTAAATTTCGTAAATAAATATATTTTGGTTGATGTAAACTCTTGGAATATATGTACAAATTTTCAAACCTTAATCCGTTAGGATGATCTATTAGTGATAACATTGCATTAGTTTTACCACATCCGCTTGGTCCGATAATTAACCCCCTTTTAGAATCTCCACCAAACAAAAGACCATGTTTTCCCTTAACTTCTCTTAAATTAACATCATGATTTGTAATGGGAAGACGTACACTATGTTCTTTGACCTTCATTCTATTAAAGTTTCTTAGAAACTGAGAGTATAAATAGAGTGTGTTTTGAATATAAGTACCACAATGGTGAGGTGTAAGCAAGTGCGAACACGTCGTGGAAAAGGTTTGGTCGATAGGTTAATCAACAAACTTCCATTTGAAGCACATATACCAGGATATAGATTCTGCGGGCCAGGAACTCGATTGCGAGAAAGACTGGAGCGAGGAGACGAAGGGATCAATTCGTTAAACGCCGCTTGTAAAGAACACGATATTGCATATTCTCAAAATAAAGACTTACGTGTCCGACACGAAGCAGATAAAATATTAGAAAATAAAGCGTGGGACAGTTGGCGATAAAGACGCTAAACTAGGAGAAAAAGTTGCTGCTTGGTTTGTAACTACTGCTATGAAAGGTAAACGTAAGCTTGGAATGGGATTTAAACCAAAAAAAGTAGGAAAAAAGAAGCGCACTATCAAGACACCAAAAAAGGGCGGATTTTTACCCTTGTTATTACCCTTACTAGGAGCTTTGGGAGCTGTCGGGGGAGGTGCCGCTTCCATTGCGAGCGCAGTCAATAAATCTAAAGCTGTTCGTGAAGAATTAGCAGAACAACAAAGGCATCACTTAGCAATGGAAGAAGCAACGAAAAAAGGAATGGGGTTTTACTTGAGACCGTACAAAAGATATGGAATGAAGACCAGAAAGGGGGAAAGAAAACCTTCAAAACGCTCCCGATAAAGCTACTTAAGCGTGCACTGACAAACAAAAATCCTGAAAAGTATGCTAAAATATTAAAGATCCTCACTTTCGTGGTGTTTTCATGCGTGATTCTCTACCTCAAAAAATAAGACAAAATGAATGTGACATAGTTAATATTGATACTGAAAACGGAAGCGGAACCCATTGGACTGCATATTCTAAAAAGAACAAGTGTATTATTTATTTTCACAGCTATGGAAATTTACCCCCACCTAATGAGTTAGTTGAATACTTTAAGAGTAATGGAAACGTCTTTATACAATTTAACTATGATGCTTTTCAAAAACATAATTCATATCAGTGCGGACACTATTGCTTAAAATTTTTATTTAGTCAATATAACTAATTAATATAATTCAGTTATATCTAGGCACCATGGCATATACATTCATATTAAGCGGAGAATCTTCAATTTTAAGTGGTGACTTTAACCCACCACTATATCTTGATGAAAATATGAACTATGAAATAGGAGTTGCCAATTTTAATACTTTTAATAGTATTGCAAATGTCGATGAAAACAATAATTTGTTTGTTTGGGGCAGTAACGATCGATTCACAATAAGAATCTCTACAGGGGCTTACGAAATGAATGACATAATAAAACTCATAGAGAAGGAAATGCTATCAGTTGGTACCACTGTTAACATAACAGCAAATACAAAAACCGAAAAAGTAACAATTAATAGCAGTGATAGGATTAATTTTAATGTTGATAATTCTATCGGAAAACTTCTAGGGTTTCCACGAATTATACTTGAACCAAATGTATCTCATACTTCTGTAAACAAAGTAAATATTTTAAAAGTTAACACAATTTGCCTAGACTGCAACATTGCAATTGGATCATTTTTAAATGGAAAACCCGTGCATATTATACACCAATTTTTTCCACAAGTTCCCAACGGGTATAAAATAGTTGAGCAACCTCTGACAATACTGTATTACCCTGTCACCGTTAAAACCATAAACAACGTTACTGTGAAAATACTCGATCAAGCTGGAGACTTGGTAAATTTTGGCAACGAAACGATAACTGTTAGACTTCATCTTAGAAAAATTGAATGAAATGGTATGGCAATTTGATCATCCTTATAAATATAAAAATAAGACATATACTAAACAACTTAGTACAAAGCCAACCTCCAACACGATAACATCAGAAAATCGTGCATTTTTAAAATTTCTTGGTTTTCAAGTTTTAGTATAATGGATATATTAAATGTTTTGGGCCAGCCATTTAATGATACAACTATTGAAGATTATAGATTTCAACAATACCAACCTTTTTCTACAGCTAATTTAAATTATAACGATGAAATAAGAATTTCAATTCAAGATTTGGATGCTCTAACCTTACCTTGTAATAGCTACATTTACATAGAAGGAAAAATATCTACGGATCAAAACGCATTACCTACAAAATTTAAGCTAATTAATAATAGTATGAATTATTAATAATATATTAATATGAACAGAACAACTTAGAACGGGATCCTACAACATTCACATGAAATAATACGAGGAAAATATCAATACCATATGTAAAAGGACTATCCGAGAAACTTAAAACAATAGGAAATAAATTCAACATATCAACAACATTCAAAACAACAAACACATTGAGATCTATTCTATCTAAAACTAAACCTAACAGTGAACAAGAAAGAACAAAGAATTGTATTTATAAAATACCTTGTGAATGCGAACAATTTTATATAGGTGAAACGTCAAGACCATTAGACGTTAGAGTAAATGAACATCAGTCTTATATAAAAAATAGAGAATTTGAAGGTCTCAAATATGTCAACACGCATGGGATAATGAACATAGAGTTCAGTGGAGAGATTCAAGTATAGTCCTAAAAGAAGCAGATAGTAAAAAGATACAAATCAAAGAAGCGGCTCTAATTATGCTAAATGAAACCAATTGTGTCGCAAATTCCTCGGTAGAATGCAGTAGGATGTGGTTACCCATATTAAAGGAGGAAGTCAATAGAAAGAAAATACCACAATTAGTAAATCAGTAACATATCGAGTTAGTACATTGAGTATTTTAGTATTATTTAAAATTTAAAATATCAAGTCAGAATTCGGTATTAGTTTTGAGAGTAAACTAAATGTAAACCCAAATACTTACGATGTCGGGATAGTATCACGAGGTTTTTCCTGGTTTTCCCTCGTGATTTACTATGGAATCTCTAACGCGAGAATTTCAGTGCCACCGTTGCATTTGGTTGTCTTTTTAAAGACAGATCACATGCTATGATTTTTTGTGGCGGATATTCTTGAGTTGGGATTGATTTCATGTAATCGAATGAACTATCTTTTAGTAAAGTCGTCCCAGGAACGCAACTCATTAATATTGGCAATATCATTTTAAAGTCGTCTACTTTAAAATGTATAATACGTGTCTGAATTGCCGATATAAATGAGTCAGATTAAATAAATTATTAGAAGAATTTTTTACTAAGCAACAACATTTTTGTTTATTTAGTATTATCTTGTATTTTGACAACGACACCCGACTTGGGCGTCGAAACGTTAATAAAATCATTTTTAGGTAAAATTGTGGCTTATTTCCCATTTGAATATACTTGATTATAAAAATGCCACAAGAAAATAGCTTCAGAACAACATTAATAATGGTATTTCGTATTTGTTTAGAGAACTAAGATATGAGTTAAATGGTGTAATAATAGACTTTGTAAGAAATATTGGATTAGTTTCTACATTAAAAAATTATTTATCTTATAACGAAAACGAATCTAAATTGCTTCAAAACAGTGGATGGTTTCCTAAAGATGGTAACCTTCTTATAGATGCACATGGTAATTTTAATGTATGTATACCCTTAAAAATATGGTCTGGCGTATTTGAAGATTTTCGTAGAGTCGTCGTTAATATGAGACAAGAATGAATTCTAATACGCGAAAAAGATGATATAGATGCAGTCATTGCAACAGCTGAAACAGAAAAACCAAAAATTCAACTAAATAAGCTTTATTGGAATGTACCACATATTTTACCTAATATTAGCGAACAACTACGGCTCAATAAAATAATTCGTAGTAATGTAGAACTACCTATTAAATTCAGAAGTTGGGAATTAATTGAATATCCTACATTAAACAATTCAACAAGACATACGTGGCCTGTCAAAACATCAACAAAATTAGAAAGTCCAAGACATATCTCAATAGCTTTTCAAAATGGGCGCAAAGGAAAATTATTAAAAGATATGAGTAAATTTGATCATTGTAATTTAACAAATGTACGTGTGTTCCTAAACTCTGAAAAATTTCCGTATCATGATTTAAACTTGGATTTTGATACCAACCGCTTTGCTACATTATATGAAATGTTGGCAAATTTCCAAGAATCTTACTATTATATTCAAACCAATCAACCTATATTTAATCCTGAATAATTCAAAGGTAATACTCCTATTGCTTATATTGATTGTTCTCGCCAGAAAGAAATTCTTCAAAGTGGTTCTGTTTCATTACGAATTGAATTTGAAACCAACACAAATGTTGGTGATACTGTATCAGCTTATTGTTTAATTTTACATGAAAAAGAATTTAATTATAATCCTCTAACTAAAATTGTAAGACAATTGTAATGCGCATGCTCCTCGACCTCTTTAATAGTTAAGTTCAACTAAAATATTGTCAGTTTACAATGTTGGATGAATACTTGCGTAGGTTAGAGCAGTACCTTCAAAAGATAGCTAAATTAAAAGCTGATATTGTGTACTATGAAAACCAAAAACGGGTTGTTCAACAATTATCTAACATAAAAATATGAAGCTAGTAATAGATGTTCAAGGTTTTAAAATGGAAAATAACAAATTTATCATAAAAGAATTAGCAGCATATGATGGAACCCATTTAACTCACCTCTTGTTTAAACCCCCATTCCCATTAAGAATGCTTCCACCAGATTTTCATAGACAGGCTGTATGGCTGATGAATAATCATCACTGTATTAATTGGACTAACGGCTTCACACCTATTCACCAATTACCGAATATTTTGGGAAAAATAACAACTAATGCTGCTATGGTATACGTAAAAGGTTTGGAAAAAGCAAATTATATAAGGAAGTACTCAAATGCTCCAGTGTACGAGTTTGATCAGTATCCACCTCTTCAACCCATGAAATCTACATGTTATTACCATGAAAAAAATAATTGTATATGTGCTTTATCAAATGTACTTTTTTTGTATGAGAATTTTATAATGTCTGATTAAACTTATATTTCGTGTGTATACCTAGAATACTATGTATAAAATAGTAGATAATAAAACACATTTAATAATATAATAAAGTTTTATATTTTATATATAGACCTAAATCTAGGTTATTTCCAACATATAAATCATCCAACTTATCTAAATCCTCTAATTGTACATCATTTTCACATAAACCTACAGCCTCCTCAATTAATCTATCTAAATCACCCTGTAAATTTCTCCTAGTGAGAAAATGACCTAAAGCTAATGTGTGAACATTATCTGGTAAAATTATTCTTTTATCGTCTGCTGATGATAATGCTATTTTATTTTTTAATTCTGTGTATATGGTGTGTGAGTGAGACGAGAAAACATACATTTTTCTAAGAATTTATTTTTTGTCTTCTATAACTTGAGTATAATCCGATAATTGAAGCTGCTGTTTGATTACATTGTTTGAAATACCTTTTGCTTTTTTTAATAAGTTAGAATTTGATAACTTAACACAGTAAGCTTTAGCACCCGTCCCAATAAAACTTTTAACAGGAACACCTTTGAATTCATCTTTCATTTTTCCGATAATTGTTTGAGTTTTAGGAATACCGTGAATATTGTCAGGTGGATAATTGGATGTATCAAAGTATGATATATTCTTCTTAATATCATTGTAAACATTATCTGCATGAATTTCTAATATAAGAGAGTCTGTGTCTGTATAACATAAAGTAACATTGTCTTTATACATTGGTTTAGTAATGGCTTATCATACACAACTCTTAGTCGCGTCATATGAACAGCTACTAAATTCTCTTCAAAAATTGAACATGTCTTGAAATTAGGTTTATCGATATATGACTTTACACCCCTAAGTTGCTTCCTATTTTCCCAATGACTTAATAAGCGTATATTTTGTCTCTTATCTACATTCTCCTTAGTCTTTCCGAAGATAGAATTAACTAAGAGCTTAAACAAATCCCTTTCAAACTCGTTTTTGGACGAATTACGAAGATTTGTGTTTAAATCAATATAAGTTTTTAACCAGGGAGATTGGAAAAATTCTAACACTCTGTGTATTTTTACTAATTGTAAGCCATTTTTAAGACATTGCTTTAAATTACGGTAGTGAATGATGTACTTTTTTTTATCGTAAAGATTTGGCACAAGTTTTGTGTATTGAATATTTGAAGTCTTTATCGATTCAGGGCAAAACGGCAGATCGTTATGAATGTTATGTAAGTTGGGTGGATAATCTAAATCGACTTCTAACACATATCCTTTGAACGAATCATCTGCTATTGCAAAACAATCAAAATTATCACAGGTCTCTAGCCATCTGAATCTACCTGTAGGAAGATAGTTACTCATCGCAGCTCCATATAAATTTGTTGCATCTAAGTACATAATATAAGTATTTGGTTGTAAAGGATCATAACTTGACACAAATGGGTTATTAGCAACAACTTTCCTCTTCGAACATTGACTTACTCCACCTCGAATACCTTTCTTGAAAAAATGAACCATATCGATATCTGTCAAAAGCTCAAGCTCTATTTTTGTATATCTTAGCATAGCATCCCAACTTAGAGAAGGCGCTGTTAAGTAATGAGCAGGATCTAAATTGTATTGGTTCAGACAAACTTTCCTAAAATTTTGCCAATAAAAGAACATCTGATTTTAAGTACACATCGGAATAAGAACCAAGTGTAGTATATTTAAAAATTGTCCACACTGTAGATGCTCGTTTATAGTCTTCGTCAGAAATCGGTTCTCCTTTTAAATTATCGTAAAAGAATTCCTTACTTGGTAACCGAGTTTCGTTCAATTTCTCAAAACTGTCTACATATGTATAGGGGAAAACACCTTTCTGTCTAATCAATATAAATTCTTCTTCATTAGGAAAATGTTTTCTTACTTCACTACACTGATCCGATTTTAATGTTTCAGATAATTTATTTAAAGAACTTGTCAAGAAACGGAAAGAGTCTACAAACCTCAGTTTCATATAAACATTTGGAACTTTAGGAACATTAGACTTTTCCACTAATAGATATTTAGAAAAAGAAATATACTTCTCTTTATTTTGTGCAATTACATCAATGCGCTCTTTGTTCAAACATAGTTTTTTAATAAACAGATGACAATCGTAATTAGATAAATTATGAAAAAAAATTGGGATATAATTCTGAATTTTGTAGTTTAAGTTACATGCCGAGTGCGCAGCCCTCGAAAATTGTTTTCCGAAATTAAATGATCATGATCTCGCACTTTCTCATCTCCTTGTTCAAATGATTTAGTACAAATGTGACATGAAGTAGCCTTATTGAATTCATTAATTTGTTCTTTTGTTAATAAACTTATTGGTTTAACATGTTTAAGGTGCTTATTATACAGTTCCTGTACTACACCATCAATCATAGCAGTAAAAACTTCTGCGCAATTAGGCCCCCGATAAGAATAATATTTAGAAAATGTATCATTAAAATTACATTTTACGTAGAAAGCAAATGAATAAGGTTCGTGTTCATATGTTTTTATAGTGAAGGAGGCTTTGTTGTTAGGTTCGATGTAAGCAAAAGGTTTCAATAAACTCTCAAAATCAGCGTATATGACAAAAGGTACCGCTAAGTGGCGTTCAAAATTAATAAATTTAAGTATGTTTTCAGGTCTGTACTCACCATATTTAATTATTTTTAAACCGGTAGATGGCACCTCTGTTCGCAGATGGTTGCAGTCAAATTCTTGGTGTTCGGTTAAGTGTTGCTGGGTATAGAAAAATTATAAGCATCCATCACAAATAAAAGTTTGACCCTTATGATTCGTCTTTTGGCTTCGCACAAGTCTGGATAAATTTGTAATTAGACAGTAGTGGCTGTTTCCATTATCATCTGTTGTCAATAGAAGATTCACATGAGTAGCTTGGCGGCTGGGTGTATGGTAGAAAGGTCCAACTACTTCGGTAACCATTTTTCTATCTTTAAAATATGTTTCAAGCCCAAACACGTTGACAGATATATTGTTTAACTGCTCGAATTTATGTATATCTCCTAGTTTGACAGGAAACTCAATCCCATCAAAAATAAGTAGTGTATTATAATGAGGATATTATTCTGGTTTAGTAGAATCACCATCATGTGGAAATATCGCCGCGTTGATGCTCCAAGCGAAGCAGGCACTATCTTGATTTTGTATGTTCAACGTACCTCCTTTCTTTTCAATTGAGCACGGTAATCTTATATACGAAGACGCTGTCAGTGGACTGTACTTGCTAATGTACAAATTCACAAACATAACACTTTTTAGGCTCCAACCAGATTTTTCTTCTTCAAACTCAGAAGCTTTGGTCATAATTACATCTTTAAAGTCATCATAAATTTCGTTCAGGTCAGAAGATATTGTTACTACTTTATTTTTTGTATTAAATGACTTTATTTCTGATATCTCTTTAGCAGGTATAATATAAAGTCCAAAAAGTTCCAAACTAACCTTAAAGCTGTGGTGATTTCTAATATAATCACTCAACACGTTACTCACATTTTGCTTTACGTCATTCATAAACTGCGAAGGATCTATACAGTCTCCTTTAACACGAAACCTGTAAGTGGCAATACGGCACTGGAAAGCCTGTTGCAGTTTTTGATCACCATCTCCCAAATTTGCTAGAACAGGCAGATCAATTTTTCTTTTCTTGGATATATTTTCTAATCCTCTACAACTTTTTTGTTTATGTCTAAATAAAGTGCTTTTGTTAGCAAACTCCCGTTGACACTGATCACACGTCACCTTTTGTAGTCTTTCAACACCATTTCCCAGATTTTCTAGAACAGGCAGATCAATTTTTCTTTTCTTGGATATATTTTCTAATCCTCTACAACTTTTTCGTTTATGTCTAACTAAATTGCTTTTGTTAACAAAGTGTTGATGACACTGATCACACGTCACCTTTTGTAGTCTTTCAACACCATTTCCCAGATTTTCTAGAACAGACAGATCAATTTGTCTTTTCTTGGATATATTTTCTAATCCTCTACAAATTTTTCGTTTATGTCTAACTAAATTGCTTTTGTTAGCAAAGTCTTGTTGGCACTGATCACACCTCATCTTGACAAAGTATTGAATACAACTAAATACTGCTGTCATAATCTCTTATTTATAATAATGTTTACAGTGATATCATATCCTGTCATTTCTTGTTATTGATAAGTTTTCCGATCTTAATTAACGGTTTTTTCTAATCTTATCTTATATTTCCGATTTATTTATTTTCGGACTTCCTCCTTATCTAACGGTTTTTCTTATCTAAGACTTCTGACTTATCAACGGTTATTTATTATCTTACCTTATATTTTGTCTGATCTACTGTTTTATTTTTTGGACTTCCTCCTTATTTCTTATCTGGCAGCTTATCTAACGGTTTATTTATTTTTAGACTTCCTTTTACTTATTTACCGATTAATTGTTGGACTTTCTTCTTACTTGTCTATTTTACTTTATTTCTACTGTATATTCTTGTCAAGTAACAAGCGGATATCGTCTAGACTTATTTTTTTTTAAATAACCATGTATGAGAGGACTTTGTCTATAAAAGGAAATAACCTTGTAGATTTAGGAATTTTCTTTAACAAGTTTAGTGAAAAAAATGTACTACCTTGATAATGTAATCGTGTTTCTTCATTTATCTTTATTAAATTACCATTTTTTAACAAAGAATTCAGATATAGATCTAAAAACTAATTTATTTTAACTATGATACAGTACTACTTAGGCTTATAGTATGAAGTATTGCAAAAAACACACTTTGAAGTCATAAAACAACCACACACATCCCCCCATTCGTGTTTAAAATAATACTTCTTACAAGGCAAATAATGTTTTAAGATATTACGTATTTTTGGAGAGTAAGAATACCACACAGCACTAGTCATATTTTCCATTAGTAGAAAAAATAATATTTTCTAACTTCGTATTATGTTCTGTCGTTGAAGACATTCTCTCTTCAGTGTTTTTCCTTATGATTTGAAGTTCATTTAGTACTTTAATTGGTTTGATTTGTCTCGGGTTGGAACTTTTTCTAAATCTCTCCTTATCTCGAAAAACGACTTCCCATTTTGAGAGCGACTGCCACATTATGTGTTATTCACTTTTAGATCATTACAGGTATTTAAATGTTGAGCTAAAAGTGGTGGGGATTTGCCAGTTGTAGACTTCTAACCTGATCTATAAGTCTTGAAAAAGTATTCAATACAACTAAATATTGCTGAAAGAATCTCTTATTTATAATAAGGTTTAAACTGATCCCGGCATTTCTCGTTATTGATAAGCTTTTCGATCTTAAAAGTTGTTTCATATCTTATACTACCGAGCTATTTTTAGACTTCCTCCTTATTTTATATCGGATAGATTATCTAACAGTTTGTCTTATCTAACAGATTTTTTCTTTTTAGACCTTATCAACAATTATTTTTTATGTGATATCTTATATACCGGATTATTTATTTTTTAGACTTCTGCCTTATCAACGATTATTTCTTATCTTATACTACCGAGCTATTTTTAGACTTCCTCGTCTTTTATATCTGATAGCTTATCTCAGTTTTTCTTATCTACTAATTTATTTTTAGACTTTCGCCTTATCAACAATTGTTTCTTATCTGATAGCTTATCTGACAGTTTTTCTTATCTAACGATTTCCTTATTTTTATACTTCCAGAGCCGGGATTAATCTTTAATCCTATTTAGGAGAGTCGGGATTAAACCGGAAGTCTTATCTAACGGTTTATTTATTTTTAGACTTCCAGAGTCGGGATTAATCTTTAATCCTTTAGGAGAGTCGGGATTAAACCGGAAGTCTTTTATATAAGTGGGGTTCAAGGATAAGGATCAGGATCAAGGACTTCCGCCGGAAGTCTCATATATACGTGGGGGAGGTTTGGTTCAAGATCAGGATCAGGATCAGGGACTTCCGCCGGAAGTCCCTGATCCTGATCTTTGAACCGAACCTCCCCCTACTTATATCTGCTCCCTATATCTGCTTTCGTTACTGAAACCGGAGAATTGAGTTTTGTAGTTTAAGTATTCAA
Source organism: Diabrotica virgifera virgifera (assembly GCF_917563875.1). Taxonomy (NCBI): domain Eukaryota; kingdom Metazoa; phylum Arthropoda; class Insecta; order Coleoptera; family Chrysomelidae; genus Diabrotica; species Diabrotica virgifera. The sequence continues at coordinate 147,441,869 of NC_065446.1, forward strand.
CCGCAGTAGCCATTGTTGCTCGTTAGGGGATGAAGCAATACAATCGTTTTTGGCGTAGACCAGAAGCAGTTGCTTAGGAAAAAAATACCCACTTGGTCATAGGTTTTTAAACTAGTAATTTTGACTTTCTGTGAAATCTGGGAAATGTTGACAACGGTGGGGGGTTGGAGGGGTAAATTTGTAAATTGTTTTATACCATATCTTTCAGAAATTAATTAGCAATAAAGTATGCCGCTGGAAACGACCCTCTATCTGTTTCGTTCCTGAAATAGGAGTGTTGGGTATTGTAGCTTAAGAATCAAACCGCAGTAGCCATTGTTTCTCGTTAGGGGATGAAGCAAAAATTGGTTTTTGGCGTAGACCTGCAGCAGTTAATTAGAAAAAAAAATACACACTTGGTTTTAAATTTTTAAACTGATTATTTTCACTCTTTGTGACATCCGTGGAACGATGATAACGCTAGGGGTTGGAGGGGGTGAGTTTGTAAATTCTTGTATACTGAATCTTTCAGCAATTAATTAGCAATAGAATATGCTGCCGGAAGCTACCCTATCTACTTTCGTTCCGGAAATATGAATGTTGGCTATTCTAGCTTAATATTAAGCTGGAATGGCCACCTGTTTCTCTGAAGGGGTTGAACAATAAATTTTTGTTTTGCGTTATAAATTAGCAATTAATTAGCAATAAAATAGGCCACCGGAAACAACTCTCTATCTACTTTCGTTCCAGATATATGAATGTTGGCCATTCTAGCTTAATATTAAGCTGGAATGGTCACATGTTTCTCTGAAGGGGATGAAACAATAAATTTTTGTTTTGCGTAATAAATTGGCAATTAACTAGCAATAAGACAGGCCACCGGAAGCAACTCTCTATCTTCTTTCGTTCCGGATATATGAATGTTGGACTTTCTAGCTTAATATTAAGCTGGAATGGCCACCTGTTTCTCTGAAGGGGATGAAGCAAAAAATTTTTGTTTTGCGTTTTTAAATTAGCAATTAATTAGCAATAAAATAGGCCACCGGAAGCAACTCTCTATCTACTTTCGTTCCGGATATATGAATGTTGGCCATTCTAGCTTAATATTAAGCTGGAATGGTCACATGTTTCTCTGAAGGGGATGAAACAATAAATTTTTGTTTTGCGTAATAAATTAGCAATTAACTAGCAATAAGATAGGCCACCGGAAGCCACTCTCTATCTACTTTCGTTCCGGATATATGAATGTTGGCCATTCTAGCTTAATATTAAGCTGGAATGGTCACATGTTTTTCTGAAGGGGATGAAACAATAAATTTTTGTTTTGCGTAATAAATTAGCAATTAACTAGCAATAAGATAGGCCACCGGAAGCAACTCTCTATCTACTTTCGTTCCGGATATATGAATGTTGGCCATTCTAGCTTAATATTAAGCTGGAATGGTCACATGTTTCTCTGAAGGGGATGAAACAATAAATTTTTGTTTTGCGTAATAAATTAGCAATTAACTAGCAATAAGATAGGCCACCGGAAGCAACTCTCTATCTTCTTTCGTTCCGGATATATGAATGTTGGCCTTTCTAGCTTAATATTAAGCTGGAATGGCCACCTGTTTCTCTGAAGGAGATGAAGCAATAAATTTTTGTTTTGCGTTATAAATTAGCAAAAAATCAGCAACAAAAAAGGCCACTAGAACCAACTCCCTATCTACTTTCGTTCCGGATATTTGCGTGTTGGTTATTCTAGCTTAATATTAAGCTGGAATAGTCACCTGTTTCTCTGAAGGGGTTGAAGCAATAAATTTTTATTTTGCGTAATAATTTAGCAATAAAAGTGACCAGCAATCTGCTTTCGTCCCTGAAATAGGAGGCTAGAGTGTTGTAGTTTAGTATTCAACCGCAGTGGCCATTGTTGCCCTTCAGGGGATGAAGCAAAAAAATCGTTTTTGGGGTAGACCTGAAGCAGTTAGGAAAAAAATACCCACTTGGTCTTAGGCTTTTAACTGGTAATTTTCACTTTTTGTGAAATCTGGGGAATGATAACGATAGGGGTTGGGGGGTGAGTTTCTCAATTGTTGTATATAGCATCTTTCAGCAATCACTAGCAATAAAACATGCCGCTGGAAGCGACCCTATATCTGCTTTCGTTCCTGAAATAGGAGTGTTGGGTATTGTAGCTTAAGTATTAAACCGCAGTAGCCATTGTTGCTCGTTAGGGGATGAAGCAAAAAATTCGTTTTTGGCGTAGACTTGCAGAAGTTAATTAATTAGAAAAAATACCCACTTGGTTTTAAGTCTCTAAACTGGTTATTTTCACTCTTTGTGAAATCCGGGGAACGATGATAATGGTAGGGGTTGGAGGGGGTGAGTTTACAAATTCTGGTATACTCCTCCTTTCAGAAATTAATTAGAAATAGAATATGCCGCCAGAAGCGACCCTCTATCTGCTTGCTTTCCTGAAATAGGACTGTTGGGTACTGTAACCTTAAGTATTAAACCGCAGTAGCAATTGTGGCTCGTTAGGGGATGATGAAAAACATACATTTTTGGCGTAGACCCGTAACAATTAAAGCAAAAAATACCCACCTGGTTTTAGGTCTATAAATTGGTTATTTTCACTTTTTGTGGATTCCGGGGAATGATGATAACGGTAGGGCTTGAAGGGGTTGAGTCTGTAAATTATTGTATACCCAATGTTTTAGCAATTAACTAGCAATAAAATATACCGCCGGAAGCTACCCTCTATCTACTTTCGTTCCGGAAATGTGAATGTTGGCTATTCTAGCTTAATGTTAAGCTGGAATAGCCACCTGTTTTTCTGAAGGGGTTGAAGCTATAAATTTGTAATTTGCATAATAAATTAGCAATTAATTAGCAATAAAACATACCGCCCGAAGCTACCCTCTATCTACTTTATTTCCGGAAATGTGAATGTTGGCTATTCTAGCTTAATATTAAACTGGAATAGCCACCTGTTTCTCTGAAGGGGTTGTAGCTATAAATTTGTAATTTGCATAATAAATTAGCAATAAAATAAGCCGCTGGAAGCGACCCTCTATCTGCTTTCGTAACTGAAATAGGAGAATTGGTTATTGTAGCTTAAGCATTTAGCGGCAGTGGCCATTGTTGCTGGTTAGGGGATGAAGCGATAAAATCGATTGCAGCAGTTGCTTAGGAAAAAATACACACTTGGTCTTAGGTTTTTAAACTGGTAATTTTCACTTTCTGTGAAATCCGTTGAGCGATGATAATGGTAGGGGTTGGAGGGGGTGAGTTTGTAAACTCTGGTATACCCAATCTTTCAGCAATTAATTAGCAATAAAATATACCGCCGGAAACTACTCTATCTACTTTCGTTCCAGAAATATGAATGTTGGCTCTTCTAGCTTAATATTAAGCTGGAATAGCCACCTGTTTCTCTGAAGGGGTTGTAGCTATAAATTTGTAATTTGCGTAATAAATAAGCAATTAATTAACAATAAAATAGGCCGACGGAAGCGACCGTATATCTGCTTTCGTTACTGAAACCGTAGAATTGAGTGTTGTAGTTTAAGTATTCAACCGCAGTAGCCATTGTTGCTCGTTAGGGGATGAAGCAATACAATCGTTTTTGGTGTAGACCTGCAGCAGTTGCTTAGGAAAAAAATACCTACTTGGTCATAGGTTTTTAAACTAGTAATTTTGACTTTCTGTGAAATCTGGGGAATGATGACAACGGTGGGGGTTTAGAGGGTTAAATTTGTAAGTTGTTGTATACCATATCTTTCAGCAATTAATTAGCAATAAAATATGCCGCTGGAAACGACCCTCTTTCTGTTTCGTTCCTGAAATAGGAGTGTTGGGTATTGTAGCTTAATAATTAAACCGCAGTAGCCACTGTTTCTCTTAAGGGGATGAAGCAAAAAATTGGTTTTTGGCGTAGGCCTGCAGCAGTTAATTAGAAAAAAATACCCACTTGGTTTTAAATTTTTAAACTGATTATTTTCACTCTTTGTGAAATCTGTGGAACGATGATAACGCTAGGGGTTGGAGGGGGTGAGTTTGTAAATTCTTGTATACTGAATCTTTCAGCAATTAATTAGCAATATATTATGCTGCCGGAAGCTACCCTATCTACTTTCGTTCCGGAAATATGAATGTTGGCTATTCTAGCCTAATATTAAGCTGGAATGGCCACCTGTTTCTCTGAAGGGGTTGAACAATAAATTTTTGTTTTGCGTTATAAATTAGCAATTAATTAGCAATAAAATAGGTCACCGGAAGCAACTCTCTATCTACTTTCGTTCCGGATATATGAATGTTGGCCATTCTAGCTTAATATTAAGCTGGAATGGCCACCTGTTTCTCTGAAGGGGACGAAGCAATAAATTTTTGTTTTGCGTAATAAATTAGCAATTAATTAGGAATAAAATAGGCCACGGGAAACAACTCTCTATCTACTTTCGTTCCGGATATATGAATGTTGGCCTTTCTAGCTTAATATTAAGCTGGAATGGCCACCTGTGTCTCTGAAGGGGATGAAGCAATACATTTTTGTTTCGCGTTATAAATTAGCAATTAATTAGCAGTAAAATAGGCCACCGGAAACAACTCTCTATCTACTTTCGTTCCGGATATATGAATGTTGGCCTTTCTAGCTTAATATTAAGCTGGAATGGCCACCTGTTTCTCTGAAGGGGATGAAGCAATACATTTTTGTTTCGCGTTATAAATTAGCAATTAATTAGCAGTAAAATAGGCCACCGGAAGCAGCTCTCTATCTACTTTCATTCCGGATATATGAATGTTGGCCTTTCTAACTTAATATTAAGCTGGATTGGCCACCTGTTTCTCTGAAGGGGACGAAGCAATAAATTTTTAATTTGCGTAATAAATTAGCAATTAAATAGCAAAAAAATATGGGGTGTGTCTCATGGCTGCCTTATGAAATGGTCATTCTCGCTTAATAGACATCAAATACTTATCAATGAATGGTTAGATATTACATTTTTTCCATTATATGAATTTCAAGAACTTTGATATAAATATGACAGTATTGAATAGGGAACTTGCACATAAAAATATTTTTGCATAAAATTGTTAATTTAGGTTTAAAAATGTTATATTCAAAATATTACGTCTGAACAATGAATGGTGTACGTACAACAACTGATCAAAGTGCCGCGCCCAAAATTTCCGTTTCAAACAACTTCAAAAGCGCGAGCTGGGGTCTGACGTCACCAATCACTTTTCTCGTTCACCGGTTCGGTGAGCTATTGCATGGAATGCATTTTGCCATTGCTAGTTGTGCGTGTCGAATATCCAACAAACATTTTTTTACTCTACCAGCAGAATCTAACCTACCTAATAAGACATTTTCTATTTCAAGAAAAAATATTAGTTGTCGTTTCATCAAATGGGCCTAGTTAATCTTGTTTATTAGTTACAGTTGGAACAAGATATGGATAACTATATATAATTCAAGATTATGGGTGGTCCCAAAATTATTAAGTCAGGTGTTGTCCCGCACATATTTGATTGTCAACTAGATAGAAAACGAGCTTTTTCTCAGCCTGTGAGGGAAGTAGCCCTTAAAAGGGTTAAATGACAACTTCTTGGAGATGCCGCTTCTACATCTAAGACTGTTCTAGAGGACAATGATGATAAGAGACAGTGTGATCCTAATTTCACAAACTTGGTTCAATCAGAACCTGAATTAAACCAACCAGCTTTACCTTAAAAACGGTATCTCAATAATGGTGTTCAGTGTAAATTTCAAACGTGTATTACAGTTGAGTTGTCACCATTGCAAATACATAATAAAGATGGAAGAACTTCACCTATGATACGAAAGACTTGAAACATTATTTTAAGATACAAAAAGTGAATCAGGAAGTTCTGTATTTGAAGATAATAGTGAATATAGTGCTAGTGATTACTATTGGTACAATGAAAGTGATTCTGTATCTTGTGATGAAGATGCGAAAGAAGAGGAAGCAAAACAATTTAAAAGTTTGTCTATGAATTGTACAGTGATGAAGTTTCAATACAGACCTAGATTGTATACGTTTCATTTTATACGTTTTAGTTAATGGAAATAAAACAAAAACAATGCATCTATTTTTAACTTTAAAAAAATAAGAACAGGACACACATTTATGTCTCTTGGAGATGATTTCGCCATAAGCAAAAGAAATGCTTCGAGAATATTTGCAAAATTTGTTCCATTAATTAGTAAATATTTAAGATCTTGTATTTTTAATCCCCAAGTTAGTTCAATTAAATTAAACTTATCCTTAGCATTTCAATTATTAAAGACGATTAAAATGTACTATACAATCCCCAGAATAACCTAATCGCGTTGTTTTGAAAAACCCTCATGAGTAAGTACTTATGCGTTTTAAACCCTTTTGAAAAGTAGCTATTTCTAAAGATTTATTAATTTCACTATGAAACTATACAATTGATTGTAGAACTATACAAGAATACAAATACTACCTGGTAATTTCCAATTAAATGCGATTAAAATGTAATATACACTTCCTGTAATACTCTAATCGCGTTATTTTCGACTCCTAGCCCGGTTGACCGTGGTCGGCGACGTCAGACCAATAGAAGCACGTTCAAGCGCCTCCTAAGAAATTTGAATTTCATAGCATTTTCAAAGTCACGTAATGAACGTATGGGTTAAAATATTTGTTTTTTTTGCATGCAAGCGTTTTAAGGTCATGTTACCTTATGTTTTTTAATATTTAAAAATGTATGCAAGTTCCCTATTCAAGTTTTACAGTGTTTCGGCAAAGATGGTCGGTAGTAAGTAGTGGAATAAAGAGTTCATTAAATAAACTTTTTTATTTTTTAATTTTTTAATCATGTTTTTATTCACACTAAAGATATACTATATGAACGCAACAATATATTTCTTACTAATAACTAAAAAATAATCATACAGAGGTAAAAACTTCGTTTGCACAATGGTATAAAAAGTTTATTGAAAAACTATTAAAAAGTCATCCAAAAGGATTCGCAAAACGTTTTCAAACTAGATAAGATCATCTTCAGTGCGTTCTGCTTAGTAGATGAAACTAGCAACCTTATAAAATAGGTGACATCGAGAAATATCATTTAGATGTTAATAATCTGATGTTAGTAACGATTCAAGTCGATGTTAAAAGATGAATTTGTTAAGAGTGCTCAAAGGACAACATGATTCATTCAATTTTATAATGATATCAGTTATAGAAAAAATTTGTTTATAGAAACACGAATAAAAACGTGGAATGTAAGTTGATGTAAAATTCACTGTGACTTTTATTAATTGCATTGGATCGAATAGGATACATTAGATGTTTATACTTTTTTCTGGAAATTGGAATTTTATTTTGATAGACCCTTTAAATTTCAATGTCTTTAAAAGAGAATACTTTGCTAGGATTTATGGTTTGCATTTCTTTAAATAAGTTCACCATTTTAAAATAAAATTCGTCAAAGGAAGTTGTGTACAGGAAAATGCTATGATATCCTTTTCGACTTTCAGTATTGAAACAACACTTAACCTTTAACTACCCGCGCATCAAGTTATAACATAACTACACGAGTGGCGTACTTTATACGCCACAAGAAAATACACTTAAAAACAGCGGATTTGTTTATTTTTTTTTTGAAAAAATACACTTAGTTGTTTGTTATAAACCTTATTCGGCAACAGTGAATACTTGGAGTTCATTCTCAGCAAGCCAATTGGGATTTATAACTGGAATCATGGAATAACTGGATTCCATGATAAATAATATTACTGATAAAATTTTTTTTGAAATCTGAATTTTTACAGGAGAAAAAGAATTGTTTATAAAGAAAAATATATTTTGTGCCATAATGACTAAAAAACAATTGAAATATGTACTTATATTACTAATTTTAGGTTAATATAATCGTGGTGTATATTGTCCACCACCGGAAACAACAAAATAATAAACTGTAAATTACGATCTTCCCAGAATGCCGATTATAACGAAACTAAAACCAAATTGTAAAGCACATTCCAGTGATAGGGTAGAGAAATAAACAAGGTCAAAAATTAAATTTTTAAATATATTTGCAGTAGAATTCTTATATCTGGCGTACAAAATACGCCAGCGCGTGTAGTTAAAGGTTAATAAAGACTTCTCCCTAAAGATCTAAAGTAATATAATACATAAATTCGAAGTGAAAAAAAATTTGCACATCCTTACTTTTGTACATTGATTAACAAAATAAAAAGCATTTTTATTGGTTCTTCTACCAATTTTTGCTACAGTAACCTGTTCCATCAACGCCATTATAATGTAGTTTAGTTGCTTGAAAATGTCTCCCAAATCCCAGTATAACTTAAAAACGCTCGTCTCTCTTCTTCTGTGCATTTCCGGTACATGTTTGCATGCATTTTGTGATGTCACACGGATCTTTAACTGATCTGCCTGAAACGTCTTTCTTCCTGTTGTACATTTGATAAGATTGTCCAAAGTTTCGGAGGCGTTTAATTCGGTTTTGTATCCACTTCTTACTTTCTTCTTCTTCTTACATAATAAGTGAAATATAAGAAAACGTAAACCTATACCTACTGGCACAACTTTGTTCTTTCATGGCATAAAGTAAAGTATTTGAATTAAAGTAAATTCTAAACCGACACAACCTTATATTTTTCTGACACAAATAGCATGTTTTTGCCAAAAAATTCAATTCATACCGGCACAACTTTTAATGTGTCGGTACAGACTAAAAAATAAAATATTTTTGTTGAAGGGTATACAAATTATGAAGTGGCATAACATTAGTTTTATTAAAATGTGCCGGTATTCCACGTAGAAGCAACACAAATACACCTAATGTCAACGGCATATTAAATATGTGACGGTATAGTGCTGCCGCTCAACCGAAATGGAGGGAAATATGCACGTGGTACACTCTATCTAGGGGATTCTATGCAAGCTACCGTTAGCATCTAAACATTCCGTATATGTATTTGGAACCTAGGAGTTTTCTATTGGTTCGTTGCAGCACGCGGTCATATTTTAACCAATAGGCGGCGAGGTCCCAAACGCATATACGGAATGTTATTCGGTTCCAAATTCATATACGGAATGTTAAATATTCGTACACCGAAAAAGATAAGTTTTTATTAGAGTCTGTTAAAAGGAGATTAATTTTAAAATACTTGTTACTGTATTATTAAGTAAAAATAAAACAATTATAGTATTTGGAATGTTATTTGGTGCGAAATTCATATACGGTATTTTAAATATTCGTAGAAAAAAAGACGATTTTTTTTAAAGCCAATTAAAATGAGACTGGTTTTTAATAGTATATTATGCAACGAGCATTTAATGATGGTCATTATGAAGCGAGTATAAGGGATACGAAACGAGCCGCCTAGCGGCGAGTTTCGTATAGAGTACGAGCTTCATAATGATAATTAAATGCAAGTTGTTTACACAATTTTTTCTATGATCATTCACAAAAAAATATATTCAAATTTATTAATTTTGTAACCCAAACAAATTAAGTAGTTTGTCAGTCTGACAGTTTGTTTACATATTGAGAACTGTCAAAGAGTATGTATTTGATTCGCCATTGGTTACTGCGCGTGTGCCACCTTTATCGCGAATGTCATATCGCGATACTATTGGTTAAAAATCCGTATCCTAATGAAAATATGTATCATAATGAAGTTCATTATGATACAGGTAGTGACATCATGATTGATATTTTATAGTGTGAGAATAGAAAAATTATTGTTAATGTATTATTAAAGATCCGCAAGGAAAAGGTTTTCCTGTAGTTGGCTGTATACCATATAATACACAAAACGAATAAAGTCCTTTATAAAAAGTCTATATTTAAAATCCCTAAAAAGGGCTACATCACAGAACTAGTTTTAGATTGATTGACCAATCATCAGTGCTTTCCTAAAATGAATATAACATATAACCTGATAAAATGATGCAAAGGTTTTAAAATTTTGACCACGTTCAAAAAAGGTTGTAGGTTATACCTACTCACGTGTACTTACCATTCTAATCACCAAAATATAATATTACAAATTTTATTTACATATACAGTCGAACCCGCTTATTAGAATAGCCTTCGTGCCAAGAAAAAGTATTCCTATAACCGGGATATTCTAATAACCGATCACTGGTGGCTGGTAGAAAGGTTTTGGGACCTCAAATTTCTATTCCTTGAAGCGGGATATTCCTATAACAGGTATTCTAATAAGCGGGTTCGACTGTATTAGATTATTACAAATATTTTGGTGGTTAGCATGTAAGATCACGTGAGTATAACGTACAACTTTTTTTAACAGTAGTCAAAATTTTAAAATTTTGCACCATTTTATAAGGTTATATTCATTTTAGGAAAGCACTGATGATGATTGGTCAACCAATCGAAAACTAGTTTTGTGATGTAGCCCTTTTAGGGATTTTAAATATTGACCTTTTATAAAGACTTTATTCATTTTTTGTATTATATGTTATACAGCCAACTACAGGAAAACTTTTTTCCTTATGGATCTTTAATAATATATTAACAATAATTTTTCTGTTCTCATACTATAATATATCAATTATGATGTCACTACCTGTATCATATTGAACTTCACTATGATACAGTTTTTTAATATGATACAGATTTCTCACCAATAGGATCGCGATATGACATTCGCGATAAAGTTGGCACAGGCGCAGTAACCAATGGCGAGTCAAATATCAAATATTCTCAATATGTAAACAAACTGTCAGACTGACAAACTACTTAATTTTTTTGCGTTACAAAATTATTAAAGTTGAATATATTATTTTTGTGAACGATCATAGAAAAAATCGTGTATACAACTTGCATTTAATTATCATTATGAAGCTCGTACTCTATACGAAACTCGCCGCTAGGCGGCTCGTTTCCTATTACTTATACTCGCTTCATAATGACCATCATTAAATGCTCGTTGTATAATATACTACTAAAAACCAGTCTCATTTTTACTGGCTTTAATAAAAATCGTCTTTTTGTTCTACGAATATTTAACATACCGTATATGAATTTCGCACCAAATAACATTCCAAATACTATAATTGTTTTATTTTTATTTAATAGTACAGTAACAAGTATTTTAAAATTAATCTCCTTTTAACAGACTCTAATAAAAACTTATCTTTTCCGGTGTACGAATATTTAACATTCCGTATATGATTTTGGAACCGAATAACATTCCGTATATGCGTTTGGGACCTCGCCGCCTATTGGTTAAAATATGACCGTGTGCTGCAACGAACCAATAGAAAACTCCTAGGTTCCAAATACATATACGGAATGTTTAGATGCCTACCGCAATGCCCGTTTCGTTCAGTTATAAAGTGAAATTTCGTGATTTTTAAGTAGTGGTTATTACAAAACACCATTTTCTGAAAATGTGCCACTATAGAATTCAGTGAGCGATCTGATCTTTATTACTGTATTTTTAAATTTTTTCAGTATCGTTAAAGATATCATATTATAATGTATCACATCCTACGTTCTTAAAATTTCCAATTATTTTACGCTGTACTTAAACTGCCGTCAAACGGTCTTGAACTATATTGCCGTCACAGTATAAAGAGGGACAATGGAACCACTCTCCCAAAAATTGGAAGTAAAATCTAAAGTCGCGCATGGCGACCGCGCAATGTTGGCAGTCGCTTTTGCCCCACTCTCGCATTGCTATTCGCATAGAAACGTACGGCTTTTAACAGGGAAAACCCGCATCCACCACTGGTGAATTACCAATTGCGGACTGCCGGTATTACTTCCTGAGATCAAAGCGCCGACAGAAGAGTGATTTTACTGTGGAACCTCTATATACTGTGATGCCGTTAACAGCTATGACGTCATTCGTATGATGCGTTTGATGGCATTTTCTTCGGCTGTCGTTCGCTTTCACGTATTGTTTTAAGAGAAATTCGTAATTCTAAACAAATCAGAGATATTACAATTTTTGCAGACGGTGATTACATCATTACCGATAGTCAGGGTTCCACAAATACTTCTGTTTCTTCGTGTAACTGTATAATCTATGATTCAATGATTCTACCTTGCAAGCATATTTTTGCATTGAGACGGCATTTACAATTAGAGCTTTTTGATAAAATGATCCTAAATCATAGATGGGCAATGGATTATTATAAAAATAACCAACGAACATTACCGTCTTTGATTGAAGAAAATGAATCGACAGAATATGAACTACCAAGTAGATCTAATGATAATATTTCTATATCATTGACCACACAAGGGTATCGACCACCAAGTTACTATGCACAAAGAAGAAAAAAATATCTTTTGTTACGCAATGAACTAGCAGACTTAGCTGCACAACGTACAGGCATGTTATTTGAGTAAAGGTTTAATCTATTAAAAAACCTCAAAACACCGTGGGCCAGTGATACTGCTGTTCTACGTACACCTATAGATGTTATACCCTATTCCACGAACATACGCCTGTTTTGGATTACTTCGACAACGAATATTTTACTGTGCAAAATAAGAAGAACGAAAGTAAATTGCAAATTACATTGTTGTTTATTGGAGTAATTATTAGCGCCATTTACTTTCGTACTTCTTATGTTGCACAGTAAAATATTCGTTGTCGAAATAATCCAAAACAGGCGTATGTTCGTGGAATGGCCCATACAGACGAAAATGACACGCAAGTTATTATTGACAGTAATGATGAAGTTGTATTTGAAAATGACACGCAAGTTATTATTGAAAGTAATGATGAAGTTGTATTTGAAAATGACACGCAAGTTATTATTGAAAGTAATGATGAAGTTGTATTTGAAAGTGAGTGAGGTGGTTCGTCAAGAGATAAGTAGGGTAGATAACGTGGAGGAGAATATACAAGAGTCAAGTCCAGACAATGAACTTACCATTACTCACCAAACTCTTCAAGTGAACGATTTTGCTTTGTCGACAATTAAAATGCCAGTGGCAGTAAAGAAACGAGGACGCCCAAAAGGACAAGGCCTGACAGTAATAGGACTACCAAAGAAAAAGAAAAGGAACCCCAAAACATATCCAAATAAATCCAGGGTTCCACTCCAAAGAAAGGATTAAATTTCTATAATTAATTTTTTTCTTAGTTTACAACAGGTTTTACAATAAATAAAGACTAATGACTAATTTAACTATGTATTTATCATTCCCCATAATTAAAATACGTTTTAATACTTCACTTTGTTTTCTTTTTCGTTTATAAGAAAATATTCTCATTAATAAATTCTTTATCAGAAATTGATACTAAGTTGGCCAGCCTCCAAGCGAACGGCAGCCGAAGAAAATGCCGTCAAAAGCATCATAAGAATGACTTCATAGCTGTTAACGGCATTATAGTGCACGACCGTTTGACGGCAGTTTAAGTACAGCGATTATTTTATTGTATTGTAATTATTATCGAGAAATTTTTTCTCACTGGGATTGTGTCAATACAATTTGATACAGTAGATTGTGTCAACAATACTGTTTGAGTTTTGTTTGAGGACATTTTGATTTGGTTTGTCACAGTCACATTGTAGTTAGTAGTTAGTATATTTACCAATTTCCTAATACACTTTCCCAACTAAAGCTAGAGAAGTGTTTTGATATAAGTACTATTCCGCATTCCTGAAATACGTAGGTATATATTTAGTTACTTCCAACTTTTTATAAATATTTAAAGTTTATTCATCAAGTTATTTAAAACCAAAAGTTTTAACTTATAAGAATTATATGTTGAATCACTTACCATTTTTCAATTTACAGTTTGACACGAGATCGTTCATCAATTCCTTATTTTTCTGAAAAGAAAGGACAAAATTAAGGTCAATAAAGCGTATGGTAATAACAACATAACCCAATAAACAAAAATTAGAATATTTACCACTGAATCAATTTGACTGTGTCTCAATTTAGATTTAGATACACCAAAAACATAAATTGGAAACATAATGTCGGGATGATGTTGAGATGTTCTATTTTTGTTCTGTTGTTTATAAATGTTTAATGCGGGTATTTAGAATTGCTTATCAGATTGATACGGTAATATGATATAATTTTTTTTTCAAGATAGTAAAATATTGAACACGTTACATAATAATATAATAGATTTATAATATGTGTACGCTTAATCTAAATACATGGACTATTACTATAGAAAGCCATGTACATTAACACTTATCCGAGCAAGACATTTTACTGACGTAACCGGGCAACTCAGTTCCCTTGGACCCACCATTGTTATCGAATATACTATTTGAATTTAACAATATTCTTTTTTGATTTTTAATTAAAGATAAATTTAAATTGTTTAGATTAAATAAAAACAGATTAATCTTATATTTTCTTATTGCAATATTCACAAACTTTTTTAATTATACAGCGATCGTTACACATATTTCTACTGCATATTTTTAAAAAAAATTTCTGTTTCCTGTTCTTCTTGGTGAGTACATGTGACACTTTTGCATTGTTAAAACTTGAGGGTTTTTCTAGTTTTGGCTTTTTATTATCCGGATTCCTGCTCTTATTTGTCCAATTTGTCCAATTAATAAATGAGATTACCCCGGAACATCTTGCTCATCTACCATTATGTTTTTTCCTGGTAAATAGTACATATTATATCTGAAAGTTTTGGTTGACTCCATACATCGCGATTGCTGCCAATTTATCTTTCCTTCTTCGTTCAGACCTCGTGTCTTTGTCGTTAAATAGACCATATATTAGCAAATATTTGAATGGATTTATCCCCATGGTAGCTTTAAATATAGGAGGTCCGTAAAACTTACACCAAAATTACATTCTAGATTAAATTTTGTAACATAGATTTAGACTTTAGATAGATAGATAGATATTTTTATTCACCCTTTGTTACATACATGGACGCATAGGGTATGTCAAAAATTACAGTAAAACATTACAACACTACAGTTACAATCAAAAGTAATATTATACAGTACAAGACAAATGAACTTGCTACTAATTTGCTTGCAATTGTTGATAACAATTATTGTATAAATCATGTTAAATAAATAAATAAATAAAACTCCGCTTGCAGTTTTGTTTGGTGTGATCGCGCAGCTCACAGAACTGTTGACGGTCCCAAGCCCGGATAAAGGAGGAGGGGGTCTACAGCCAGGTTAGCACTCTACTGATAGACGTTAAAACCATAGCTCATAGAAACAGGATTATGCCTCGGAACAGGAATGATTTCATTACGACCACCAACGCGAGAAAAAGGACAACGAATTTATGGAAAAAGAAAAATATACTTCGCATCGGTACTTGGAATGTAAAGTCTCTAAACACAAGAGAGCAGGAAATCACAAAATAGCTTGTATAAAAGAATATACACATATGTGCACTACAAGAGACCAAGAAAAAAGGAAAGGGTCAAATTATGCTGGATGACTATCTGATGATTTACAGTAGTATTGCAAAGGATACAAGAGCCAAGGAAGGAGTCGCACTGCTAATTCACAGAAAATTTGTACACCAAGTACAAGATTGCCGATATATCTCCGAAAGAATAGTTAGTGTAAAAGTCAAACTGGATGTCAAACCTCTGAACGTGATAGCGATCTATGCACCTGAGAACAACAGGGATGCCACTATAAGAGAAAACTTCTCTTATAGTGAAGAGAACAGGAAGAAAACTTCCAGAGATCAAATAGATAAAGTGACCTCGACACTCAGTAGTCGTTGTTGTAGAGTCAGCTCAGTATGCAACCACTTATACGTTTCCTTCAGAAACGTAGTCGGTACTTGAGACAGAACCTCTTTGGGGAGAACGACAGGATGTCAAGATGGTAGTAGAAGTTAGGTTAATAATATGGATTGTCGCTTGGAAATATAATTGTAATAAAGTGCTAAATAAAGATTGTCTCAATAATTCTACATGGTGGCAGCGAACTTGCAAATACTCCGAGGAATATTTGGCAAGTAGAACCTTCTTCGAAGAGCAGAAATAGAGTTAAATAATTCCAGGGATGGCAGAGAATCAAGCAGGAAGCCATGTGCTTGCCAACATGGCAACAGTATCAGCTCCTTCTGAGTTTAATTTCTCCCTTCCAGGATCATGGAATCAGTGGAAAAAGAGGTTAGAAAGATATATGTCGGTTAGTGGTTTTATAAACAAACCAGAAGCTGAAAAAATTGATATGCTAGTGTATCTAATGGGGGCAGAAGCAGAGGAAATTATAACTCAATTTAATCTAACACCCGCACAGCAAGTATATAGTATTATTATCGAGAAGTTTGACGCTCATTTTATACCCCAAAAGAACGTAATATTTGAACGATTCAAGTTCAACACACGTAGTCAACAGCCAGGGGAGTCGGTGGATGCATATATCACTGCACTTCATAGCCTGGCAGAGCATTGTAGTTATGGGGCTCTAAAAGATGAGTTAATAAGAGACCGCATAGTAGTAGGAGTTTTAGATGTAAAAGTAAGTGAGAGGTTACAACTCCAAAAGAACCTAACATTAGGGGAAGCTGTATTAACAGTACGTCAAGCCGAGCTGCAGAATTCTCAAAACAGGATTCTTAGGCAAAAACGAGTACAAGAAGTAGCTACGGTCAATGCACACAGAGGTAACTACTGGTCACAATCACAAGCAGAACCAAATAAATATGGACAACAGAACACATGGGGGAAATCCAACAAAAACTACAAATGTACATACTGTAGTGTACCAAGCTGCAACAGCCGAGAAAGATGTCCAGCAAAAGATAGTCGTTGTCGATTATGTGGAAAGAAAGGACATTGGCAAGCTAGATGTAGGTCCGGCAGGAATGTAAGAGTAGTTGAAGGTCAAAACTGTGCTGAAAGTGAGGTAGGAATAGAAAATGAAATGGAAAACTTACAGGTAAATAACTTTGATTTTCATCTAGGACACATTTACACTAATGATAAAGATCAGTGGTTTGCAAAAGTTTTAGTTGACAATAAATATGTTTTGCCTTTTCTTGTTGATACAGGTGCTGATGTAAGTTGTGTCTCTAGAAATATGTTGTCTGATTTCTACAAAAATAAAATGTATGTTTGCCAGGAGTCCATAGGGGGCCCTGATAATAAAAAACTAAAAATTGAGGGTAAAATTGATGTTAATTTGACTTATAATGACAATATGTGTTCAGAATCTTTATATGTTGTAAAAAATCTAAAGGTGCCTATCCTTGGTCGGCCTGGAATTATAAAATTAAAAATGCTTAATATTAATAAAAATAGTTCACGTTATATTAATAACTTAGTATCTAAAAATATAAATGCATTTGGGGCAGAATCAGAGACCTACAGTGCTAGCAAGTACTCATTAGAAACGATAGCTGAGTCATTTCAAGGAATATTTGATGATATTGGGGAATTTAAAACAGAAATGAAACTTGAGCTAAAATCTAATGTTCAGCCATTTGCTCAGTCAGTACCACGAGTAGTTCCATTACCACTCATGCCCAAGTTAAAAGTTGAGTTAGACCGTCTACTTCAGTTGGGTATAATAAAACCAATTGAAGAACATACCAGGTGGGTAAGTCCTATTGTTTGTGTACCAAAGGGTGACTCTGTTAGGTTGTGCGGAGATTACACAAAACTTAACCAAAGTGTATTAAGAGCTTATTTCCCACTTCCAAAAATAGAGCATACTTTGGCTCAACTGAAAAATTCAATAATATTTTCTAAGCTCGACACAACTAGTGGTTACTTCCAAATTAAACTGAAACCAGAAAGCCAATTGCTAACTACATTCATCACACCATTTGGTCGATACTTTTTTACACGTCTTCCCTTTGGAATTTCATGTTCTCCAGAATATTTTGCACTTAGGTTTTCTAAGATTCTTTCAGGTATGAAAGGGGTAGTCTTTTATATGGATGATATTTTAATCCATGCTAGTTCAGTCAAAGAACATGACGAAATTTTAAACCAAGTTCTAATAAAATTACACAGTGAAGGTATAACCCTTAATAAAAACAAATGTGTCATTGCTGCTAAGTCAGTCAAGTACTTGGGGCATATCATCACTACTTCTGGGGTTAAAATAGATCCTGAACGGGTCAGAGCAATTAGAGAATTCCCAGAACCAGAAAATAGAACAGAACTTTTAAGATTATTAGGTATGATTAATTTTGCGGGTAAATATATTAAAAACAAATCTGAAATTTTAGAACCTTTAACATCTCTTCTAAAAAAGGACTCAGTATTCTTATGGGGACCTGCTCAAATTCAAGCTCTAAATACTCTAAAAAAATGTTTAGAAAGTTCCCCAAATTTATCATATTTTGATGCGAACAAAACTATTGTTGTAAATTCAGACTCTAGTTGTTTTGGCATAGGAACTTGTCTGATGCAAGAAAATCTAGATAAATCTCGCGAAATAGTGGCATTTTCATCTCGATTATTAAGTCAAGTAGAGGGTAGATACGCGCAGATAGAAAAAGAAGCCCTGGCAATTACGTGAGCAGCTGAAAAGTTTGCTGATTATATAACAGGGGTCAAAGATTTGATTTTTGAAACAGACTCAAAACCCCTTGTTCAAATTTTACAGACGAAAAATGTGGATGAATTATCTCCTAGATTGCAGCGGTTTCGGATGAGATTAATGCGTTACAATTATAAAGTAGTTTACATCCCAGGAAAACAGTTGGTTGTGTCAGACGCACTAAGTCGAAGTCCCATAAAAAATTCTGTACCTAGTAATGATGAGTTGACAGGTATTGAAGTCGAGGGGTATGTTAAATCGGTAATCCGTAATTTACCCATAAAAGATCGGTTTATAAAGCAAATAATCGAGGAACAAAGCAATGACCCTGTTTTACAAATAATAAAACAATATACGTTGACTTCATGGCCAGAAAAGTCTAAAATTCCTGTGCATGTTTTGCCATATTTTCAATTCAGATATGATATATCATTTTGTGAAAATTTGTTATTAAAAAGTTCTCGAATTATTATACCAACAGCTTTACAACTTAAATGTCTAGAATATATTCACACAGGTCATCTGGGGGTAGTCAAGTGCAGGGACAGGGCTAAATCTACAGTGTGGTGGATCGGGCTGTCTTCTCAAATAGAAAAAATGATTCGAAATTGTCCCAATTGTGTGGAAAATCGTGAAAATATAAAAGAAACTTTTTACAAAGAAGAATCATGTACACGACCTTGGGAAAAGATAGCGCTAGATCTTTTTAAACTGGATAAATGGTTCTTGATTGTCGTGGACTACTACTCCAGATATTTTGAAATATTTGAGCTCAGTTCCATGACTGAAATTGTTATTATAAATCACTTGAAAGGTTTATTCTCTAGATATGGTATTCCCAATATTGTGCGTAGTGACAATGGACCACAATTTTCAACATTATTTAAGAAATTTGCTTCAAATTATAATTTTATTCATGTAACTAGTAGCCCATACTTTGCACAGAGCAATGGATTAGTTGAACGGGCAGTTAAGACTGCTAAAGAACTAATCAAAAAGAATAGTGAAGATATATTTTTAGCGCTCTTAGCCTATAGGGCTACACCTTTAAGGTGTGGACTTTCACCAGCAGAGCTGTTTTTCTCTAGAAAATTAAGAACTAATCTACCACAGTTGTCATTAAATTTGGAACAATCGGTTGTTAAGGGGGGAGTGTCATTAAGAGAAAGGGAAAATAAGGAAAAACAAGCAGATAATTATAATAGTAGACACCGAGCCAAGGATATGCAACCTTTATATGTGGGCGATTCTGTCTGGATTATTGATATTAGGCAATATGGAAAGGTAATTGAAATTTGTGAAGAACCACGCTCTTATGTTGTTCAAACTAATAGTGGTCAATTCAGACGTAACAGATGGCATTTGGTCCAGGCACCTTACTATACTCCTGATACCAGTAACCAGTTAGTTCCTAAGAAATTTGTTGACGGCAGCGACTTAGCAACTCCAGGCTTCTCCCACAAAGAAAAGGAGAATGAGAATATAAATAATTCCTCTGATACTTTAGAGACTATACATGGGAGTCAGAGTTGTGGAGTCGATGCTTCACCAAATAAAAGTGATGTCCAAAGTGAACACTTACCTGTACAGGAACCTGATCTGTTATTGAGGCCTAAAAGGAACATTAAAAAGCCAATTTACTTGTCCGACTATAGTTGTTAAGTTATGTATATTATGTTATGTTATGTATTCATTCTATATTTGCTGGGGTCCTGGAATTCTCATAGAGAGCTCTGTGGCTTACCTCATTTAAAAAGAGGAGAATGTAGAGTCAGCTCAGTATGCAACCACTTATACGTTTCCTTCAGAAACGTAGTCGGTACTTGAGACAGAACCTCTTTGGGGAGAACGACAGGATGTCAAGATGGTAGTAGAAGTTAGGTTAATAATATGGATTGTCGCTTGGAAATATAATTGTAATAAAGTGCTAAATAAAGATTGTCTCAATAATTCTACAGTTGTTATATAATTAGAAATATAATGGATACTGTATCCACCTATATATTAAAACTAACGTACTATGGCTTGGTGCAGTCAGTCCTTCAGTACTGCTTAATCTTTTGGGGCTCATCTCCATACATGAATAGAGCTTTTATATCTCAAAAAAATACTACAAACTTTGTTTAAAGTATCACCAACTACATCATGTAAACCACTATTTATAAAAGCTAACATCTTGACTCTTCCTAGCCTATATATTTTACAACGAATAATGTATCTAAAAAACATGAGCAAACATTCCTTAGGAACGCTGATATACATTCACATAACACACGTTTCAAGGATAACATACACCAGCCTTTTTCCCCGCCTGGGAGTGGCACAGCATGCTCCTACCTACATTGGAATCAAATGTTTTAATAAGTTCAGTGACATGTCGGTGAAACATAAGATGCATCTTGGCACTATTAAATGCTTTGAACAAAATCTAAAAACATTTCTAGTTAGTCATGCTTTTTACAGTATTGAAGAATTTTTAAATTTTTAATGTGTTTCTTGTAATGTATTTTTTTTCTTTTTTTGTAAATTTTAATGTACTAGTTTTTTAATGTTTACATTTGTATAATCATATAATATTTTTTTGGCTAGTCAGATAAATTTGTGTAATGTTGTATACATTGTATAAATTTCTAGACGAATAAATTCTATCTCTCTATCTTCTATGAACACCTTCAGGCTGTAATAAACGAGATTACGAGATCCCAAATTATAAATATGTAATCATTATGGGTGACTTTAATGCCCGTGTTGGCAATGACACAGTTCCGGGGATAAAACAGCGATATAATGAAAAGATCAGAAATGAAAACGGAGACCTTCTGACGGACCTCTGCAGCATAAATGAAATACGAATTGACAATACATTTTCCCCTCACAAAGAACATTACAAATACACTTTTGAAAACACTAGAGGACAAAGATCTATGATAGACTATATTCTGTCGAATAGAGAGTTACATCCGTCCCTAATCTTGGATGTAAGAACACTAACATCAGCAGAAATAGGAAGAGATCATAAATTGGTATTGTGCAAAATCAGAAAGAAAATACATATATGTGACAACAAAACAGCAGAATACACCACCAAGATTAAAGTCGAAAGCTTACAGGACGACTCCACAAGATAAATATTCCAAAAAAGACTAACGGAAAAAAGCAGCAACATGTATATCACAGAAAAAGTGACGGAGTCGAAGAAAGCTGGGCAAAATTAAGTTTAATATCTAAGCCTCAGCCAAGGAAGTTCTTGGTGAAAGAAACATTAATAAAAATAAATCGCGTCCAAGACGAAGAACTCCATGGTTTTGTACAGAAGGGAAGGAAAATGTAAAGAGAAGAAAAAAGCTTACCTAAAATACATGTCAACTAAAACACAAGAGGCATACGATAATTATAAGACTATAAGAAACGAAACACATTAAGTAGTAAGAAGAATAAAAAATGATCACTGGGAACGTTTTTCGAAAGAAATGGAACATGAATTTTATGGCCTCCAAAAGGAAATATGGCGCTTTATAAGATGTCAAAGAACGGAGGTAAAGGAACTAATAGAACCAAAACACATAGAAAAGGGTATATGAAGTGACAACTTAAAAAAGCTCTATGCAGAGAAAGAACAAATGGTGTTAGAACCGGAAACACCAGAAATTACCGCAAATGAAGATGTTAATATAAGTGCACAGGAAGTACGAAAAACACTCGAAAAGCTGAAGAACAGAAAAGCTGCAGGTAAGGATGGAATACCAAACGAATTACTGAAATATTGTGGAGCAGCAGTGACCGAACAATTAACAACATTAACCTGCCATTACAAGCGCTATGAGGGAATCCCTCACCATATTTGTTTATAAGCAATGAAATTGTGTAAACTAATACGATATCCTTAAGCACCCAGGAATGCCTTTAGCATGGTTCATGAGAGGGTATGAAAAAGTTATAGAATATTTCAGGCGGTGAGTGTGCTGTGTGATAGTTGAAAGAAGAGACATCCCTCTTCAGGTGAGGGAATTCCTCACTGCGCGTGCAATCACGGTGAAATCACGTTTCTGTTATCTCAAAGAAATTTTTAGGTTTTTATTTAATATTTAAGCAAGCAAGCATTGTGATTTAACCCAGCCTGAGAGACTTGCTCACCCCTAGAGAATGACATTCGGGTGATACAATTCATTGGGGCGAGGAGGATTAACTCCCGTAAGCAGGAATCACTCCACCCCGCTTCAATGCTCCAGACCATCCACTTACCCCCCGATAGCACTCTGATGCGCTATAGGGGCTCTCAATCAGCAAAGTGCTTATCATATGGGAGTCTTAGGTACACGGACTCCCATATGAAATCCTACCCCGATTAATGCAGGCCAGCGTGAGGCGCTCTATTCCCGCTATCTCTAGTGACTTATCTTCGATCTGTTTTGCTTGCTCGGGCGCCGAGTCCCCGCTCTGGGCTATGTCCAGTTCGGCGACTCGGCGCTCGAGGATGTGGGCCCCTCATGCCCGTTTTTTGGGTTTTGTTACTAATATTTTTTTGTGGCTTTCGCCTATTGTTAATATTTTATTGATTTGTTTAGTGGCTGAAGCCGTTTTGAAGTTTTTTGTATATTTTTTTTGAGGGATGTCTGAAAATTATAAAAATCAACATTAATAAATATAATGAGATGCCAAAGGTGAGCAAGTTGTCTTCTTTTGATAGAGCTACGATTATCTAGCCTTTATTATATATTTACTAATATTTTTTGTTTGGGTCTCCTATGTTTCCATCTATGGTACACATCATACCTTAATATCTCTTGCAAGATTCGGTTTGGGTGATCTTCTAGCTCAGCAAATTTTGTTCTGGCTTTTTCTTCTTCTGGTTTAAAAATTTCCCAAACCAATTATATGTACGAGTACAAAAACTGGCAATACCGTCCTCCTTTCTATGTCGGCCAACAGTTCTTTCATTTTTAGTGGCCGTTACTGACAAATTTTACTGTACAGTAAAGCCTGTGTTAACGGACACCTGCCAACATCGGCCACCTGTCCTGACGGTCAGTTTAAAAATTTCCCAAACCAATTATATGTAGACTACAAAAACTGGCAATAGCGGCCACCTTTCTATATCGGCCAATAGTTCTTTCATTTTTAGTGGCTGTTACTGACAGGTTTTACTGTATTACGAAAAAGGATGAAATGAGAGATTCTATCTAACGGTGCGAATACTCGCGGGTTAAAGCTAATTGGCTCTCCCCAAAGCCATAAATTCCACAAAAAGAAGAAGAAGAAAAAAATTCCTACGCATTACTATACCCTTCCTCGAGGCACTTACGAATTTTTTTCAAAATTGCAAAATTTTTCATCAAGTTATCGCGAAAAAGGTTAAAAATTGAGATTCTATCTCACCGTGCGACTACTCGCGGGTTAATGAGTCTCCCTGTCTTATTCCGCTGCCTATGTCTATAGGTTCTGTAAGTTGTCCATCTATTCTGACTTCCATTTTGTTGTTTTGGTAGATGTCCTCAATAGTTTTTATGATATCTAGAGGGACTTCTCTATTATACAGAAGATGGATTACATCTTTGAGTCTTACTCTGTCAAATGCTTTTTTAAGTCAATCAGATATAGAAATGCTGATCTATTATACTCTAGTGATTTCTCAGTAATTTGCTTTATGACGAATATTGCATCTGTACACGATCTTCCGGTACGAAAACCCTGTTGTTCATTTGCTAAATTTATCCTGTGATTCATTACGTCTTGTAAGATTTTAATTGTAAGTTTTAGGGTAGTATTTAACAAGTTGATACCTCTGTAGTTTTCTGGCTGCTTTTTATCTTCTTTTTTGAATAGTAGAATTAGTTCGCTCGTTCTCCACTCTTCCGGTATTTTATTGTGTTTTATGATTTTGTTAATTAACCCGCCGTTACACGCGTCTTCTATTGTGACGTGGTTGCACGCGTATGAGCGTCGCCCTCACCTACATCAATTCGACTTATTTCGAGAAAGAATGAATGTCAACATGTATAAATATAAAATGGTTTGTACTCACATATTATAGAAAGACTCGTAAACCAATTTTTTTTATTAATTTAACAAAACAAAAGTAAAAATAATATAGATCAAAAACAAGTTTTCTTAATTTTCAATTTCAGCAAGCCACTGAAGAAATTAACGTTCTTTACGCGAATTGATTTTACTAAAAATACAAATTAAAATTAACAACTGTTCTGAAGCTATTTCTTTGTGGCATTTATGTAATTAACTATTAATATTTTGTATTTTGATAACGACGTCCGAGGTGGAATTCGAAACGTCAATAAAATTAATTTTTCAAGTTAAATTGTGGCTTATTTCCCAATTAGAATAGGTAAATTTAAAAATGGGTTCTTAACCAGTGGCGCACCTAGAATTTTCCTTTGGAGGGGGAGGGGGGTTTGCTTGGGCACCGAAAGTTTTTTGTATTATTTGTGAAAGACAAGTTACATTTTCCTACCTTCTTTTATATATCGTCGCCTTAATACTATAACTTGATAACTCGAAATTAGTAGTTTTGAGATAAACGAGTTTAAAGATTTTAAAGATATTTGTGCTGCTCCCATGATGTTGGTAAATACGGAATTCACTCTGCGGCTCTAAAAAACTGTTCCTTAACTTTTTGGCAACTGATCTATTTAGGAATATGGTGTAAATTTGTTTTCCAATATGGAAAAAAACATGAAAAATTAAAGTTATCAACTTTTAGCACTACCATAATGTTAACATTTGGTAATGCCGCATGTTGTGCTAAGTCGCATATAAGTGAACTTTGAGCACAACTAATATTTTAAACATCATTTTGTTGAAAATTAGCCCCCTGCCATGGGGGTTGCCAGATCTGCTAACAATTCTCGAATTCTTGCATTAAAATGAACCGAATTAACAGATAGCAATTATGTGGTAAGTTCAATGGTTTCAGAGAAACACGTGCTAAAACTAGATACCTCGAGTTATCTAGTTATAGCATTCAGTGTATGCCGTATTCACGATTATTTCTATTAAAAAATAGCTTGATAACTTATCTTGTCAAGTTTTTAGCACTGAATATTAGCGGCATTTGAGTTTTATCAACTTTCGTCAATCGTAAATAAATACTTAACCCGTTTAAAGCTAGTTATCAAGTTTTTACACAATATAGAGGCAAATAAAATACATCTTGTGAACTAGTTATCTCAAAAACGTCAATTTTGGAGTTATCAAGTTATAGTACTAAGGCGACGATATATTTCTATATGCTCTGGGTGGGATTTTAACCCCCAAAACTCCCCCTCCCTCGGTGTGCCACTGTTCCTAACCTAATCCAAACAATAATATTTTAATTAAACCTACCTAAATATTAAATACTCAACATTCCAGCGAACTTCAAATATTAAGACTTACCGAATATATAGTAGCTGGATTCAATGACCAACAATATACGGGAGCAGCCTTTCTGGATGTAAGCAAAGCCTTTGATAGAGTGTGGCATGAAGGACTGACATACAAAATGAGAGATTATGGATACAGCGGGGCCATGACGAAACTCATCTCCTCGTACCTAAGCGACCGGAAGTTCAGGGTCCGGATAGGACCAGTTCTATCAGAACACGGAATGCCGGAAGCTGGAGTACCACAGGGGGCAGTTTTATCACCCCTTCTGTATAGCATATATACAGCAGATGTTCCAAGAACACCCGGAACATTGATCAGCCTTTATGCAGACGACACTGCAATTGCTGCAAAACACATGAACCCAGATATAGCTGTAAGAAATCTACAGACGGCATTGGATACAATAGAAGAATGGAGTATCCAATGGAAAATAGCAATAGATAAGACCCAAGCGGTTATCTTCAAAAAGAGAAGAGATAACCCAGAAGAACAGCTAACATTGCAAGACAGACCCATCGAATGGCAAAACGAAGTTAAATATTTAGGAGTCACAATGGACCAAGGTATTACATTCACATCACATGTCAACGCAACAGTCCAGAAAACAGCAGCGGCCAGATCGGCAATAAGAGGACTCACAGGAAGAAGAAGCAAATTAGCTATGAAAACAAAATTAAGACTGATAAATAGCATTATACTGCCAATAATTACATACGCATCTCTTGCATGGGGTCACATAAGTCAAAGTAACAAAAAGAAGATACAAGCGGCACACAACAACTGCCTCAGAGAAGCTGCAAACGTGCCCAGATACGTCGCCGAACGGTTCTTATTTAGAGACCTAAAACAAATAAGAGTACTGGATATTATGGAAGAAAAAGCCAGAACAAAATTTGCTGAGCTAGAAGATCACCCAAACCGAATCTTGCAAGAGATATTAAGGTATGATGTGTACCATAGATGGAAACATAGGAGACCCAAACAAAAAATATTAGTAAATATATAATAAAGGCTAGATAATCGTAGCTCTATCAAAAGAAGACAACTTGCTCACCTTTGGCATCTCATTATATTTATTAATGTTGATTTTTATAATTTTCAGACATCCCTCAAAAAAAATATACAAAAAACTTCAAAACGGCTTCAGCCACTAAACAAATCAATAAAATATTAACAATAGGCGAAAGCCACAAAAAAATATTAGTAACAAAACCCAAAAAACGGGCATGAGGGGCCCACATCCTCGAGCGCCGAGTCGCCGAACTGGACATAGCCCAGAGCGGGGACTCGGCGCCCGAGCAAGCAAAACAGATCGAAGATAAGTCACTAGAGATAGCGGGAATAGAGCGCCTCACGCTGGCCTGCATTAATCGGGGTAGGATTTCATATGGGAGTCCGTGTACCTAAGACTCCCATATGATAAGCACTTTGCTGATTGAGAGCCCCTATAGCGCATCAGAGTGCTATCGGGGGGTAAGTGGATGGTCTGGAGCATTGAAGCGGGGTGGAGTGATTCCTGCTTACGGAGTTAATCCTCTTCGCCCCAATGAATTGTATCACCCGAATGTCATTCTCTAGGGGTGAGCAAGTCTCTCAGGCTGGGTTAAATCACAATGCTTGCTTGCTTAAATATTAAATAAAAACCTAAAAATTTCTTTGAGATAACAGAAACGTGATTTCACCGTGATTGCACGCGCAGTGAGGAATTCCCTCACCTGAAGAGGGATGTCTCTTCTTTCAACTATCACACAGCACACTCACCGCCTGAAATATTCTATAACTTTTTCATACCCTCTCATGAACCATGCTAAAGGCATTCCTGGGTGCTTAAGGATATCGTATTGGTTTACACAATTTCATTGCTTATAAACAAATATGGTGAGGGATTCCCTCATAGCGCTTGTAATGGCAGGTTAATGTTGTTAATTATTCGGTCACTGCTGCTCCACAATATTTCAGTAATTCGTTTGGTATTCCATCCTTACCTGCAGCTTTTCTGTTCTTCAGCTTTTCGAGTGTTTTTCGTACTTCCTGTGCACTTATATTAACATCTTCATTTGCGGTAATTTCTGGTGTTTCCGGTTCTAACACCATTTGTTCTTTCTCTGCATAGAGCTTTTTTAAGTTGTCACTTCATATACCCTTTTCTATGTGTTTTGGTTCTATTAGTTCCTTTACCTCCGTTCTTTGACATCTTATAAAGCGCCATATTTCCTTTTGGAGGCCATCAAATTCATGTTCTATTTCTTTCGAAAAACGTTCCCAGTGATCATTTTTTATTCTTCTTACTACTTAATGTGTTTGGTTTCTTATAGTCTTATAATTATCGTATGCCTCTTGTGTTTTAGTTGACATGTATTTTAGGTAAGCTTTTTTCTTTCTGTAAGCACATTTTCCTTCCCTTCTGTACAAAACCATGGAGTTCTTCGTCTTGGAAGCGATTTATTTTTATTAATGTTTCTTTCACCAAGAACTTCCTTGGCTGAGGCTTAGATATTAAACTTAATTTTGCCCAGCTTTCTTCGACTCCGTCACTTTTTCTGTGATATACATGTTGCTGCTTTTTTCCGTTAGTCTTTTTTGGAATAGTTATCTTGTGGAGTCGTCCTGTAAGCTTTCGACTTTAATCTTGGTGGTGTATTCTGCTGTTTTGTTATCACATATATGTATTTTCTTTCTGATTTTGCACAATACCAATTTATGATCTCTTCCTATTTCTGCTGATGTTAGTGTTCTTACATCCAAGATTAGGGACGGATGTAACTCTCTATTCGACAGAATATAGTCTATCATAGATCTTTGTCCTCTAGTGTTTTCAAAAGTGTATTTGTAATGTTCTTTGTGAGGGGAAAATGTATTGTCAATTCGTATTTCATTTATGCTGCAGAGGTCCGTCAGAAGGTCTCCGTTTTCATTTCTGATCTTTTCATTATATCGCTGTTTTATCCCCGGAACTGTGTCATTGCCAACACGGGCATTAAAGTCACCCATAATGATTACATATTTATCATTTGGGATCTCGTAATCTCGTTTATTACAGCCTGAAGGTGTTCATAGAAGATAGAGAGATAGAATTTATTCGTCTAGAAATTTATACAATGTATACAACATTACACAAATTTATCTGACTAGCCAAAAAAATATTATATGATTATACAAATGTAAACATTAAAAAACTAGTACATTAAAATTTACAAAAAAAGAAAAAAAATACATTACAAGAAACACATTAAAAATTTAAAAATTCTTCAATACTGTAAAAAGCATGACTAACTAGAAATGTTTTTAGATTTTGTTCAAAGCATTTAATAGTGCCAAGATGCATCTTATGTTTCACCGACATGTCACTGAACTTATTAAAACATTTGATCACAATGTAGGTAGGAGCATGCTGTGCCACTCCCAGGCGGGAAAAAGGCTGGTGTATGTTATCCTTGAAACGTGTGTTATGTGAATGTATATCAGCGTTCCTAAGGAATGTTTGCTCATGTTTTTTAGATACATTATTCGTTGTAAATATATAGGCTAGGAAGGGTCAAGATGTTAGCTTTTATAAATAGTGGTTTACATGATGTAGTTGGTGATACTTTAAAAAAAGTTTGTAGTATTTTTTTGAGATATAAAAGCTCTATTCATGTATGGAGATGAGCCCCAAAAGATTAAGCAGTACTGAAGGACTGACTGCACCAAGCCATAGTACGTTAGTTTTAATATATAGGTGGATACAGTATCCATTATATTTCTAATTATATAACAACGACTACTGAGTGTCGAGGTCACTTTATCTATTTGATCTCTGGAAGTTTTCTTCCTGTTCTCTTCACTATAAGAGAAGTTTTCTCTTATAGTGGCATCCCTGTTGTTCTCAGGTGCATAGATCGCTATCACGTTCAGAGGTTTGACATCCAGTTTGACTTTTACACTAACTATTCTTTCGGAGATATATCGGCAATCTTGTACTTGGTGTACAAATTTTCTGTGAATTAGCAGTGCGACTCCTTCCTTGGCTCTTGTATCCTTTGCAATACTACTGTAAATCATCAGATAGTCATCCAGCATAATTTGACCCTTTCCTTTTTTCTTGGTCTCTTGTAGTGCACATATGTGTATATTCTTTTATACAAGCTATTTTGTGATTTCCTGCTCTCTTGTGTTTAGAGACTTTACATTCCAAGTACCGATGCGAAGTATATTTTTCTTTTTCCATAAATTCGTTGTCCTTTTTCTCGCGTTGGTAGTCGTAATGAAATCATTCCTGTTCCGATGCATAATCCTGTTTCTATGAGCTATGGTTTTAACGTCTATCAGTAGAGTGCTAACCTGGCTGTAGACCCCCTCCTCCTTTATCCGGGCTTGGGACCGTCAACAGTTCTGTGAGCTGCGCGATCACACCAAACAAAACTGCAAGCGGAGTTTTATTTATTTATTTATTTAACATGATTTATACAATAATTGTTATCAACAATTGCAAGCAAATTAGTAGCAAGTTCATTTGTCTTGTACTGTATAATATTACTTTTGATTGTAACTGTAGTGTTGTAATGTTTTACTGTAATTTTTGACATACCCTATGCGTCCATGTATGTAACAAAGGGTGAATAAAAATATCTATCTATCTATCTAAAGTCTAAATCTATGTTACAAAATTTAATCTAGAATGTAATTTTGGTGTAAGTTTTACGGACCTCCTATATTTAAAGCTACCATGGGGATAAATCCATTCAAATATTTGCTAATATGTGGTCTATTTAACGACAAAGACACGAGGTCTGAACGAAGAAGGAAAGATAAATTGGCAGCAATCGCGATGTATGGAGTCAACCAAAACTTTCAGATATAATATGTACTATTTACCAGGAAAAAACATAATGGTAGATGAGCAAGATGTTCCGGGGTAATCTCATTTATTAATTGGACAAATTGCTATGAACATGACTAGGAAGATAAATTATCCCGTCATTTATTGTGTTATATACTTGTAAGTCAGTTGCTCTTTTAAGGTCATTTAACAATATATATATATATATATATATATATGAAAGGAAACGGCGATTGCATTTTATTTCACTTCGACCACCACCGATATTCTACACGACGTGTTTCGAGCTCATGTCAAGCTCTCGTCAGGAACATCTAGGTGGATGGTCGAGGTGTAAGAAAATGCTTTTGGCCTTTCTGGTAATAATAAAATAACCAGACTTCAGTACACTTGGTACGACATCTATATGAATTAAACGAAAAGATTTCTCTGGTATACAGAAGAAATCTTTTCTGTAGCGGACGCGAAAATGTAAATTTCAAAGTCTTCATAAAAGACGATGAACGACAAAAGACACCTCTTTGTGTCACAGATTTGTCTACAAAGCCACGTTATTCGCTACACATTCGTCAATAACGGAGAAAAACCGTGATATGAAAGGAAACGGCGATTGCATTTTATTTCACTTCGACCACCACCGATATTCTACACGACATAAGAAAATGCTTTTGGCATTTCTGGTAATAATAAAATAACCAGACTTCAGTACACTTTGTACGACATCTATATGAATTAAACGAAAAGATTTCTCTGGTATACAGAAGAAATCTTTTCTGTAGCGGACGCGAAAATGTAAATTTCAAAGTCTTCATAAAAGAGGATGAACGACAAAAGACACCTCTTTGTGTCACAGATTTGTCTACAAACCCCTGGCTTTGTAGACAAATCTGTGACACAAAGAGGTGTCTTTTGTCGTTCATCGTCTTTTATGAAGACTTTGAAATTTACATTTTCGCGTCCGCTACAGAAAAGATTTCTTCTGTATACCAGAGAAATCTTTTCGTTTAATTCATATAGATGTCGTACCAAGTGTACTGAAGTCTCGTTATTTTATTATTTCCAGAAAGGCCAAAAGCATTTTCTTACACCTCGACCATCCACCTAGATGTTCCTGACGAGAACTTGACATGAGCTCGAAACACGTCGTGTAGAATATCGGTGGTGGTCGAAGTGAAATAAAATGCAATCGCCGTTTCCTTTCATATCACGGTTTTTCTCCGTTATTGACGAATGTGTAGCGAATAACGTGGCTTTGTAGACAAATCTGTGACACAAAGAGGTGTCTTTTGTCGTTCATCGTCTTTTATGAAGACTTTGAAATTTACATTTTCGCGTCCGCTACAGAAAAGATTTCTTCTGTATACCAGAGAAATCTTTTCGTTTAATTCATATATATATATATATATATATATATATATATATATATATATATATATTTACATCCTACTATTCTTAAGGACTCAATCCATACCGCAACCGTACAGCCTCTCCTATTTAGAGGTGTATATAATATTTTAATTATCGAATATATTGAATCTAGTGACAAAACATTCTTAATGCCCAAATTTCTATTTTGATAAGATGAAAATTAATATATACTTGTCTTTTTGGTTCCGTTATCATTATAAACTCATTACGATTTCTTACTTTTGCAGCCTCATGAGTATAATTTTAAACAGTATTGTGGTGTTGCGGCCTCATATACACAACATTATAGACTCAAACAGTGTTGTCAATTCGCTCACTGCGTATTTAGATAATTTGGGGTTTCCCCTTTGTGATTTCAACGAAGTTATTTCCTATTTCGCGATTGTTTAAGTAATGGGATACATGAAATCGGAACATATGGTTTTAAAATCGACAAAAGTATAATAATTTAATAGTCTGTATTTTTAAACAAACGCTTATAACTTTACTGGTAAAATATTTTAATGACTTCTAAAAATAATCTGAACACGATAATATGTATTGAAAGAAATATAATAATTTTGGTTGGGTCAATGTAATACTTTTTTAATATTTCACGTTGTTCATTCGTTTAATTTCTCAACGATAATACATAAATATATAGAATCTAACTTTATATTAGATAATTAGGTAATATAGAATATAATTAGATTCGTAGTTAATATACACCTAGAAAGCAAATTTCTTGAATTTTTATTAAATTTATTTTTTATACAGGGTGTCCCAAAAAGATTGGTCATAAATTATACCACAGATTCTGGGGTCAAAAATAGGTTGATTGAAATTCACTTACCGATATAAATAAAGCACACAAAAAAGTTACAGCCCTTTGAAGTTACAAAATGAAAATAAATTTTTTTTCATATATCGAAAACTCTTAGAGATTTTTCATTGAAAATGGACATGTGGCATTCTTATGGCAGCAGCATCTTAAATAAAAAATATAGTAAAATTTGTGTACCCCATAAAAATTTTATGGGGGTTTGTTCCCCTAAACCCCCCAAACTTTTGTGTACGTTCCAATTATTAGTGTGGCACCATTAGTTAAACACACTGTTTTTAAAAAATTTTTGCCTCTTAAGACTTTTTTGATAATCCAGTGTTTATCGAGATATTTTGAATATTTATCGAATCCACCACATATTTGTATATGTCTAAGTACGATTATAGAGACCTGTTAATAATCTGAAAATTTGTTAATAACCTATTTATAATTTACATTTTTAGGTATATTTTAAAAAAAGAAGCCACATCTCGATAAAAGGTGACTTATCAAAAAAAGACTAAGGGCAAAAAAGTTTTAAAAACACTGTGTTTAACTAATGGTACCACAATAATAGTTTATTTGGAACGTACACAAACATTTGGGGGGTTTAAAGGTACAAAACTCCCATAAAATATTTATGTAAATACATTAAAAAGAAGCCGCATCTCGATAAAAACTCGCTTATCGAAAAAATACTAAGAGGCAAAAAACGTTTTAAAAACGTTGTGTTTAACTAATAATGAATTAATTGGAACGTACACAAAAGTTTGGGGGGCCGTTTAAGGGATCAAAACCCCCATAAAATTTTTATGGGGAGGACAAATCTCACTATAATTTTGTTTTAAGATGATCCTGCCATAAGAATGATACATGTCCACTTTCAATAAAAAATCTTTAATAGTTTTCGATATATTGAAAAAAATCGATTTTCATTTTGTAACTTCAAAGGGCTGTAACTTTTTATGAGCACATTTGTACTAAGGTAAGTTAGGTTTAATCGAACTATTTTTGACTCCAGAATGTGTGGTATAATTTATGTCCAATCTTTTCGGGACAACCTGTATATAGGTCAGTAAAATGAAATACGGCGATGAATTAACGTGAAATACGGCGATAAAATTTCACAAAAATTTGGATATAGGTTCCTCTTATAAGTACTCAACTTTACTTCTGAACTTGTGACATTGGTTGCTTTTACTTGGGAGTTGAAATCTTGTAGGCGAAAAAACGTACGTTCAAAAAATGTACGGAAATGGATAAATTAGCAAATTTTAAGCAACTCTTGTGCTATAGAATTTTTGCTCTAAGTTAATACTTTTCAGTTATTTGTGAGTGAAAATGTTAATTTTTCAACGAAAAGAACCACGATTTTAGACGGTTTTTCGTAAATAACTCAACAACTAAATAATTTGTAAAAAAAATAATATTAGCAAATATATAGCTTATAAAAAATAGAAAACAGTACATTCATGAAGTCTGTAGACTCAAATTACAAATCGAGTATTTCAACGTGAAATAACCAAAAAATGAAGCACTTTTTGGGAAAATATGCAGAAAACTCAAAACTTTTATTTACTTTTCTAAATTTTTCCTTTCTTATGACTAACACTTTTTAATATAATTTTTAAAAAAAGCATTTTTTTTTCAACATTTCGAAGTTTGTTTTTTTATTTTATCAGTAACCACTTTCTTTTCAAAAATAAGCACTTTGAACCGGTGGGTGAAACTTAAAGATCATACATGTTTCGACGAGTAGTCAAATCTAAGTATTCAAGCTTAAATAACGGGAAAACGATGCAATGTATAAAATATACCTGCTAAATATTTGTCAAAGTACTTCGCAATACCTATCAAATGAGCTTAAGAATAAGTTAATAGCGTCAAAATTAAGCAAGTTATTATGAAAATAAGAGAACCCCTTGGAATTTACAAAAAAAATTCCATTTCCACAAAAATTAAAATTTATAATAATCCTTACAAGAACTTCTTTATATTAGCATAAGTAATGATTTCAATAATTTTGACCGGTTTAGAATGCATATTTTTGAAAAAAAGATATAATTTAAAAAAATCATAAATTTTCAAATTATTGTAATTTTCATATTCTTTTGATAATAACTCCAAAAATAATCAAAATACGTAAAAAATTATATAGAACCAAATTTTAGTTTTTTCTGTCAAATATTTTACTATTTCTATAGGGTAAAAAATAGCCGAGATAGAAACGTTTAAATCTTGAATTAACCTTTTATTTTTAAAAAAGTAAGAGGTATAAAAGATTAAGTTTTACGTGGTGAAATAGCCCTTCAAACTAACTTTCAAACGGTTTTTAGGTGAACATAATATCGTAAAAGTGGACGGAGGTATTAAAAAAAACATAACATTTTTTGGAAACATTTTTAAAAGATAAATTTTGAAAAAATTTTGGAGCATAAATTTTAATGCCATCAACATGTTCGGGGCTCATTTGATAGATATTTTTAAGTACTTTGACAAATGTTTAATAAGTTTATGTTATAAAATGCATCATTTTTCCGTTATTTCAGCTTGAACACTTAGATTTTTTACTCGACGAAAAAAAATTAACATTCAATCACCTATAACTCACTTTTAGTTAACACTAAAAGGTTTTTCTAGTAAGGAGTTTATTCCGTTTTTTATTAGCTTCAATATTGGTAATAATAACTTCTTGTAAAATCTTATAGTTTTTGAGCTATTGATGAAAAATCGGTTAAAAACATGTATTTTTCTCAAGAAAAATTAAAATCTATGATCTTTAATAACTCAAAAAGTTTACATTTATTTTAATAACTTTATATAACAAATGTTGCTTAGAATTTGTTCCTCTATCGAATTATGGGGTTATTTTGAATAAAATAATTTTCACCCCCGAGAAGGGGTGACATCCACCCCAGGGTAAAAGCGCAAGTTGGCACCATGTCACCTTTGTTCCTTGAGATATCCTCTAACTACTCACAAATTTTCATACAAATCGATGGAGGTTCAACGAAATCGGAGGTAATAGCTCATATCCACCTTCAGTGACTCCACTAAAAGGGAACAACTTTATTTTGAGCGTCGCGTCACTTGCTTAATTTTGGTGCTAAAAATGTTATAAAAATCAAAAACAAAGCTTTTATTAAACACTTTTAAAAAATTTTGATGAGTTTTCCCTGAAAAGTCCTTAATTTTTTGGTTATTTAACGTTGACATGTTCAATTTGGAATTTGACGACTAAGAACCTACTTTTCATAACTCTGCTTCTACGGGGTTTACAGACTTAATTCATATTCTATTTTTTCATGTTTTTATAAGCTACATTTTTGCTAAGAATATTTTTTTGGATAAAATACTTACTTTTTGAGTTATTTGTGAAAAACCGTCTATAAATTTGTGTTTTTTTTTTGTTGAAACATGGACAGTTTCACTCGCAAATAACTCAAAAAGTATTATCTTAAACGTGAAAAGATCCAATAAAACAAAAGTTGCTTAGAATTAGTCAGTTTATCCATTTTTGAGAAGGGGTGGCTTTCACCCTTCAAGTAAAAGCAACCCTGGGCTCACGTCAAAAACTGAAGTAAAGGGGAAAAGGAACCTAAATCCATATTTTCAAGCAAATCCGTCATTTACCTAATAGGCAAAATGCCTGTTTTTCTTCGGCTGTGCCT
This sequence comes from Diabrotica virgifera virgifera, assembly GCF_917563875.1. Classification (NCBI taxonomy): domain Eukaryota; kingdom Metazoa; phylum Arthropoda; class Insecta; order Coleoptera; family Chrysomelidae; genus Diabrotica; species Diabrotica virgifera. The sequence goes on from NC_065446.1 coordinate 147,478,454, forward strand.
CCTACTCAAATGAAATATTATCATCTCGTCTCTTTCGTTGTAGATATGTGCTTCTTTTTGAAATGCTATTTATCCCGTATTATTCTAACTACTCTGTCTTCTTACATTTTACTGGTAAGCCTATTCCATTCTCTTCTTCTTTTTTGCACTCATTCTTTGATGTTGTTTATTCTGCATATGTATCTAATCTCAGTACTCATTTATCTGTCCAATAGTGTTTTTGCGATTATTCTTCTTACTATTCAAAACAAGTAATTGGAATTCGTAAATCCTAGGTTTTCATCCAAAGTGACCGAAAGTAGAACCGGAAGTCGATATTTGAACTATTCGTGTAACTTTGCGTCCGTCGATTGATATACGATTTCACTAATTTTGAGTAATTTTTACTAAACTTTCTGTCATAACTGTTTAACCTGAAATGACTTCCAAACCTGAACTAAAAATTCATGCTCGACTTTTCAATAAGCTTCGATTGCTATGTCACAATGTACTATTTCTGCAACTATAATATGGCACTTTCCGGTTAGAATTATTTAATCGGAAATGATGTAAGAATCAAAAATATACATTTGTTTTCATCTTGCTAAGGCACGCCGAATAATATATCGCTTATACTATTTAGGTGACTTTAAAATGGTACTTCCGCTTGCAACTCTAAATCCGAAAGTCGGGCGCCAAATTTCTCATCTTTAATACCACCCTTGGGTTACAAGCTTTCATTCGATATCTCATTTGTCATTCTATCGGTATTAATAACGGAAGAGTTATATTCGCGGACAGACAGTCACGAAACCGGAAATATATATTTGTTCTCGTCTTACTAAAGCGCGTCGCATAATATATCGCTTGTACTATTCTGACGGTGTTAAAGCAGTATTTTCGGTTTCATTTCTAAAACCAGAAATCCTTGGTCAAATTTCTACCCCCTTTAGTACCTTCCTTGGTTATAAACTTTCTTTTGACACCTCATTGTTCATTCTACCTAGTATAATGACGAAGAAGTTGTGTTTACGGACGGACAAACATGCATGAAACCGGAAGTATATATTAGTTTTCGTCTTGCTAAGGCCTGTCAACTAATATTTCGCTTGTACTATTTCAGCGATTTTAAAACAATATTTCCGGTTTCAACTGTAAAACCGGAAGTCGGAAATCAAATTTCTAATATACCTCTAATAAAATTTTTGGGTTAGAAATTCCCATTCGACACCTCATTTGTCACTATTTATTTTAATAACGGAGGAGTTATATTCGCCGACAGACAGACTGACGGACGGACAGGCATGAAACCGGAAGTATATATTAATTTGTTCTCATCTTGCTAAGGTGCGTCGAATAATATATCGCGTGGACTATTTCGGTGACTTTATAACAGTACTTCCGGTTGTAACTATAAAACCGGAAGTGCAAGGGCAAATTTACCACATTTAATACTATCCACACAGAGGCGATTAGGCCTTACATGGGCATCATTTTGCAAAGTAAGCCATATTCTAAAAAGCTCAATTCCTAGGTGTATTAAGCGAAAGGTTTATAACCAATGTGTTTTGCCAGTACAAACTTATGAAGCAGAGACTTTAGCACTGACGCAAAAATCAGCAAATAACATCAGAGTCACACAACGAGCCATGGAACGTGCAATGCTGAACGTGAGCCTTCGAGACCACATAACAAACCAACAAATCAGGCAAAGATCAGGAGTTCAAGACGTCATCGAAAACGATACGACGCTTAAGTGGAACTGGGCAGGGCACTTAGCTAGAACACAAGATGGACGGTGGACACAACGAATCATGGAATGGAGCCACAGAAACTATAAAAGAAGCCGAGGACGACCACCGACTAGATGGACCGACGACATTGCAGGAAACTGGCTACAAGAGGCCCAGTATAGAGAATACTGTAAAGAACTGAGGGAGGCCTACGTCCAGCAGTGGACGCGATTGGCTGATTGATTGATTAATACCATCCTTAGGTTATAAGCTTTCATTCAACATTGCATTTAGCCTCATTTATTATCCTTCTATCTGGTCTAATGACGGGAAGAAGTTGTTTTTATAGACAGACAGACAGACATGCATAAATTCAACGATTTCACATTTTTTTAGAATGGGCGAAAACAATATTTATTTTTATTTATGTAACAGCGATAGTTATATTCTGAATTACAAACATATATACATACCTACCTTAATACATGTGTTAATGAAAATTTAAAGAATTGTGGAAAATTTCTGTGAAACAAAATATCCTCGCGTATGACTATTAATAAAATAAAATATACCTAATGCAATTCAATACATTTTCTAACACATAAAAATGAACAATACCAGTAAATCACCTGTAAGCAAGACGATTGTAAAATATGCGGGATAGAATGATTCAATAGTCGAGCAACAGTGTTGCCAGCTAAGTCGAGGCCATAATGTCGTATGATAGTTTAACACATGAAGGATATACACATTGAATATACACATAAAAGCGACCTCCAACGGCAAATGGCTGAACTATAAGCGACGTTACGGACTCATTTTGTTTTAAGATTTACAGGAATTCTAAGACACCAACAAGATTTGTAACATTTTTGTTTGGTAGGTAGAGGTCTCTAGTTTCTCATTCAACAAAACTTTGGTAGAAAATGACAACCAGTTAAAAGAAATACATGAAAAAAATTACGGACTCCGTATATTGAGGCCGTAAATCGCTCGAGTCCGTTGTGTATGGTCAAAACCTTAATACCGAGTCCGCAATGTTAAGAGGATATATATATATATATATATATACTTGAGTATATCTACTTGAGTTGGAAACATATGGGAAACTTTTTTATTATTAATTTTACGAAAAAAAGTTATTCTTTATAAAAAGTTCTGCATGCCCCAAAACCTAAGATTCAATTATCAGATATCAAATTTTCTCAATATTATACGAGGTATGTCAAAAAATATAAATTTCGGCTAAGGGCAAAGTACCTTTATTTCTCTCAATATCGAAAATTCTTATGAAAAAAAGTTGTTTGGAATTAAAAACTAAGATGAAATATGCAATTACATGCTTCTTATTGAAAAAAAAATATTTTTCTCAAATTTATGGATACCCAACATCGTTTTTAATTATTACAAATATCATAACTCGTTTATTATTCATTTTACGAAAAAAAGTTATTCTACATAAAAAACTTTGCATGGTCTAAAATCTAAGACACAATCATGATATATCAACTTTTATTAATTTTATACGAGGTGTGTAAAAAAATATGAAATTCGCTCAATATTATAGCACCTTTATATTTCACAGTATTTCAATTAGAAGGATTTAATTGCATATTGGCACATAGTTTTTAATTCTAAACAACTTTTTTAATAACCGTTTTCAATATTGTGAAAAATAAAGGTACTTTACTCTTGAGTGAAATTCATATTTTTTGACATAACTCGTATAAAATTAATAAAATGTCATATCTGTTGGTTGAATCTTCGGTCTTAGGACATACAGAGATTTTTATAAAGAATACCTTTTTTTCGTAAAAGTAATAATAAAAGAGTTATCGTATGTGTAATGAATAAAAACGAAGTTAATATCAATAAATTTGAGAAAAATTTGGAAAATATTTTTTTCCAATTAGAAGCATGTAATTACATATTTGAGCTTGGTTTTTATTTCCAAACAACTTTTCATAATAAGAATTTTCGATATTGAGAGAAATAAAGGTACTTTACCCTTAGCCGAAATTCATATTTTTTGACATACCTCGTATAATATTGAGAAAATTTGATATCTGATAATTGAATCTTAGGTTTTGGGGCATGCAGAACTTTTTATAAAGAATAACTTTTTTTCGTAAAATTAATAATAAAAAAGTTTCCCATATGTTTCCAACTCAAGTAGACACGCTGTATATATATATATATATATATATATATATATATATATATATATATATATATATATAAAACAAATGAAATAGAGAATGTGGAAAAATCCCCTTACGAACAATTCACACATCCACCATTTATATATATATATAAATTATAATTATAATCTTTTGATCACTGAGTGTGTTTCAAAGATCTACATCTTTTGTTTTTTCATAAACGTTATCTTACTTACTCTAAAGTAATTAGGGAATTAAAACTTGAGACTGTCATTTTCAGGTTGGGCGTAGATTTACGCTCCTGTTATGTCTATGTCTCGGATGTTGTTTTTTGATGGAATGTGTCTAAAGATATTCAACCTCTCATCTTTACCGATGAGCCCACGGAGGTTGAAGAGGGCGAAACACATTTCTAAGAACTGGTGTTTGGATCTTTGATTCTATTCGAAAAATTTTTCCCAGCCAGAAATAGTGGATGTGTGAGTTATTCGTAAGGGGATTTTTCCACATTCTCTATTTCATTTGTTTGATTTCGTACGAGTGGTCGTTAAACCAGTACCTGTGGATCTTTTGATCACTGAGTGTGTTTCAAAGATCTACATCTTTTGTTTTTTCATATATATATATATATATATATATATATATATATATATATATATATATATATATATATATACATATATATATATATATATATATATATATATATATATATATATATATATATATATATATATATATATATATATATATATATATATATACATGCTTTCTGTTGTTTTCCGGGTTTGACTCCGCGTTGAATAATTTTGGTTTTGAGAAAAACCATTATTTTGACGACGTTTCGGCAAGATCTCACTTGCCATTGTCAAGTCAGGTGGTTCCGCTTCTCGCTGCTGCTTGTACTCACGATACCGTCACTTATTTAGTTGATCCTGATGCTGCTGCTTGCCCTGCGCGAACTCGTGCTCTTGTTATTGGTCCGGTGTAGGTTGCAGTCGTCGGAGGGATGTTACGCGTGGATGTTGCGGCCTGATTTATTTTGGTCTTTTTCTTCAGTACCGTTTTCCATGTTGTAGGAAGCCGTTGCGCATCATCTCTTTGGTTTAAGCCGTTGGGATTTCTTTCAATTTCTATCGATTCTCTGATTTCCCGTTTTCTTTTTACTTCGATGTTAGCTAACATCGTTGTTTGGTTCAGGTTTATTGTGTGTCCTGTATTTGCGACATGTTGAGCCAGGGATGACGTGGTTCCTCCCCGTTCGATAGCATTTCGGTGTTCTTCTCGTCTTACCTGGATTCTTCGGTTGGTCTGTCCAATATACGACTTTCCACAATCCCCACACGGAATCTCGTATACACCTTGGCTTTCTAACGATATTTTGGTCTTTGGTGTTGGTAAAATAGTTGAGATCTTTCTGTCCGTATTAAATATCGTTTCTATGTTGTGTTTTCTCAGCACTCTCCCTATTTTCTCTGTCGTACCCTTCACATATGGCAGAATGGTTTTGCCGATCGGTTTATTGTCTTCTGTAGGGTCCTTATCTCTTCTTCGAGCATTTTGAGCTTTTTCGATGTTGTATGTTGAGAAGCCGTTTTTCTTTCGTACGAGTGGTCGTCCAAACCAGTACCTGTGGATCTTTTGATCACTGAGTGTGTTTCAAAGATCTACATCTTTTGTTTTTTCATAAACATTATCTTACTTACTCTAAAGTAATTAGGGAATTAAAACTTGAGAATGGCATTGTCAGGTTGGGCGTAGATTTACGTTCCTGCTATGTTTAGGTCTCGAATGTTGTTTTTTGATTGGAATGTGTCTGAAGATATTCAACCTCTCATCTTCACCGATGAGCCCATAGAGGTTGAAGAGGGCGAAACACATTTCTAAGAGCTGGTGTTTGGATCTTCGTTTCTATTCAAAAAATTTTTCCCAGCCCGAAGTAGTGGATGTGTGAATTGTTCGTAAGGGGATTTTTCCGCATTCTCTATTTCATTTGTTTGTTTTCGTACGAGTGGTCGTCCAAACCAGTACCTGTGGATCTTTTGATCACTGAGTGTGTTTCAAAGATCTACATCTTTTGTTTTTTCATAAACATTATCTTACTTACTCTAAAGTAATTAGGGAATTAAAACTTGAGAATGGCATTGTCAGGTTGGGCGTAGATTTACGTTCCTGCTATGTTTAGGTCTCGAATGTTGTTTTTTGATTGGAATGTGTCTGAAGATATTCAACCTCTCATCTTCACCGATGAGCCCATAGAGGTTGAAGAGGGCGAAACACATTTCTAAGAGCTGGTGTTTGGATCTTCGTTTCTATTCAAAAAATTTTTCCCAGCCCGAAGTAGTGGATGTGTGAATTGTTCGTAAGGGGATTTTTCCGCATTCTCTATTTCATTTGTTTGTTTTCGTACGAGTGGTCGTCCAAACCAGTACCTGTGGATCTTTTGATCACTGAGTGTGTTTCAAAGATCTACATCTTTTGTTTTTTCATAAACATTATCTTACTTACTCTAAAGTAATTAGGGAATTAAAACTTGAGAATGGCATTGTCAGGTTGGGCGTAGATTTACGTTCCTGCTATGTTTAGGTCTCGAATGTTGTTTTTTGATTGGAATGTGTCTGAAGATATTCAACCTCTCATCTTCACCGATGAGCCCATAGAGGTTGAAGAGGGCGAAACACATTTCTAAGAGCTGGTGTTTGGATCTTCGTTTCTATTCAAAAAATTTTTCCCAGCCCGAAGTAGTGGATGTGTGAATTGTTCGTAAGGGGATTTTTCCGCATTCTCTATTTCATTTGTTTGTTTTCGTACGAGTGGTCGTCCAAACCAGTACCTGTGGATCTTTTGATCACTGAGTGTGTTTCAAAGATCTACATCTTTTGTTTTTTCATAAACATTATCTTACTTACTCTAAAGTAATTAGGGAATTAAAACTTGAGAATGGCATTGTCAGGTTGGGCGTAGATTTACGTTCCTGCTATGTTTAGGTCTCGAATGTTGTTTTTTGATTGGAATGTGTCTGAAGATATTCAACCTCTCATCTTCACCGATGAGCCCATAGAGGTTGAAGAGGGCGAAACACATTTCTAAGAGCTGGTGTTTGGATCTTCGTTTCTATTCAAAAAATTTTTCCCAGCCCGAAGTAGTGGATGTGTGAATTGTTCGTAAGGGGATTTTTCCGCATTCTCTATTTCATTTGTTTGTTTTCGTACGAGTGGTCGTCCAAACCAGTACCTGTGGATCTTTTGATCACTGAGTGTGTTTCAAAGATCTACATCTTTTGTTTTTTCATAAACATTATCTTACTTACTCTAAAGTAATTAGGGAATTAAAACTTGAGAATGGCATTGTCAGGTTGGGCGTAGATTTACGTTCCTGCTATGTTTAGGTCTCGAATGTTGTTTTTTGATTGGAATGTGTCTGAAGATATTCAACCTCTCATCTTCACCGATGAGCCCATAGAGGTTGAAGAGGGCGAAACACATTTCTAAGAGCTGGTGTTTGGATCTTCGTTTCTATTCAAAAAATTTTTCCCAGCCCGAAGTAGTGGATGTGTGAATTGTTCGTAAGGGGATTTTTCCGCATTCTCTATTTCATTTGTTTGTTTTCGTACGAGTGGTCGTCCAAACCAGTACCTGTGGATCTTTTGATCACTGAGTGTGTTTCAAAGATCTACATCTTTTGTTTTTTCATAAACATTATCTTACTTACTCTAAAGTAATTAGGGAATTAAAACTTGAGAATGGCATTGTCAGGTTGGGCGTAGATTTACGTTCCTGCTATGTTTAGGTCTCGAATGTTGTTTTTTGATTGGAATGTGTCTGAAGATATTCAACCTCTCATCTTCACCGATGAGCCCATAGAGGTTGAAGAGGGCGAAACACATTTCTAAGAGCTGGTGTTTGGATCTTCGTTTCTATTCAAAAAATTTTTCCCAGCCCGAAGTAGTGGATGTGTGAATTGTTCGTAAGGGGATTTTTCCGCATTCTCTATTTCATTTGTTTATATATATATATATATATATATATATATATATATATATATATATATATATATCGATAAAAGGTACGTTGTCGCCTCGCGGTGAAAACTATGACGACCTCGCCTCACCCTTTTGTAGTTCTATTTTTCAAAAAATATATGCATATATACAATGAGGGGAACTTTCTAATTAAGAATCTCTAAAGAGGGGAAACGATTTTAAATGTTTTTTTTTATATATAAATTTACGATTAAATCCAATGCGCTGTCGCCTCACAACTATATATGACTAAGAATGAAAGCCGGTACGTTGTTGCCTCAGACGGCGTTGCCAAATATTCGAAAATGAATAAAGGATTGAGTGGGTCGAACTTTGGTGCACAGCGAGAGGTAGTATAGGTATTTGTTACGGATATAGGTAAAGAAATAGTGGGAATTTGTTCACATGTTCCATTGTTGTTTACATTAAAAATAAAGGATGGTTATTTTTGATATTTTAACCTTCGGATGACCAAGCGGGGGAAATTGTGACCCCAGCGTATGTTTTTCTTTAATAAATTCAAAAGTATTTTCAATTTTTAACTCATTATTTTTTTATTTGACTTTAATATCATTCTAGATATCCTCATATTTTGAAATAAAAAAAATTCCCTATATTTTACGAATAAAAAATATATTCTGAAGTTGATGTTTAGTAAAATGGCGTCTTTTATGTGTAATTACAAGTAGTTTTACGCTAGTGACGTCGACTTTGCAAAGTAACAAGACACTTACTCAACATACACACTACACATGACACTAATACTCATGTTGTGACTGGCTGAAAGACATAAAGTCCATGCCAAAAAAAACTAAAGAAAAAAAAACTTTATTTTTTTGTTAATTGTCATTTTTGACCTGGGGTCATTCCCCCCCCCCTTGGTCATCCGTGTAACAGAAAAAGGTTGGTCATCGGAAGGTTAAATAAGTTTAAGATATGAACATGGCTTGTTTGGATTATATGTTTAAAAATTTTTTATTAGTAGATATTCCAAAGCTAGTATTTTGCAATAAATTAAGCTAAGCCAAATTATTTTGTGTGAATTATTGCTCTTATACAGTAAAATTATAAAGGCTCTTTACGATATAATTTATTATTTGCAGTAAACATATTATTACCTATCTCACAGAAAAAAATGTCAACGGTTTATTTAAAAATTTTAATTAAAAACCAGTGAACTAGTATAAATAGCTGTAAAAATGTTCCAACAAAACGTATTCTTACAGCAAAGTGTACGAAAATAATCCATAAGGTGGTGAAGGTGGGGTGGTTTTAAGGGCAAAAATGGTTTTCTGAAATTTCTGGCTAAACATTGCATGGTTTAAAAAATTCAACGCAAAAGCTGTGGGCGATAAAAAAATCTACAATTTGTGTAGTGGTCTTTTTATCCTAATTTTAAAAAATTTTGAGAAAAACTCAAAGGTAGGTTTTTAGGTACCTATTTAATTTTTTTCTTCTACAAAAATGATTTCATTATGTTTTGCTTAAATGTCAAACCCTTTAATTGAGGCGTTGGTTAGATGTTTATTATATCTAAAAATAAAAAAAAATTATAAAAATAGCAACAAAAAGTAAAATAAAATATTTCTATATTTTCACTTAACCATCATATAAAAAACTTACATATGATATAAATATTTTATTTTTATAAGATGTTGAATTTTTGATTTTATAATATTGGAATTCACCTTTTTATCTAGATGGATATACGCCATATTGAATATAATTTGAAAAGTGTTGACACACATGAATAAGGCACATATGAATCTCATATGAATCTCATTCGGAATGTTCCCTTGCTTAGTTTTTTGATGCTTTGAGTAGTTTTTTATTTGCATAGTACTTATCGTCACTGTCCGTTTTAAATTATTTACTTGTTTGAGCCAGAACGTTATCTTTTGCAACCAACGCTTTACTTTTTTTAACTTCTTGCATACCTTCAATATTTGGAAAATTAATATTCGTATTTTGAAGATTGCTTTTTTTATTTTCTTCCGCATTTCTAAATCGTGGTGAAAATCTAGTTCTTCAAGCGATTTTCCTTTATATTCTAAAGGAAGAGAATCCCTTTCCATTACTATTAAAAATTTTGACAATTTTTCGGTTTGATAAATGTCAGCATGTAATTCATGTCATTCATCATGCATTTTTTCGTCATGCCCCATAAACTTGACAAATTCTTTAGTTTAATTTTTGGACATACTTAAAATTTGTGCTACTGTTGCAATATTTTTGCGTAATTTGTTGCTTGATATAGCTTCAGGGTTTGTTAAATTCATTTTGCTTGTCAATTTACGGATCGAAACATCCCCTTTGTCCCATTTTAGCTTACTGCCTGGAACTGCAAACATATAGTTATTAACGTCGGACGACGTCAGACATGTATTTATGTCTATGTTTTATTAAAGTTTCTATGAAACCTTGCAACATTTTTGGAAGTAAAATAACAACAGCTCAAGAACCTTTACCAGAACACACTGGAATTTTTTGTCCTCTCGTAAGTGCCTTTTCTCCTTCAGTTAAAACATTTTCAAAATCACTGAAGTCCGTTTATCTTTCGTTACTAGTGCTGAATTTTTAAATACTTAACATTACCTATTCGTCTTCTGTTAAAAATAATGGCTAATGCTAGAGCATAGTTAACTAAATTTTTATGTTTCAAAATTATCAATATTGCTCTCAAACGTCTTCTGACACCTCACACCAATTTTAATACTTTCTTCTCAGAATATTTTAATATCACGTACAAGTGGTACTAGCTTTGGCAATTTTTGTTCTTGAATATCTTTGTTAGCGAGAGAAGCAATTTCCAAACTCCAACGATTTGTCAGCAACGTTTTCAAATTATGTATTTATAGCCCTTGGGCAATTCCTGTATTTGTCTTTCTGTTGAACACGTAAAATCAGCTGATCCTTTTAGTATTAAATGGAGGTGTTCATAGCAACATAGTTTTAGATACGTACCCAAGTGCAACGCGATAATACGAGTAGGAGAACTGAAGGTCTTTTTAAAACTATTATATACATATAAAACTAAAGACTAAGTAGTTTCGTGTTGCAACGAAATTGAAAATGGATATTCATTTTTGATTTACATGTTTACTCTGATTGGAGTACGAAGGAAACCATTCTCGTTGGAACTTTACCGCACTGAGCAGATGAGACTGAATTATAAAATTCCCTCATCTTCCTTAGTCTCAGCATCCGTTACGGCTTGGAAATTTTAGAAGCCTCAAAGGTGTAACCAGAGAATGTTCCCATTGTTTTCAATCTGGTAGGATGTGGAGCAACATTTTTGGTGTTGTTTTATGTGCTATTAGGTTGAAAACTTAGTCTTTTGCTAGCAGTTGCCGCTAGAGCATCCCTGCCATTTCGTTCGTTGCAATTCGTGACTGCACGCCGGGGTTTGTCCTAGTTGGGTCAGAGAGAGCAGTATATCCGCCTCCTGATGAGAGACTAATAAGTTTCGAAACCTGTAGAGGCGCTTGCAGCGCTCTCGGATTGGACTAGAATATGATGCGCCTGTAGTTTCGCGTTGCAACGAAATTGAAAATGGTTATTCATTTTTGACATATAAAACTCTTGGAACACTTGAGATCGTCAAAATTTTTGGGTCTTAAAATATGCTTTAAAGCAATCGTATTATTATTTACCATCGTTCTATACTTAATAAGAAATATAGAGAGGGTTCGCATTCTTCCACTACATGCATAGTTTATACCCTCTCTCTTATGGTTTTTTAAGTAAGAATTACCAAAATTAACGTAAATGTAAATGCTATACATCTTTCGTTTTGTCGAAGACTCTTGTTCCTTAAAGCGGCGTCCTCATTGAGTTGACATTGTCAATCGACTCTGTCTATCGACACTGTCGACCGACAAATCGAAAAAGCTTCGATGTTCACACCAGGTAGGCAGAATATTTGTCGACAGTCGAAACGAAAAGGTGTGACGAAGATGACGCCATTATTGTTTGTGCCGCATTTGTTATTATCACAACTAAAAACGTAAATCATCGCGTAAAAGAAGATTCTATCACCTGCTTTTCTATATTAAATTCACTGGCAATTTCCATCAAAGCATCGTGTCTCATGTTTCGGTCCATATAATATTTGCTTCTAGTGTACACATTTGTTTTTAATTTGTAAGCTTCAATAAATGCAATCACTTTTTCTTTTCCCATTCCATTTTGCCGACAAGTACAAAACACGAGACTTTAGATGAGGCAGACTACGCCGCACGCTGAATTATTTTTACTGTATTTTTAAATGTCGAAGGTCGAAGGTTGAATGTACGTCCACACTTCGGATTCGACTCGACTACCCTTTGATTTTACCGACAGAGCATGGAAAATCAGTCGACACGTCGATCGACATCTTTTGTCGATCGACAAAGTCGATTGCCGCGTACACACTCAGTCGAGAGTGTCGATAAACACAGTCGATCTACAACGTCGACTCAATGAGGACGCCGCTTAACATTTAATTTGGGGACAACGTTTTTTTGGATGTCTTGTCAATTTATTTTTGTTAGTTTCTCATTTTATCGTCCTATATTTTTTTGCTTGAAATATTACTGTTGTCATTTCTATTCAAACATTTTAATGTCAGAATACGGGTTTTTCTTTCAGAGCAGAAGTAGTAAACTTCTGATGTTGGATAGTGTTTTGTTGTTTCATTTTTGATATTTTTGAAACTGTTCACTCCCATGCACTTTGCATGTCACTTACATAAAGATATTTATTTTGGTTTTAGTTTATTTTTATTTGAGTTAAGCCTTTCAGGTTCATTTTTGTGTTTTTCAACTTTCTGTAATTTCGATAGTATATCAGTGTTTATCCTCTGTCATAACTGTTATTTTTTTTTCCTACTGCGGTTACAGAAAAAATCATTTATGTTCTTACTTTTGTAATAAAGTCACATAATATAATGATTTTTTTATTTTTAGGATTAAATTAATAATTGGTTAGAATTTTCCTATCCCTTCGTCTTCATGATCCTTTGGGCATAGACTTGTTCAGTTCCATATTATAATAACTACTTAAGTATTACATACGCTCCATGATTACTAATATTCTGTTTGTAATTTTTATTAATTCCTATGCGACCAGCTAAAATATTTTTATTCCGGCATACCCTCTCTCTTATAGAATTTGTTTATATAGGGTGTCCAGAAACTCTACCTACAAACGAAGACAGGCGATTTCTCAGATATTTTCCTAAGACAATTTAACCCAATTCACCTAGTCCGAAAATGCTTCCTAAGGGAGCTAGAGCTCTTGGAAGGTGGCATCTAGTAATTAGTTTTTCTTAAATACCTCCAGAACGCTTCTATTCAGAAAAACGAAATTTGGTAAGCCTATTCATCTTCCAGGGATAAATCGATTCCATCCATTGTGAATTTTAAGTACCGATCATAGGCGTCTATTTTGGGTAGGGCAACGGTTATTTTATAGCATAACTTTTCTGTCTTTAGCGTTTAAGTATTTTTGACTCTGGATTTTTAAATTGTGAGGTATTCTAGAATTAAAAGGTACTCTTGCTTTAAGTTGGTAATACACATCGATTTCTAGAAAAATTTATTTGAAAACTTTTCGTTTTTTGAATTTGAAAAGAATTTAAAAAAACGGTGTATTTTACCAACTTGAAGCAAGAGTAACTTTTAGTACCAGAATACCTCATAATTTAATAATCTAGCGTCAAAAATGCTTAAGAATTAAAGACAAAAAGTTATGCGATAAAATAACCGTTGACCTACCCAAAACGGACGCATATGACCGGTACTAAAAATTTGCAATTAATGAAACCGATTTAACTCTGGAATAAAAACAAACGTACCAGTTTTTGTTTTCTATATAGTTTTTTTTAATTCTTTTTTAATTCAAGAAACGAATAATTTTCAAATCGATTTTTCTAGAAAATGGTATATTCTATGGACTTAAAGCAAGGGTACCTTTTAGTACTAGAATAATTCACAATTTAATAATCCATAGTCAAAAATGCTTAAAAATTAAATATAAAAAAGGTATGGGATAAAATAACAAATAACCGTTGCCGTACCCAAAACTGGCGGCTATGACCGGTACTGGGAATTCACAATGAATGGAATCGATTTATATCTGGATGATAAATATGCGTAATAATTTTCGTTTTTCTAAATAGAAGCGTTCTGGCGGTATTTAAGAAAAACTAATTACAAGACGCCATCTTCAAAGAGCTCTAGCTCCCTTAGGAAGCATTTTCGGACTAAGTGAATTGGGTTAAATTATCTTAAAATTATCTGAGGAATCTCCTTTTTTCGTTTGTCGGTAGAGTTTCTGGACACCCTGTATAAGGCAACAATTTTAAATCGTAAGCTGCAACTTATATCATAAACTTTTTAGCTGCCTTGTTACGGTACCGACGGCGCATATTTTTATATTTCACGACATAATACCCAATGCAAACTGAAAGCGACGTTGCCAAAATCTGAGGCGACAAGGTACCGGTTGTTAACCAAAAAGTAGAATTTATATGCTGAGGCGATAACATACAGCCAGTCACTGCTGCAATGCCGATACTAGCGCTAGTGATATACTGCCGAACTAACGAACCAAAAAATAGTGAAAAGGGGTACGTTGTCACCTCAAAACTATTTTTTGCACATCGACTCATAAGGTGGTTGGGAAGCTGTCCTGAAATTTTCAGCCCAAAACGTTGTCGCCTCACCAAAGTGAGGCGACAACGTCATATATGAGGCGACAACGTCTACCGATTCACCGTTTATGAGGCGACAGGGTACCCCTTATCAATATATATATATATATAAAACACTTTTGAGTTTCGGTGGGTTGGAGTCAATAAAAAGGGGTTGTTAGAATACTATTTTTTATTACTCGAGCTTTCGAATGTGTTTACATTCATTTTCAAGAGCTAAAAAGTAACTGATAAAGTGGAAACAAAGATCATGTAAAAATATAACTCACCAGATAAATCTAGATTGGTTATTAAAACTTGCTAACATTAATACATATAAATAAGAGGAAAACTATTAATATCCATAAAATGAATTCTTCCCAGACTGCATAATATAAATTAATGGCCAAAAGATTTAAATTTTTGAAATGAATTTTGAATTTGAATGATCGGTAAATTGGAAAAAAATTTTAATACAAAAAGACAATGTCAGTGAAAAAATCAGCCTACATCGAAAAGTAGCTAAAAGTAATTTATTTAAATATATTATAACGTGATGATTTGTTAAAAAAAAGAAAGAAGAAATAAATAAATAGAGAAAAAAATATTTTAGTAGTTTACAGAAGTACAAAAGAAATGTAATAAGGATGTGAAAAAAGTGAAATATTTATGGTGCTCTGAATATTATTTAAAATTATAAGGAAATAATGTAATTATAAATTTTGCTTAAATTTTGAATTTCTGATCTTTTATTTAAACTATGATCACTTCTACTAATAGACACCATTTCCAAAAAAGTCCTTTTGAATTTATTACCTTCATTGCACAAAATTTTTATGTTGTCAAAATCCATGATATGGATATTAATAGTTTTCCTCTTATTTATATGTATTAATGTTAGCAAGTTTTAATAAGCAATCTAGATTTATCTGGTGAGTTATATTTTTACATGATCTTTGTTTCCACTTTATCAGTTACTTTTTAGCTCTTGAAAATGAATGTAAACACATTCGAAAGCTCGAGTAATAAAAAATAGTATTCTAACAGCCCCTTTTTATTTACTCCAACCCACCGAAACTCAAAAGTGTTTTTTATAAACAAGTGAACAAAGTACTTCTTTTTTCTATATATATATATATATATATATATATATATATATATATATATATATAAATAAATAAGCAAAAGCATTGGCTAATACTCGTAAAGTGAATGTGAATTTAGTTGGAAATATATAAAATGATGAAGGGTCATCATTCCATACATTTCTGTGCAACTATATACACCGGTGTTTCGGCCTATTTGAGCTTCGTCAGTATAGTGTAGCAAGTTAAAAAAGTTGTTTGTTAACTTGTAAAAGGATTACTACAGGAGCAAGGTTACCAATTTTGGTCAGGTTGTTAGAAGACCCGCAGTCGCAAGGCTACAACTAACATTGCCAAGGAGGTAAAGCTACACTATACTGACGAAGCCCAAATAGGCCGAAACACCGGTGTATATAGTTGCACAGAAATGTATGGAATGATGACCCTTCATCATTTTATATATTTCCAACTAAATTCACATTCACTTTACGAGTATTAGCCAATGCTTTTGCTTATTTATTTTTATATTTGTACTCGATTATCCAACATCATTTTATTTAATAATGTTATGGCTTTTCATTTCCTCAGGTAGCTTTTCCTCCTTGGCAATGTTAGTTGTAGCCTTGCGACTGCGGATCTTCTAACAACCTGACCAAAATTGGTAACCTTGCTCCTGTAGTAATCCTTTTACAAGTTAACAAACAACTTTTTTAACTTGCTACACTATACTGACGAAGCCCAAATAGGCCGAAACACCGGTGTATATAGTTGCACAGAAATGTATGGAATGATGACCCTTCATCATTTTATATATTTCCAACTAAATTCACATTCACTTTACGAGTATTAGCCAATGCTTTTGCTTATTTATTTTTATATTTGTACTCGATTATCCAACATCATTTTATATATATATATATATATATATATATATATATATTGTTATGATCTGCTTCTTATTAATTTTATATTAATTATTATTTATTTGATTAATTATTTAATTGTCACAAATCATACATAAAAAATGAATAAAAAATCTCAGGGTGCCTTTTTATACTATTAAAAAAAATCCAAATTGTCTCACGTTATACTTATCTTCTCTCGTGAGTTCAGTATCTCTTAGTTGATCCTAATTGGGATAAAATAGGGAAAAGAAATAAAGCAAAATATTAAAATAAAAATACAGAATTGTCTTTTATTTATCAAAATCAATACTCTAAAATCTATCGAATCTGAAAACCTGTGGACACAGATGTCCGAATGAAATTTTTACCACTTAAATTTATTATACAGTCGAACCCGCTTATTAGAATACCGGTTAAAGGAATATCCCGGTTTAAGGAATAAAAATTTGAGGTCCCAAAACATTTATACTGTGCACATATGATCGGTTATTAGAATATCCCTGCTATAGGAATACTTTTGCTTGGCACGAAGGCTATTCCAATAAGCGGGTTCGACTGTAGTTAAAAAAAACAATTTATCGGTTTGTTCCCGATGACTTTGGTAAAACAAACTAAACAAAACAAATTTATGTATTCGCAAGATTAGCTATACTTCCTATTTACTTTTAGAAATATTGGAATTTTAATTCATATGCTTTTTACTCAAAATCTTAGTTTTCGAACATCTTTCTCATAAGTTGACTGACCTTTTGCTTCAATCACTCTGATGTCTTCTCGTGACCCAAAAACAGCTCTCCCTCGTTGACTGTGTCAAAGGCTACTCATCAAAGCCCTCTCCGTTCTCCAGCTTCAAAACTATCAGCATACCAGCACCAATTCTCCAACAAGCCGGGCCTCTTTTGACACGTACTCGATTCAAACAAAACTCCAAAGATTCTCTGCATTTCTTCTCACAATAATACAGAATCAAAGAGGTATTTCGTCTCAATTTGATCTGTCTCTCGTTCCACTTTCCAACACTATTCTCCACTATCAAACAGCCACTGGTACTTGCTAACTATCTATCCACAAAAAACGTCGAACTGCTCTTCAGCGATGCCAAAAACATAATGACTTCTTTTTCAAACTCTCTCAATCATTCAAACCACTTTTCCCCTTCCAACTTGCCAAGAATCATAAACAATCTTTTCCATTCGACAAACAGTCTTTTTCAAAATTATTCCGATCATCCTTAATTACTTTCGGGGAAACTCTACAACATTTACTCGGGTTGAAACAAATATTAAAATTCCAAACTTTCTTTTAAACCACCTTTTCTAGAAAGTGATAATTACATCTACCTGTGGGTTCTATAGTTCTCGTAATAAACAATCTATTTCCATTTTAAATCTAAATACATCGTCCTTTTCACTTTAATTATTCAAAAAAGTCTTTAATGGTTCATCGGAAAGCTCATTAAAAGAGAAATCCACTTACATCCAAACTAAATTCTAATAAATATTTACAGCTCAATATACAGGGTGTATCAAATTTATGTGCCCGCGTTGTTTAAAAAAAAATTAATTTAATTTTCATTTTGCCTTTGATTGATAAATTGAAAACACAATAACATCCCCGCCTTGTTTTGAGATAAAATCAGTATTAATAAGTGCAACAAAAATATGATTTTCTCTCGACAACAACACTTTTCTATTGTGTCAAAATATTGAGTCCAACCTGAAAAACAATTGCTTTCTTTTTCCCAGTGTCTGTACTTAGATGGGATAGGGTAACTTTTCGATCGAAAATTTGCTAAGTCTTTAGTCTCAAATGAATTTTCATACTTTTTGGCTACTCTGTTTTATCATTTATTAAATTTTCACATTTCCTCAATGATACACGCAGTTCCTTCTCCTTTTCTTCTCCACATATCAATTTTCTTTCTTTTTCCTCCGATTCTCTACACATGTTTATTGTGTATTCTGTCTTCTCCATTTTGCATACTTCCTCTTTAAATACCTCAGTCTCAATTGTATCCTTTCCGCCTTCTTTTTCTATTCTGATCTCTTCTTCTTCTGGGCTCATCTCATCTTTTGAGGAATCCCAAGCTTCATTTTCTTTTGTCAATCTTCTTTCTTATTTTTCTTCTTCTGGGCTCATCTCTTTTTTTGAGGAATCCCAATCTTCATTTTCTTTTAACAATCTTCTTTCTTCTTTTTCTTCTTCTGGGCTCATCTCTTTTTTCGAGGAATCCCAATCTTCATTTTCTTTTATCAATCTTTTTTCTTCTTTCTCTTCTTCTGGGCTCATCTCTTTTTTCGAGGAATCCCAGGCTTCACTGTTTTTACTTATCTTCTGCTGCTTTCTCCTCTTTCTTCCCTGTCCTTGCTTCATTACCAAATTCATTTCCACCGTTTGTTTTTTGTCTACATTTTCCTTTTTCCGTTTCTCATGTTCCTTGTCCATTTTCAGAATGTTCGGTTCTTCTTCTTTTCCATCTGTGATTTTCATCGTGTTATTTTTGAAATCTATCATCACATATTTTTCTGACAATTCATCCACTCCTACGATCATATCATGCATCATGTTTGGCATTATAACACATTGTAGTGCATAAAATTTCTTCCCCAATCGAACCTTTATTCGTATTCCTTCATTTATTGTTGCCAAAGTCCGTTTATTTGCGCCCACTAAATTTACCCTGGGAATTTTGTAAATCAAATTCGTCAAATCAACCTCTTCTATTAATTTCCTGTTAATCAAAGTAATTTCTGAACCAGTATCAATCATAATTTTAATCGGTTTCTCATTGATAAAACCATCTACAAACTTTAAATTAGATCCACTTCCTTTATCATTATTTCCTGCTAATTTAATAAATTCCTTCGGGTGACAAAAAATTCCTGTTTGTTCTTTTGTTTTTAGTGAGCGCTTTCGTGAAAAGATGCTTGCTGTTCTTCTTCACTTCTTCTTCCGTCGCTTTGTCTCTCATCCTCATATTCATATATTTGCGTGTTGTTTACCGCTCTTCTGTTTTCTCTTTGTCTGTCGGACCCGTATCGGTTTCCACGATTTTCCTGTTCATTCCTTCTATTATCATTTCTGTCCTCTTGATTTGTGCGGGTGTTATTTCTATTCTGGTTTTCTCGATATCTGTCTTCGTTCCATTGCCGATATCTTTGTTCATAGTTTCCTCTTCCGTTGTCTCTATTTTCGTTTTCTCTTCTTGTATAATCTCTCCTAAAGTTCTGTCTTCTATCTCTATAGTCTCGATTTTCGCGTTGTCTATAATTATCTTGCGATCTTCTTATTTCTCTTTCTCTCATTTTTGCTTCTCGTATTTTTAAGAATTGGCACAAACTGTCGATATCTTTGTAGTTTTGTAGAGTTATGTGATCTTCTAAGGTATCTTCAAAATGTCTGGCTATCAGTTCTACTAGCTGTTCGGATGAATAATTGTACTGTAGATGTTTTGCATTATTATATAATTGTAGTGCATATGTTTTCTCCGAAATACCCATTCTATCATGGTACCTCCCATTTTGCAATTCCTTGTTTATTTCTAGCTGTTGTATTTTTCCCCAGAAATAACTCGGGAACTTTTGTTCGAATTTATGCCAATTGTCCAATTCTTCTTCCTTGCTATCGAACCATAAATTTGCCTCATCTTTAAGATGGTTCCTTATCGTTTCTTTGGCTGTCTCGAAGTTACCGATGTGTCGTATTTTCTTTTTTAAATTGTTTATGAAAATTACTGGGTGTAATTTTTTTACATCCCCGCCAAATCTTATTTTCACATCCCCTGTACTATGGATAATCGTTTCCCTTCTTTCTCCGGAATTTTGTTGATTCTTGATTTCCTCCATTTGTCTTTCTATTTCTCGTCTGTCCTCTTGTAATGCGTTTTCCAACTTATTTTCCAAATTTTCTAGTTCCTTTTTCTGGCAATTTGTTAATTCCTCCATTTTGTTTTGAATTTTCATTTCTTGTTCTTTCATGTGGTCCTTCATTCTAATTTCTTGCTCTTGCATGTGATCTTTAATTTTCATTTCTTGCTGTTCTATCTCGTTTTTCATTGTTGTCAAACATTCTTTTATTTCCTTTTCATACTTTTCTATGCGTTCCTCTATCTTTTTATTGTTCTCTTCTATTGCTTGTTTTGTTTCCTCCTGATTTTCTTTCATTTTATCCATTTTCTTTGATGTTTCTTCCTGATTTTTATCCAGTTTTTGTTGTGATTCATCCATTTTATCCAGTTTTTGTGACTGGAGTTGCATTAGTTGTAATAATTTATCTATTCCTGATAATTCTTGTTGTTCTGATGCCATGATTGTTGTTTCGAAAATGTCTTCTTGTTCTATATGTTCTTTTTGTTCGAAATGTTCGTCTTGTTTTTTGTTTTCCTTGCTTTTGCTTCTGGTTGTTATCGACATGTAGTTATAATTTTATCCCCGCCTAATATGAAATTCGAAAATACCTTGTATGCTGTCGAGACGAAATTTTTTCTCTCCCCAAATATAATCAATTTATCCCACAAATTTCTAAATATTTCAAAATTCAAATCAATCAAAAATAAAATAAATACGTAAAAACTGTACCTAGATAAAAAAAATTAAGTCAAACAAATATTTCAAAATTTTTAAATACATCAACTTTTTCAGACGGGCAAATAAATTTTCCTTCACCTGTTTTTCCGTTTCCTATTCCCTTCAAATTCACAGCCAGAGATACTTTAATGTCCTACGTTGGCTCGCCATGTTGTTATGATCTGCTTCTTATTAATTTTATATTAATTATTATTTATTTGATTAATTATTTAATTGTCGCAAATCATACATAAAAAATGAATAAAAAATCTCAGGGTGCCTTTTTATGCTATTAAAAAAAATCCAAATTGTCTCACGTTATACTTATCTTCTCTCGTGGGTTCAGTATCTCTTAGTTGATCCTAATCGGGATAAAATAGGGAAAAGAAATAAAGCAAAATATTAAAATAAAAATACAGAATTGCCTTTTATTTATCAAAATCAATACTCTAAAATCTATCGAATCTAAAAACCTGTGGACACAGATGTCCGAATGAAATTTTTACCACTTAAATTTATTATAGTTAAAAAAAAATTTATCTGTTTGTTCCCGATGACTTTGATAAAACAAACTAAACAAAACAAATTTATGTATTCGCAAGATTAGCTATACTTCCTATTTACTTTTAGAAATATTGGAATTTTAATTCATATGCTTTTTACACAAAATTTTAGTTTCCGAACATAAAAAATATCTTTCTCATAAGTTGACTGACCTTTTGCTTCAATCACTCTGATGTCTTTTCGTGACCCAAAAACAGCTCTCCCTCGTTGACTATGTCAAAGGCTACTCATCAAAGCCCTCTCCGTTCTCCAGCTTCAAAACTATCAGCATACCAGCACCAACTCTTCAACAAGCCGGGCCTCTTTTGACACGTACTCGATTCAAACAAAACTCCAAAGATTCTCTGCTCTCCTTCTCACAATAATACAGAATCAAAGAGGTCTCAATTCTCTCAATTCGTCTCAATTTGATCTGTCTCTCGTTCCACTTCTCAACACTATTCTCCACTATCAACCAGCCACTGGTACTTGCTAACTATCTATCCACAAAAAACGTCGAACTGCTCTTCAGCGATGCCAAAAACATAATGACTTCTTTTTCAAACTCTCTCAATCATTCAAACCACTTTTCCCCTTCCAACTTGCTAAGAATCATAAACAATCTTTTCCATTCGACAAACAGTCTTTTTCAAAATTATTCCGACCATCCTTAATTACTTTCGGGGAAACTCTACATTTACTCGGGTTGAAACAAATATTAAAATTACAAATTTTCTTTTAAACCGCCTTTTCTAGAAAGTGATAATTACATCTACCTGTGGGTTATATAGTTCTCGTAATAAACAATCTATTTCCATTTTAAATCTAAATACATCGTCCTTTTCACTTTAATTATTCACAAAAGTCTTTAATGGTTCATCGGAAAGCTCATTAAAAGAGAAATCCACTTACATCCAAACTAAATTCTAATAAATATTTACAGCTCAATATACAGAGTGTATCAAATTTATGTGCCCGCGTTATTTAAAAAAAACTTAATTTAATTTTCATTTTACCTTTGATTGATAAATTGAAAACACAATAATATATATATATATATATATATATATATATATATATATATATATATATGGCTCACAAATGATAGGAAGCC
Source organism: Diabrotica virgifera virgifera (assembly GCF_917563875.1). Classification (NCBI taxonomy): domain Eukaryota; kingdom Metazoa; phylum Arthropoda; class Insecta; order Coleoptera; family Chrysomelidae; genus Diabrotica; species Diabrotica virgifera. Next base: position 147,501,234 of record NC_065446.1, read on the forward strand.
CGCTACAACCTGCCGATGAATGGAAGCCCGCGGTTTACGGGGTAAGGGGATTGTAGCACTGTCTTATTCCTACAGTCTTACGAAGCCCACTCGTATAAACGCGTTCACAGTGTATATGGATTACGCATTATACGAAGCCCGACGATGTTGCCATGTTTTAATTTACGTTTAAATAATACGACTGTTCTACGAGATCCTTATATGTGTATATAAGTCGTCATATTGCCTGTTATAAGAAGCCCAATTCTATTCAGCAATCTATACGAAGCATTTTAGAAGAGTCAAGATAGAACGAAAAGATGCATTGTTTCGGAGCAATTCAAACAAGATTATCTTTTTCTAAAACTTTTTTTGTTAGTTTATATACATGTTAAAGTAAAAAAGTTCTACTCACAGATTTTGCCGCTAATTGATTATTATTTGTTTAAACAATAACAATAATTGTTTTGTACAGTGTGTCCAATTAACACGTTGTCGGACACTGCGTCAAATGTATAAGCAAGTGTTGTGACACTATATGTATTTTGCAAAGTAGAATAGGGAAAAATTCAACGTATATAGACGTTGTGTCACATTACATCAATGGAAATTAGACGACTATAGACGTTCTGTTCGTCAACGTGAAAAGTTGTGCATGGTCTAAATTAAAAATAGAACCATCAGTTCATTTTTTTTAAGCCGTATACGAGATATTATGTCAAAAAATATGAATTTTACTCAAGAGTAAAGTAGCTTTATTATTCAAAATATTAAAAATTGTTGTAATGAAAAGTTGTTTGGAATTAAGAACTATATTTTAATATTCCACTTCATCTTTCTAATTAAAAAAAAGTTGAATTTTTTTTAATTATGGATATACAACATTATTTTCAGTTATTTCAATTATGATAACTATTTTATTATAGACCAGTAAGGATCTGTGAAAAAACGTCTATTTTTGGATGTGAAAGGTAGCATTCGAATTTTTGCAGATAAAGTAAGGTGATAACTTCGTTAATAATAATTTACTTATGCTCCTTCTCAAATATGGCCGGAACATTAATAAAAAAAAATAAAATATTTAAAAATTCGAAAAACGTCGATTTTTTTCTGTTTCTTTGCTTATAACTTTAAAACGATTCATTTTGGAACAAAGTCGTAGAGAAATAAAATAAAGATAATTGAATTTTGTATGATATCCGACTGGTCAAAAATGTCTTAACTTATTACCTTTTCTGCAATATAGCAATAAATACAAAATAAGGGGGCAAAATATGCCTGTTGTTATTCAATGTTTTTAACCACTTCGGTGGTACTTAGAACCTTAGTAATTCGCTTAGGAAATTCTTTGTAACATACTTAAACTGTGTACCAAATTTCATTAAAATCGACCTAATAGATTTTGCATAATAAATTTGCAATTTAAATGTTTTTAAAAAAGTTCAAATTTTTTAAAATCTTTCTGAACAAAAAGTAGACCATTTAGAAGTTGTCTAATTTTTTTACATATAAAGAGGTGCTTTACCTATCTAATACACTTTACAGAATTAAAATCGGATTATTTAAGGGGCCTCAGCAATGTTTTAAACTTATAAATAATTTTTTGGCTTATAAACAAATAGCTTTGTTTAATAATAAAAAATTAATTTTTAGCAATGCAAATAATTAAAACCGGTATAATTTGATTTATACTTTCAAATTCTGTCAGCAGAATTGCTATTTTATTTTTTAATCAAAAGTTATTCGCGTTCAAAAATTGCACTTTTTCGATTTTTTGAAAGTTCCACTGTAGTGTAGGAAACAAAGGTTGAACCTTGCAAAATGGACACAAGTCCGGTTTTATTTTTTTTCTGGCATATCAAGGGGTGCTTATTATAAGACTAACTTTTTCTGAAAAAATTTCGCCCCGGAACCCCCCTTTTCACCCCTTTAAAGGGGGTAATTTATGGTTTTTGCAGAACGTAGCCCTTCCTGTACCTTTTACAAAAAATTTCTTTTATAGAAATATGAAGAGGACTATATTTTCTACGATTTATTTCCAACAGCATCTCTCTATCATCCACCGTTTAGCAAGGGTGGCGCCCCAAAGTTGACAAGCTTTTAAAAAAGATGTTGTTAAAAAATATATATTTTTCCCTAACTGTAACGGATATTAAAAAGAAATGCTACGGAAATTATTCACAAATAGATGATTGATTTTTTGGTATAGGTTTAATTTAAGGATAATTGCCCTTTTTTTAATTACAGGGTGTTACATTTTAAAAATCCCCTTTTTATAACATCTGAACCGTTTATGCTAGAGTAAAAAGACTTTCAGCGATTACCCATGTACTGGTGTTATTTACAAATTTGTATAATGCACCCCCATTTTTCCCCGGAACCACCCAAAAAAAAGAAGAATTAATAAATAAAGTGATTTTCTTGGAATCCTTCACACACAATGCCCCTCATTAATATGCTTCATATATCATTTTGTGCAAGTTATTATTACCCATGCATGGACACTAAAACCGATTTCCTATTGCAACCCCTGTAGCCAAAAATAATAAATAAAATGGGTGGTTGAAAATTTTTTTTTGTTTTTTGCTTTTTGATACATATGGGCATATGCTTCATCAATAGTGCTTTTCAAAAATATATATGGTTATTGCAACATTCCTGCGCAAACCACCCCTATCCTTGAAAATATACTGCAGAAACTACCCCTATACCTTATCCAGCATGTTTTTACGATTTTCTCATTACCTATTCATTTTTTTTAAACAAAACTTATACAAGGTTAAAGACCACTATTTACTCTAAAAATTAGATCCTATTCATTTTTTTCGTTTAAGCAACCGTTACGGCACAGTGGCGCCGTAAACCTCATATATGCTTTGACGGGCTCCAGTTTTTGTTTATTTTTTAGTCATCTGTTTGTTTTATTGATAAAGTACTTCTGCAAAATAAAACAACACAGTGTAACCTACAAATCATGACCTATGCACATTTTACATTCTTTGCTCCCCAAAGCTACAGTGGTGGCCCAAAATAAATTTTTTCATATTTTCGCCACCTACACGCATTTTATTGCGTTAATGCTACCTTAATAGCACAATATTCACCCCTAATTGGTCCCTAAGCAGTGGCGGATCCAGGGAGGGGTGATGGGGCGATCACCCCCACCCCTCTCAAACCAAGTGATATTATATTTGAAGATTATAAAAATATTCATTTATTTTTATAGAAATACTATATTATATTAATATTATTTTTATAAGAATGACTTTTTATGCTTTAGCGACAGTGGCGGATCCAGCATCGTTAAGAGGGGGGTGCCAATTGGTTAAATTTCTATAAAAATAAATGAATATTTTTATAATCTTTGAATATAATATCACTTGGTTTGAGAGGGGGGGGAGGTGATCACCCCATCACCCCTCCCTGGATCCGCCACTGCGTAGCGACCACCTAAGGGTAAATATTGTGCTGTTAAGGTAGCATTAATGCAATAAAATGCATGTAGGTGGCGAAAATATGCAAAAATTTATTTTGGGCCACCACTGTGGCTTTGGGGAGCAAAGAATGTAAAATGTGCATAAGTCATAATTTGTAGGTTACACTGTGTTGTTTTATTTTGCATAAGTACTTTATCAATAAAACGAACAGATGACGAAAAAAAAAACAAAAACTGGAGCCCGCCAAAGCATATATGAGGTTTACGGCGCCACTGTGCCGTAACGGTTGCTTATACGAAAAAATTAATAGGGCATAATTTTTAGAGTACATAGTGGTCTTTAACCTTGTATAAGTTTTGTTTAAAAAGAATACATAGGTAATGAGAAAATCGTAAAAACATGTTCGCCAAGGGATAGGGGTAGTTTCTGCAATATATTTTCAAGGATAGGGGTGGTTTTCGCAGAGATGTTGCAATAACCATATATATTTTTGAAAAGCACTATTGATGAAGCATATGCCCATATGGATCAAAAAGCAAAAAACAAAAACAAAATTTCAACCCCCCAGTTTATTTATTTTTTTTTGCTACAGGGGTTGCACTAGGAAATTGCTTTTGGTGTCCATGCATGGGTAATAATAACGTGCACAAAATGATATATGAAGCATATTAATAAAGGGCATTGTGTGTGAAGGATTCCAAGAAAATCAATTTATTTATTAATTCTTCTTTTTTTTTGGGGTGGTTCCGGGGAAAAAATGGGGGTGCATTATACAAATTTGTAAATAGCACCAGTACATGGGTAATCGCTGAAAGTCTTTTTACTCTAGCATAAACGGTTCAGATGGTATAAAAAGAGGTTTTTTAAAATGTAACACCCTGTAATTAAAAAAAGGGCAATTACTCTTAAGTGAAACCTATACCAAAAAATCAGTCAATTATTGGTGAATAATTGTCGCAGGATTTCTTCTTAATTTCCGTTACAGTTAGGAATAAATATATTTTTTTTAAAAACATCTTTTTTAAAAACTTGTCAACTTTAGGGCGCCACCCCCGCTAAACGGTGGATGATAGAGAGATGGTGTTGGAAATAAATCGTAGAAAATATAGTCCTCTTCATATTTCTATAAAAGAAATTTTTTGTAAAAGTTACAGGAAGGGCTACGTTCCGCAAAAACCACAAATTACCCCCTTTAAAGGGGTGAAAAGGGAGGTTCCGGGGCGAAATTTTTTCAGAAAAAGGTAGTCTTATAATAAGCACCCCTTGATATACCAGAAAAAAAATAAAACCGGACTTGTGTCCATTTTGCAAGGTTCAACCTTTGTTTCCTACACTACTGCGTTTATCTCGAAAACTATGCATCCTACGAAAAAACTTGTAAGAACATTTTTTGCTTAGACTTACCCAAGAAATATAAAAAAGTGTTTTATTTTGCGAAAAATCGATGTTATGTAATTCCTCAAGTTGTTTGTTTATAACAATTTTATTGATATCCGGATCAACTGTTACCCAAAAAAATCGTGTTCCACGGGTCAAAAAATACATAAAAATCTTGGGTAAGTGCATCTAAATAAAGGAGCCCGCAGCACCCGCTCCTGGCCACAGGACTAATTTGTTTATAAGCCAAAAAATTGTTTATAACTTTAAAACATTGCTGAGGCTGCTTAAACAATCCGATTTTAATTCTGTAAAGTGCATTAAATAGGTGGAGTGCTTCTTTATATGTAAAAAAATTGACAAATCTTTGTATACACTAGTTTTTGTTGTGCAAGATTTTAAAAAATTTTAATTTTTTAAAAAAAGTTTAGATTGCAAAATTATTATTCAAAATCTAGTAAGTCAATTTTAATGAAATTTGGTGTACGGTTTTAGCACATTACAAAAATTTTCTAAGCGAATTAGGAAGGTTCCAAGTGTAACCTAAGTGATGGAAAATAATTGAATAATAACAGGCTTGTTTTGCCCCCTTATTTTATATTTATTACTATTTTGCAGCAAGGGTGATTAATTAAGAGACTTTTAACCAATCGCATCTGATAGAAAATTTAATTACCTTTGTTTTATTCCTATACGACTTTGTTCCAGAATGAATCGTTTTAAAGTTATAAGCAAAAAAATTAGAAAAAAAAAACGAAATTTTTTGAAATTTTTAAATATTTTATTTTTTTTATTAATGTTCCGGGCATATTTGAGACGGAGCATTAATCAATTATTAATAACGAAGTTATCACCTAACTTTATCCGCAAAAATCTGAATGCCACCTCTCACATCCATCTAAAAACAGATCCTTACTGGTCTATTATTAATTATACGAAAAAAAAGTTATCCTTTGTAAAAAGTTCTGCATGGCCAAAGACCTTAAATACAACCATCTTATATCAATTTTGATTAATTTTATACGAGGTATGTCAAAAAAGATAAATTTCGATCAAGAATAAAGTACCTTTATAGTTCAGAATATTTCAATGAGAAGGATGGAATATTGGAAGATGGTTTTTAGTGTTGTTCTGAAGCTATTTTCTTGTGGCATTTTTATAATTATTTTGATTGGGAAATAAGCCACAATTAAATTGAAAAAATAATTTTATTAACGTTTCGACGCCCAAATCGGATGTCATTGTCAAAATACAAAATATTACCGAGTAAATATTAGTAATATTTTATATTTTGACAACGACATCCGATTTGGGCGTCCAAACGCGAACAAAATTATTTTTTCAATTTAATTGTGGCTTATTTCCCAACCAAAGATAGATTCCCAACCTAGCGACCCGGCATTGGTCGCTAGGTAGATTGTGACGCGAGTGGTCGCGCGTGAGATTTTCTCTCACATATCCAAATTTTACCTTTTTTTACAAAATAAAGTTTTTAAAACAGTTTTTAAACTTTTTTTATTAACTAATAATAAGAAAAAAAATGTAACATAATATAGATAATAATATAATAAAATAAAAAGAAATAATCGGAATTAAACCAATATTAATCAATCTCCGTATCTTGATAATTTACGGCACAGCACACAAATATAACAAGAATGCTCTGGAAAAATTGATTGATGACAATTACAATTTTTTTTACATTATTTTAGGTTTTAAGTGCCAAAATAAAATTAATTTTTATGTACAGTTCGTAACGCGGGTGGTCGCTTGATGAGAGAATGTCTCACTTGAAGCGCGCTGACTCAACAATTGGGTGATATTAGGTCAACTGAGTCACTATCTAAGCGGACGATTCTATTAGATTGTCGAGGGAGGATAGTTAGGAGACTAGAAGGAACTACAGATCTTATAATTTCCCAGAATAAAAATTCTGTGCAATTTTCTGAAACCGTGAGAGAAAATCTCATATAGCGACCACTGGCGGGTTAATTATGGTTTTTAGTTCTAAACAACTTTACATAAGCACAATTTTCAATATTGTGAAAAATAAGGGTATACTATTTAAGTACTCTTGGGAAAATTCATATTTTTTTATATACCTCGTATAAAATTGACAAAATTTGATATTAGACGGTTGTATTTTAGGTTTTAGACCCTGTAGAACATTTTATAAAGAATAACTGTTTTTCGTAAAATGAATAATAAAAGAGTTTTCCACCTACCTCTACTGAAAGTATACTTTTCCGAACCTGATTGTAGGGAGCAAAGTTGTACTTTTCCTCCCTAGGGAAGAAAAGTAAAAGTGACATCATGGTATTTCATTCATAAAAATATAACTTATTGACGCCCTGTACAATATCTATTTTCTATTACGTAAGTTTGTATACATTTTAACGTTTATTTATAAAACACTCTGTATTTCACAGAATGGTAAAAAACTGTAAATTGTTATTTTGATTTAACAATGTTTACATTTTTATTTTGACTTATATTTGACAGTTGACAGTTATATTGTACGTACTTATTAGTTTTAGTTCTAATAAATTTTGTTGGTTAGTTACACAAATAAATTAAGTAAAAATCAAAAAATGACTTGTTATTTGAGGAAGGTGGAAAAACCATATGTATAACATGGGAGTAAAGTGCCTTTTCCTCCCTTGAATGATTACTGCCCTCCGCTACGCGTCGGGCAGTAAACTTCATTCTCGGGAGGAAAAGAAGCAATTTCCTCCCTTGTTATACAAATATCTATATGTATCATAATTGAAATAAACAACTAAAAATAATGTTGATTAGAAAAATTTTCAAAATTTTTTTTTCCATTAGAAGGATGAAATTGCATATCAGAATATAGTTCTTAATTCCAAACAATCATGTTAAATTATATAATTTAAAATAATTTTAAAATATCGTTGAATTTTGTTTCTATTTTGTTTTTGATTATGCTGAATCCGAATATGGCATTACAATTTGAAAATACTTATAAAGAAGCTCTTCTACACTATGTCTGCGTAGCAAGGAACCATATTTGAAACATTTTTATTACAAATTTTACGAAAAAAAGTTTATTCTTCATAAATTGCTCTGCATAGTCTAAAATCTAAAACCCAATCATCAGATATCAAGTTTTATCAATTTTATACGAGGTATGTCAAAAATACGAATTTTGTTAAAGAGTAAAGTACCTTTATATTCCAGAATATCAAAATATGGGTATTATAAAAAGTTGTTGGGAATTAAAAACTATGTTTTATTATAATTACATCATTATAATTGAAAAAAAAATTCAATGTTTTCTCAAATTACGGATACCCATCATGATTATTTTATTTCAATTATTTCAACTGTTTTATTATTATTTTTACGAAAACAAGTTATTCTTCATAAAATACTCTATTCTGGTCTAAAGTCCAAAAAACAACCATCAGATATCAAACAAATATGACTTTTGCTTAACAGTTCAGTATGGTTTGTTCAACAGTAAATGGTTGAGTTCAATTAGTGCGGTCGTAAATATTATTAAATTTATCTGACCTGGCCCATTGTTAAGACCCACCCGGAGCGATAAGCAACCGAGCTAGACAGAGTTGGTCTTTTGACAATTAACACTGACTAGACGGTAATCCCATAATAAAGCAAAGAAATTGTACCAGAAAACATATTTAAATTTTACCTGAAACCGGACCTTTTATACTATTATCGGTTATTCCAGGATGTTTATAGTGGTAACTAATTGAACTCGACCATTTACGGTTAAACATACCATACCTTTATAGTTCACAATATCTCATTTAGAAGAATGTAATTAAACAGTGAAACATATTTTGTAATTCCAACCAACTTTTTTTATTAACAATTTTCGATATTGTGAAATCTAAAGGTACTTTACTCTTGAGTGAAATTCATATTTTTTTACATACCTCGTATGTCAAAATGTAAAATCGTATGTAAAACCTCGTATGTAAAATTAATAAAATTTGATATTTGATGGTTGCATCTGAGATCATATACGATGCAGAGTATTTTATAAAGAATAACTTTTTTCGTAAAACTGGTAATAAAAAAGTTATTAATAGGTTCGAAGTTACGCAGACATAATGTTTAAGAGCTAAAAATATTTTTTTGTTGAAAATTTATTATTGTTCAAGCTTATTATTAAATTTATTTTAGGTAAGTTTTAGAGAAAACATTTTTGATCACTTTTTATAAACAATTTTTTAGTTGGTAATTTTCGGTTTTTGTATTAGGTACATTTTTGTTATCTTTCTTAATTTTTGTCAAAAAGGAATAGTTTCATTCATAGTTTCATAGTTTCATTTCTAAAATAAAATTATTGAGTAAATTTTAAAAATACATCAAATGCTTTAAAAAATCACCTATAAAATTGTAAAAAATCTTTTCAAACTTGAGTAATACCGTTTTAAAGTGCTGGTAATTCTGTAAACTACGTTTTTCCTTAAAACTTACGTAAAAGTTTTCAAAAATTGCATTTTTGCGTCATATCATTTGAATTAAATTTTTGGCATTTTTTTGAATGAAACATTGTTTAGTAAGATGTTTGAAAGGTAAGTTGTGCAAATTTGAGAGCTTTATAAGAAAAATTTTATTAGTTACACATTTTTAAATAATGTTTAAACAAAATTCAGCCCACACCGTACTTATGCCCATACATTTTATTTCTTTTTATTATAACAATAAGATAGCTTAATTGTTCTTCTTTCCAATTAAGCTATTCTTTCTTGTTCCTTCTCTTAATTTCCTTCTTTCTTGTCCAATTTGTAAAATTTTATTTGATCCATTAATTAGAGAAATACACTGAAATAACTCAGCCGTGCACTTCGCTAGTTTACAGTGCGCCAATGTTTGTGAGAAGGGTGACTTTAGCGTTATAAATAAAAAATTATAGAAGCTACAGATTTAATTTTATAAAAATTTTAATCTTATATTTAGGTTTTTTTCAATAGTCTGAATTTTTCAATTCAAGTCAGTTTTTTTCTAAAATTTATATTTTCGGGGATATTTAAATAAACATCTAATTTCGCAGTTCATTTGTTTAATAAAAAATTAAGTGCCCACTTCTAGAGTAGAACTTTTTAATATGTTGTTTATTAAACATTTCTTAGGGCCATTGGTACATAATTCGCAAATATTTTAAGGCTATCCCCACTCTTTCTGTCTTTACACGGCAAATTACGTGTAGTAAAATTGTCACTGGTATGGATATGTAAACTTTACTTGACAACTTCATCATTAACTGTAAAGATAGCTTTTGAATGTTCTTGGATAACTTTTACTAGTATAATTAATTGCCTTAATTGTTAATTGAGTTAATTAATATGATTATTTCATATTTCCGACCAATAGAAAGCTACAGAAATACAAATTAAATTGATCATTTTTGATAATATCCCATCGTCAAGTATATTAGGTCAGATGCCCTTCGTTGCTGTGAAAAAATACATTCAGTGACATTAATGACAATTACTGTTTTAAAACTTATAAAAGTGATGACTTTCAATCGTCAAATATTTATAACAACTGTGTGTTTAATTGTACTAATCTGTACTTACATAAATAAATTACAATAAAATTTTGGTTTTAAACAGTTTTATTCATGAAATAATCGCAGCAAATTGCAGCTCGATCTCTGAAATTATTATCGAATTGTTTCCCTCGTGCCACTTGACGTAATTTCACTCCCCTTCGGGTCGTGAAATTAATACTGTCAAAGTGTCACTCGGGAAAAATTCGATAATTTCAGAGCTCTTGTGCAATTACTACTGATAATTTTTTCACTACCTATGTATTCAGTAATAATTTATCTACTGTACAACAAAAGCTAATAATCAATCGAGAAAAGAGGAAAAGTGATAAAGTGATTTTTTAATAATATATTGTTACTATGAAACGCTTACAATTTTGAACATCTGTAACAACACAATACTTGGATCACTGAATATATCCTGGTGTATTCTCTGCTTTGGATCTTCCATAAATAATAAACAATAAATAACTTTTTATTAAGTTCACGTCTTAAATCAATTATTTATTAAACACATTATCAATATTATTTAATCAACAACTGAAAATATTCCGAATGCCAGGTCAAATATTTAAAATTGTCACTGTCTGACTGACAATATGCTGGCAATATTCTATTTACTACTGACAAAGATTTGGAAAATATTACCACGGACATTCTGTTCATTTTTTTTCAAATCCTGAAAAAAAACAATAAATATTTTTGAAAAATTTAAACGCAAAATGAAAGACTAAATTATTGCCGAGGGCCGAAAGTCTCTTACAATAAATAAAAAGTTTATTTTGAATGAGATATTTTGAAATTAAAAGTCACACTAAATTTTCTTTTAGTTTTTAGCCCTGTAACTTATTAAAATAAACATTATAGAAGTTCTCAGGGACTTTCGGCCCTCGCTAATAACGTAATCTCTTATTCTGAGTTTAAAATTTTCAAAAATAATTATTAGTTTTCTCAGAATTCGAAAAAAAAAATAAATTCCATTTGAGTAGCATTTCAGCAGAAACTACGTGCCCATTCCCTTAATGAAATTAAAAAACATCTATATTGTTTGATTTGTTCCGAAGGGAAAATCTATATGCATTATTGTATTAAATATTTTGTATTTGTATTAAATGAGGCGCTCAGAGCAACAGTGGCACAGTCCACACATTGAGCATTTTTAGATTAATACATCAATAAAAGCAGAAAAATTGGATATATGGTTCAACAGTGGTCTACACAATCTAGCTCTATATTTGGCAATATGGCACTACATAATGTATTGTTGCCTTGACAAATACTAAAAATACGAATGAAACAGTGGCCTAACCCTCAATTGTGTGACTCAGACCCATCAAAGAAGTGTTCATCGTATCAGAATCAGAATAATACGCATAATTCATAAGAATGACTATTTTTAATTTTATAAAGTAATATTTAATAATAATAACTTTAACTCCGTCCTTGACTGAGTGGTAAGAGCGCCTACCTTTGGATCGAAAAATCCGAATGGTTGTGAGTTCGAATCTCACCAGGGTCAGACATGTTTCATTTATTATAAATTAATAAATGAAAATAGTTTCTGTCCTTGTGGGATCGGTACTCACCGGAGGAACCGCAGACGTTCGGATACAGTTAGCGTCTCTTTGCAAAGACAATGACGTCAACTTTGCAAAGTAACAAGACACTTACTCAACACACACACACACACTACACATTACACTAGGTACCTAACTGTTAAAAATTACCGTACCTACCATGCCAATGGCCATTAGTTGTCGAGGCATTAACCTTTTTTAAATAAAAAAAAACAATAATTTAATTTGTCATATTAATTTCCTATTTGGTAGCAAATTTTGTGGCTTATTACAAACTAAAATAGTAAATTAGTAATACAAAGTATTAATTTGTATTAATTGTATCAATTAAAATAAATAATTCTTTTGCGATTCAATTTTTAAATCTTTTTTCTGTCGGTATCTTACTGTGTACAGGTAATGCTAAGAATTACCATAATCTGTTCTCGGGAGTCTTAGTACACAAGATTAATGACGATGAAAGACCCAAAAATACAAAAAATGTGCATTGCCAGGTAATAATAAAAATGTTTACAAGCTAATAGTACTTTGAGGAATATGCAAAAACGTTGCCAAACTTCAGGGCTTCTTATAATCGGTAGCTCAATGTGGGCTTCCTAACGCTGCTGAACTTCTACAGAGTATATACTTCTTTTCGCAGCGCAAACTGGTGGTAGATACCATGAACTACGAGTGTATGTTTTGATAATAATTCCAGGCATAAGCAGCCCGGGCTTCGTATTGTTAATCATGATTTCAGAGCTACCTATGGTACATTTCTAAAATTTGTCCGAATATATATGAAGCCCAAGCATATTCACATGTTCTGAGCTTGGTTAAAATATCGAGAGATGGTGTAAAGTACGTTTTTTGGGGAAATAACATTAAAGAATTACGAAGCCCGAATCCGGGCTTCGTAAGGAGGTGTCGGGCTTCGTATGACCGGTGCGATATAGCGTTTTTGGCTTCCTAAAGTCGGAATCCATATATATATATATATATATATATATATATATATATATATATATATATATATATACAAACAAACAACTAGTTTATTAGGGTTGCAGTCAGAAGGTTGGCCAGGATGTTAAAGAAACACTCTTTTGACTTTTTGTCTAGCTTTCGGAATGGTTTTATTCCTTTTTCAAGACTTAGTCGTTGAGATTATTTAAAAGCTTTATGACCCTCAACAATACTAACACAAACAGAATACAGAAAATAATGGACAAAATACATTCTAAAATTTGTTAAGGATGGTAAATTTTTGTATTTATTCTATGACATCTTTTGATGGTGTGCATCTGTGAAGATGTCATAGAATAAATATAAAAATTTACCATCCTTAACAAATTTTAGAATGTATTTCGTCCATTATTTTCTGTATTCTATGTTTGTGTTAGTATTGTTGAGGGTCATAAAGCTTTTAAATAATCTCAACGACTAAGCCTTGAAAAAGGAATAAAACCATTCCGAAAGCTAGACAAAAAGTCAAAAGAGTGTTTCTTTAACATCCTGGCCAACCTTCTGACTGCAACCCTAATAAACTAGTTGTTTGTTTATATCGACAGTCACTAATATCCAGTATTTCTTGTATATATATATATATATATATATATATATATATATATATATATATATATATATTGATACATGTATATATATATATATACATATATATATATATATATACATCCCGCTATTAAATTGGCATCTTTTCACGTTGCAGTCATTTGGCATCACCTAGAAATGCTATCATTTTCTAGGTATAATCCGTGAATGTTCGCTTAGTACACTTCTTTAAGCTTGGCACCGTTGTCGGATTTTCAGTAATCCGATTTATTTATATATTTTATTCCTTACACTATAACGACAATTTGACCCCCGTAGGTCAAAAACATTGCTTAAACATCACTTTGGCAACAACAGGATGTTGCCAAGATATACATTTTTACGGAAAAGACAGTACCTAGTTAGATACATAATATCGATCGCTTCACGTTACAAGTCTTCCACTCGCACTCAGGTAAAAACCAGTTGTAGGCTCTTTTGTCTGAACGGGTCCCTGAATGAGTTTAATAATTCACTTTTATTGTGTATTTTGTTTCGTTTAGTTGAAATATCAGATTTTGTTTGTAACGAATTTCATAATAGATATTTAAATTATTTTTTTGTTAACAAAAACAAATTTTAAAGTTTGACATTTGAAAAATTAATTTTATATTGCCATTTTCATGACATGGTCAATGGTTAATTGCATTTATAATAATTTAATGGGTCATTGCGAAACAATATACAGTGCGTCCATAAAGTAACGCATAAATTCATTATTTCACAAACCGGACACTTTCAGGAAAAATACCGAAACAGGTCGATTTTTATTTTTAAATTACAATTTATTGGCATACATATCATACTAGTGACGTCATCCATCTGGGCGTGATGACGTAATCGTTGATTTTTTAAATAAGAATAAAGGGCATGTAATAGCTCATTTGAAAGGGTATGTAATTCTCTATTCAATAATATAATTGTTAATATAATTATTTATACAGGGTGTCCAAAAAATGTTATTTAAATTAAATTAATTGGTATAAAAAGATGAATGTATGTAATTTGTTTAATTCTAAATATATTTTATTGGTGCCAGCAAACATAAAAATGTTTTATTTAAAACCTAAATATTGATTTTCGCTTAAGCGTAATCTTAAACTTCCAAGAGGCAGGTGGATGGCAGCTCTAACATTTAATTTTCTGACAAAAGTAAAACGAATTTTGAATTAAATAAGTTACATACATTTTTCTTTTTGTCTCAATTAATTTAATTAAAGAATTCTTTTTGGACACCCTGTATATATAATTATGTTATTGTTTGTATTAGTAAATAGAGAATTAAATACCCTTTCAAATGAGCTATCACATGACCCCTATTCTCATTTAAAAAATTCATCGATTACGTTATCAAGCCCAGATGGATGACATCACTAGTATGATATGTAATATGCCAAAAAATTGTAATTTAAAAATAAAAATCGACCTGTTTCGAAAATTTTCCTTAAAGTCGCCGGTTTACGAAATAATGAAATTATGCGTTACTTTATGGAAGCACTGTATGTTACAATGTGTAAATTTTTCAGGAAACGTAAAAATCTTTCCATTAGTAGTTAGAGATTCTGATAGTAATACTATATTTTATATAAGTATTATGGGTTATAAATGCATCTATTAGGTCTGGATCCCGCGTATGAAAAAAAGTTGATTAATAGCAAGCTGAAAATTTGTTAATAGCTTAAGGGTGTTTAGTCGGATAAACTTTTATATATGGGAACACTGGAACAGGGGCAGTTTTAATTGTGAAACAGGTTGAAAATTTGGAACGGTCACACCACGAAAACGGCACATTTATTTTGTCCGACATAACAGACTTAAACTCTCCGAATAGAGATTAAACTCTCATGCAAAAATTAGACTGCTATTTATCACCTGTCATAATTCCTGTCATTTGACATATTCTACATGCTCTACTCATTAAAAGGCCCATTTGGTGATAAATAGCAGTCTAATTTTTGCATGAGAGTTTAATCTCTGTTCGAAGAGTTTAAGTCTGTTCTGTCGGACAAAATACATGTGCCGTTTTCGTGGTGTGACCGTTTCAAATTTTTAACCTGTTCCAAAATTAAAACTGCCCCTGTTCCAGTGTTCCCATATATCAAAGTTTATCCGACTAGACACCCTTAAGCTATTAACAAATTTTCAGCTTGCTATTAATCAACTTTTTTTTCATACGCGGGATCCAGACCTATATCTGAAAGACCAAAAAAGTTTAAATGTTGCTTATTTTTTTGATATTATGTTTTAAAGTTTGTGGACTTATGTTGTTTTCGAAATGAAACCATAATTGGTAAAGTTTTTTCTTTATTCTCAACAAGAAACAGTCATAATACGGACAACGCACACATCTTATGGAAAATATAATGTCACTCAAATTCAATAAAATTTATACGAATAGATCCGTTTTAATTTACCGATCAAATCTTATCATTGCGCCAACTCTTAATTATGATTAATTACGGCGCAAATTGCAATTAAAGTTTATCGAAATCACATTTTTGGAGTCCATAAAGTGTTAAAAGTGTTAAAGTTACAATCATTATTGCTCCGAGTGCTATTCATAAGAGCTTAAATCCCGCTGGGCCTAAGCGGATTAGTGAAACTAATCCGCTGATTTATGGAGTACCGAAAATCTGGGTAGTTTAAAATATTTTTTCTCTCTCAAACTTATGTACCCATTTGATTTCAGATTTATTTGTATCAATTTCTGCTCTTATTTTTGAAAATAGAGAGTTGGCGCAATGATAAGATTTGATCGGTAAATTAAAACGGATCTATTCGTATAAATTTTATTGAATTTGAGTGACATTATATTTTCCATAAGATGTGTGCGTTGTTTTCGAAATGAAACCATAATTGGTGAAGTTTTTTCTTTATTCTCAACAAGAAACAGTCATAATACGTAGAAATTTATACTAAATTTAAAATCCAGATTCAGTCGAAATAAACAAACCAAGACACGTTAAATGCTACTAGGAGCACTCCCGAATCATAATTATTTACAATGTATTGTTATATTTCTATTTGATATGAAAATTAAATTTTGATGGTTGTAAACAGGATTCAATTTAATATAAAATATTGTAACAAAATAATTATTGACCTACCCTCGTATACCAGCTCCCGTCTTAGCACAGGCAGAACACTATCGATGTTTCGAGATACGCCGATGCAGCGCCGATGACGTGCAAGCGGTCACATGGACATAGCTGGAGATATATAGATATTTCTGGAATATCTGTATCGCATATATAAATAGGACATATTTGTAAATAGAGTTAGTCTTAAGCTAAAGTTTGTAAAGTAAACTTGTATAAATATAAATAAAGTCGTATATAAATTACGAACCGCTAGTTTTATTGTAATTAGAAGTAATTACAGTAAATAACCGCTACAGTTGGTGTTAACGGTGTGGAGTGTAAATAAATGAAAAGTGAAAAAAAAAGACTTTTGAACTTTATTCGTCGGGAATAATCGGAGTGCGTTAATTGTTCGGTATTCGGAAAGACTTTTGAACTTTATTCGTCGGGAATAATTGAAGTGCGTTGATTGTTCGGTATTCGGAAAGACTTAGACATTTTGAAAAGTACGTGTGTGCCGACCAAAGATGTTGCTACAAGAACTGACCATAAAACAGCTCCGTGAACAATTAGAAGAGTACGAATTAGACAGCAGTGGGTGCAAGATAGTCCTACAAGCACGACTCAAGGATGTCCTCACGAAGAACGGAGATGACCCAGAGACGTTCCACTTCCAGTCAGCAGAACAAGTAATCTTATCGAAATTAAAAACTGTTTCTGAAACGATCGATGAAACTTCTAGACAGAACAACGAGAAACTTGAGGAAGTTAGTAGACAGAACAACGAGAAACTTGAAGAAGTTAGTAGACAGAACAACGAGAAATTTGAAAGTGTTTCTCAAAAGATCGATGAAACTTCTAGAAAAAGCGACGATAAATTCGAAAATGTTGCTAAAAGATTTGACGAGACTTCTCAAGTAATTAAAGAAGTTTGTAGACAGAGCAACGAGAAATTTGAAAGTGTTTCTCAAGTAATTAAAGACGTTTGTAGACAGAACGACGAGAAATTTGAAGAGGTTTCTAGAACATTCGATAAGATACAGAAAAGCGTAGACGACAGTAAAGAAATGTTAGAAGATAAGATCAAACAACTAGAGACTATGGTAACCAATACGAAAGTGCTACCTTCAGTTAATGCAGTAGTTTTGGCCGTAGAAGAGAAGATCAAAGAATTAGAGAGCATGATAACCGATACAAAAGTACAACCATCAGTTAATGCAGCAGCGTTAGATCCTTTAGTGAAAGATGAACTACCGAGAGACGAATCGTCGCATAATATGAGATTCAAATTACCACCATTTGATGGAAAGTCCTCTTGGTCCATATATCTTAGACAGTTTGAAGCTATTGCGACCGCCAATCATTGGACCGAACAAGAAAAGGCTGTTTCCTTGACTGCTGCTTTACGAGGTGATGCTGCAGATATATTAAGGTCAATTCCCAAGGGTCAAGAAAATTGTTACCAGACCTTGTTCACTCGTCTAGAAAAACGCTATGGAGATGCCCATCTACAACAAGTATACAAAGCACAACTGCGAAGTAGAAGTCAACGAGCAAGTGAGAATCTGCAAGAATTTGAAGCAGATGTGGCTCGTGTGGTGCGGTTGGCTTATCCAGAGGTGCCAGACAGCGTTTTAGAAGAAATTGCAGTAGATACCTTCGTCAATGGGCTGAAAGATAATGAACTACAGAAAGCTTTACGACTAGCAAGACCGAAAGTTTTAGATGAAGCACTTGCTATTGCCTTGGAACACGAAGCAGCTAGCCAAGCTTCACGAAACAATCGAGTAATAACCGTGGAAAAAGGCGATAAGAGAAAAGATGAACGTTTGGTGGAAATGGTACGGAGGGTGATTCGTGACACGATGCCGAAGAGACGCATGAAGAGGGCTGGAAGAGTTGGTTCAAATACAGATGCTTCCTCGATACGGCCATGCAGTGAAAGTTGTAATCACCGGCTTAAAGTAGATGAACAGCTTTGCCCTGTGAGACGAACTACCGTCGTTAATGAGCAATGGCAGCCACAACAGTTACAAGAAGCCCAAGAAGACGATCCATGTATAAAAAGAGTATTGGATTGGATGCGTCGAGGTGAGAGACCTAGTTGGCAAAACATTAGTGCATGTAGTCCGGAAGTCAAGGCCTACTGGAGCCAATGGAATTGCCTGATACTAAAAGATGATCTTCTGTACAGAACCTTTGAGAACGATGATGGTACAGAATCTAAGCTTCAGTTGATTGTACCTAAAAGTAAAGTGTCAGAAGTATTGCGTCAGTTGCATGACGGTACATCAGGTGGACACTTTGGTATTACGAAGACTCTGCAAAAGGTTCGAGAACGGTTCTATTGGGTGAACTGTAAAGATGATGTAAGAAGATGGTGCCAGAAATGTGAACTGTGTGCATCCGGTAATGGTCCAGTTGGTAAAAAGAGAGCACCCATGAGACAGTACAATGTTGGCAGTCCTATGGAAAGAGTAGCAATCGACATTGCAGGTCCATTTCCAGAAACTGATGCTGGAAATAAATACATCCTGGTAGCCATGGATTATTTTACAAAATGGACTGAGGCCTATGCATTACCAAATCAAGAAGCTGCTACCGTTGCAGAGGTACTTGTTAAAGAATTCTTTAGCCGATTTGGTGTTCCCTTGGAGATCCACTCCGACCAAGGGCGAAACTTTGAGTCAGCTCTTTTCCAAAACGTTTGTAAATTGATTGGTGCCAATAAGACCAGAACAACACCCCTGCATCCTCAATCAGATGGGATGGTCGAGAGGATGAACCGAACGATGGGTAAACACTTGTCCAAAGTTGTATCTGAACATCAGCGAGATTGGGACCAACACATTCATTTATTCCTGATGGCCTACCGCTCGGCCGTGAATGAAACTACAGGTCAAACACCAACCTGCCTGATGTTGGGTCGTGAAGTTCGGTTGCCCTGCGACCTAGAGTTTGGCTGCGGACCTTCCGAGGAACATGTTGCAGGCGAAGACTACGTTGACCGCCTGAAATTACGAATGAACAACATTCATGAACTTGCCCGACAACACATTCAGATAGCCAGTGACAGAATGAAAGATCAATATGATTCTCGATGCAAGAATGAAAGCTTCGAAGTAGGTGATCTTGTCTGGCTTTATAATCCGCAACGTCGTCGAGGCTTGTGTCCTAAACTGCAAAGACAATGGGAAGGTCCGTATGAAGTTAAGAAGAAAATAAATGACGTAATATATAGAATTAAGAAGTTGCCAAACGGTAAACCAAAAGTTATTCACATAAATCGTCTTGCACCATATGCTGGCTCAAATGAAACAGAGGAAGCCCGAGTCCTCCAACAGGAGATGAAAGATGCACCACAGACAAGTTTTAAGGAATTTATGTCAAATTACGCAGAAAGAAAGAGTGCTAGATTCGGCGTGACCACAGAAGTTCAGCAAGATCTGTTTGGTGTTCCAGAAAACGTCTCTCTAGCCCACTGTGTTGCACAAGACCTCGAGATGACTAAAGGAATCTCGTCCGTATTCAATAGAAAGTTCGGCCGCCTGGACGAGTTAAGGAATCAACAACCTAAAATTGGAAGAGTATTGCGATTGGAAGATGGTCCTCGATCTTTGCTGTATATAGTGACCAGGAAGTCTTATACGGACACGCCAAGCTACGAGAACATATGGCGTGCTCTAACTAATTTAAAGAAAATGGTCTGTAATTATGACATCAAAGATTTGGCTTTACCAAAAATTGGCCATGCAGTAGAAAATCTGGATTGGAAGATTGTGAGAAGCATGCTGGAAGTGATCTTCAGAGAAACTGGCGTACGGATTACTGTGTGTTGCATGAACCCGAAGATGTCATACCCTTCAAAGACAGTAGACTGTTACTTCTTTTCTAGGGGTGTATGCAGAGCTGGAGAATCCTGTAGATTCCGCCATCCTGGGCCATCTAGAGTTGCTGATCGGGACGCTCAGATCTTAAGAGGGGAGCAGTGTAACAAAATAATTATTGACCTACCCTCGTATACCAGCTCCCGTCTTAGCACAGGCAGAACACTATCGATGTTTCGAGATACGCCGATGCAGCGCCGATGACGTGCAAGCGGTCACATGGACATAGCTGGAGATATATAGATATTTCTGGAATATCTGTATCGCATATATAAATAGGACATATTTGTAAATAGAGTTAGTCTTAAGCTAAAGTTTGTAAAGTAAACTTGTATAAATATAAATAAAGTCGTATATAAATTACGAACCGCTAGTTTTATTGTAATTAGAAGTAATTACACTAATCACGCTACAATATTTTCAATTTTCTCAACCACGGGCATATAAATTTAGAACACCCTGTATACAACAAATTGTTATATTTAATTTTAAGAAGTGATTAGACGGAACTCGGGACAGTGCGCTTAAAATAAACAAAGTGAATGACGCGTACCATTATCGTTCTTCTCGGAAGGTCGATCATTAGCCTATGCTAAATAAAACTCAGTGAAATAGATGATAGTTCATTATCGTTTTTCGCGGAAGGTTTCGATCATTAGCCTATGCTAAATAAGACTCATTTGAAAGAGAGAATAGGTCATTAAAATTTGTAAATAGTAGAAAGTGATTTTAGAATGGGAATTAAATATTTTCTTTTGAAATCCATTAAGCATATTTAGAAAGATTAAAAATTGGTTTTTGAGGAATACTGAGAATGAGAGTTGGTGGTGGAAGGTTGATTTGTGAATCTGGAAGGGATATTGAGAAAGTAGGTGAATGAATGACAAAGTGGGATCAGAATGTTTTGAGCTGTCGAGAAGTGAAGTCGAGTAGTAGACGGTAGTGTTCGAGGAGTGAGAAAGCCGGTAGTTCCGTGAGTGTGGAGTATCTATCGTGGAACGAGAAGTAGGCCAGGTCGAGAGTAAAAGAACCTCCTTGAGCCCAGAGTGTCCCGGTAGCTGATAGCAGTTTCGAAAAAGGTAGAACACAGCATCACGACAAAAGCAGGAACGAGAGCTATTCGAGCTAGTTTTTCAAAGGAGAACATCACTGGAAGCCAGGACGAGGTTTGATCGCAGCCAAGGATAGCAGGAAAGGGTTTTGTGTGAGGACATTTTCAGTTCACCAGGAAAAGGTCAGTCTCATTTGTTTGGACATGAATGTATGGGTTTTTCGTATTAAATTCCACATAAAAAATTGAATAACATAATCAATAATATCAGAAAAGCTTCATCAAACTTAAATAGAGTTGTCCCTAATAACTCCTAATAGTTAAATGTTAATAAAAACTTTCAATAGAAAACCAAAAGGAAATAAAATTCCCAGTTGTAAATGTTATGTTTAAGAATAATAAGAAATAGCAAATATTAAGCATTGATTGCCTTTTGAATAAAATAAAAAATATTTTGATTATAATTGTAACCCATATTTGTATTTTTTTTTACTCTTTTCTTTTCTATCCCGATTAGGAACCATTAAGAAATATTCAGAAGCCACGAAAGTAAGTAATTAATTTATAATTCGCCCTGAGATTGAAAACATATTGATATGTGATCTGGTTAATTAATTAGATTAGTATTAATACATTGATTAAATTAAGTGACATATAAGAATATTATCTCATATCAATAATCAAGATCACATCAGTATATACATTGTAAATTCCAAGTCATGATTTCCAAAGTTTACACATTGTAAATTATGATTCGGGAGTGCTCCTAGTATCATTTAACGTGTCTTGGTTTGTTTATTTCTACTGCATCTTTACTGTTTCTGTTAACTAATCTAAACGTAGAGATATTTTTTGAGATTCTTTAACTCTTTCAATGCTGGGGTTTGTCACATCCCACCTGTCTGTTAGTGGCAAAAAAGTTCACCTGTCGGATGCCGGGTTAAAACATGACAAATTAGATGTGGAATGAAAGCTTATAACCCAAAGATGGTACTAAAGGTGAGAAATTTGGCCTCCGACTTCAGGATAAAGAGTTGCAACCCGAAGTATTGTTCTAAATTCGCAGAAATAGTACAAACTATGTATTACTCGACGCGCCTTAGAAAGACGAGAACAAATATTTATGCCTGTCCGGTTTTATGCCTGTCTGTCCGTCCGTCTGTCAGATATAATCACAGAGGTTGAATGAAAGATTATAACCCATAGATGGTACTAGCGATTAGAAATTTGACGCGCATTAGAAAAATGAGAACAAAGAAATACTTTTTTTAGTTTTACACCACTTCCGGTTAAAATGGTGTACCCGGAAGTGACACACATAGTCACAGAAAAATATACTTGATCAATTTACGTGTATTAAGAGGTCGAAACCGAATTTTTTTAATTCTGGTTTTGATGTCATATGCGGTTAAAAAATTGTCTGGAAGTGGAAGAAACCAGTTTAATAGTTGTCCCCTTCGAGTAGCGAAAAATAAACAATACTTTGTAAAAACATTCAACATTGGTTGATATTCCGCTGTTTTCATATTATTTATTGACCTAAGTTTTTGTAAAATGCACTAGTCTTTTTTAAAGATATCATTGGACAATTTACTCACTGTTTTTGGATTTTACAAAATCGCTTGGATTGGCATGAAATTTGACATAAGCATAGCTAACATGTCAAAGAAAAAAGTGATATTGTGCCAGTGTGTGCTTTTTTCTGGGGATGAGTACCACCCCCTTCTCGAGTGTGAAAAAATATAGGTAAAAATATGTCCGTAAGTGGATAAACTAATTAAATTCCTTGTATTTTTTGTTTTTAGATGGTTTTTCGTAAATAAATCAAAAAGTAAGTATTTGATCGAAAAAACTATTCTTAGCAAATATAAAGCTTATAAAACAGTAAAAAAAATTATGTATGTATGAAGTCTGGACACACAATAAAAACAGAGTTGGAGCTGAACAACAGTTGGTTCTTATTCGTCGAATTCCAAATCGACTAGTTCAACGTAAAATATCCAAAAAATAACGCACTTTTCGGGGAAAACTCGCCACAAATTTTTTAAAGTGTTTAAAAAAGTTTTATTTTTGTTATTTAAAAAGTATCTATTCTATCACCATCAGCATCAAAAGTAAGTTACGCTTTAAATAAAATATGTCCCTTTTTTTGCTAAAAGAAATCGTGAAAATCACCACCTAATTAGCATTCCATATGAAATTAATAGTTACCGCCCTAGTTAATTTACTTATATTATACTGTTTATATGATCTATAAGATTTATTGGCAAGAAATGCTTATTAAAAAAAATTGGTTTTAAAATAAAAAAATTTTAATTTTGAAAAAAAATGCCTTGGTTTAAAATAACTTAAACATTAGTGATACTAAATATCTCAAAGAGTAAAAAATGTACATATCACATAAACAATACATAAGTAAATTAGGCGGTGATTTTTACATTTTTTTAACAAAAAAGAGACTTCATTTTGATGCTAACTAACTTTTGATGCTAGAAACGTTTATAAAAATACAAATAAAACTTTTTAGACATTTTATAACAGTTGTAAGTCATGAGTTTTTCCCGAAAAGTGCTTCGTTTTATGGTTATTTCATGTTAAAATATTCGATTTGTATTTTGACGAAGTAGAACCTGCTTTTCATTAAGGTGATACAGTAGCGATCAACAGGTAGCCAAAACGCGTTCCAAGATTGCGGCTGTAATTTTGAATATTTTTTCGAGATATTTGGCACACGTATTCGTAATATAATAAAGAATGGCGGTACAGAGCCGAATTTGAAAAATATATTAATATGTGGAAATTACTCTGTAATTAAATATAATATTAAAAAAACGAGCCTGTACCGCCATTAAGAAGAACAAAAAAATACACTTTCTTCAAATAAACTTTTTATCCGATGCCTAGATTTTGTGTCATTTTGGAACTACTAATGAAATACAAAATTTTAGTAGTTCCAAAATGACACAAAATCTAGGCATCGGATAAAAAAGTTCATTTGAAGAAAGTGTATTTTTTTGTTCTTCTTAATGGCGGTACAGGCTCGTTTTTTAAATATTGTATTTAATTACAGAGTAATTTCCACATATTCATATATTTTTCAAATTGGGCTCTGTACCGCCATTCTTTATTATATTACGAATACGTGTGCCAAATATCTCGAAAAAATATTCAAAATTACAGCCGCAATCTTGGAACGCGTTTTCGCTACCTGTTGATCGCTACTGTTTCCTCTTAACTACAACTCTACTTTTACAGGGTCTACAGACTTCATACATACACCATTGTTTTCACTTTTTTATACGCTATATTTTTGCTAAGAATATTTTTCGTTAAAATACTTTTTGAGTTTTTTTCTAAAACCGTCTAAAAACGTGACTTTTTTGTTGAAAAACGAACATAATATATTCACTTGCAAATAACTCAAACAGTATGTTAAGAAAAAATCTATAGAACAAAAACTAGCTTAGAATTACTCAGTTTATCCACTTTAGGACTTATTTTGAATGTATGTCTTTTCACATTATAAAAGTGGTTGTACTAACTCCCAAGGCAAAAGCACACGTCGGCACAATATCACTTTTTCTTTGACCTGTCAGCTATGTGCATACCCAATTTCATGTCAATCCAAGCGGTTGTTTAAAATTCGGAGGTTTTGCAATATTTACCGTGAGTGGATGGACTACAGATATATGTATATTAGATAAAAATTATAGTCTCAGCGAATCTTTGAAATATCTCCATTCCTTTGAAATGTTACATTTTTTAAGCCTTGAGGGAGTAGGCGCAAAATTATGACCAATGCTATTTAAATGCATTCAGTTTATTCGAATCCTGAGAAAACTAATAAGAATTTTGGAAAAATTTAAACGCAGAATGAAAGATTACATTATAACCGAGGGCGAAACTCTCTAAAAACTTTTATGTTTATATTGATAAGTGAAAGGGTGAAAAAAAAAGAAAATTTAGTGTGATTTTTTATTTCAAATATTTAATTCAAAAGAAATTTTTGTTTATTCTATTTTTTTTGACATGAGGCTGTATTTGATTTCTCTATGTCATTGTATGCTATTGGTTAGTTCCTATCATTTCAGCCGACGTACGTCACGATTGGATCAATAGGGCCGAACATACATAACTAAGGCCCTTTTGGCATGATGCTGTATTATTTTGAAGTCGATACAGCCTGAATATTTTTTTTTATTTTTTTACGTTCTATGTGATTAAAAAAATTAAGAATCACCGCAATTTTAGCCCACCACCCCCTTCCCCTTTCCCCACATCAAAAAATGTCAATTTTTCGATTTTATTTTTTTTTAAGTTGGTTTGCAATTAAATTATAAATTACAAAAAATTCACACGCACAGCTGAGGCTTTTACAAAACATATATTTTTATGGACCCGAAGGTCGAGTGTACATAACCTCAATGTTTTTTGTTTTTTTAATAGGTACGTATAACTTTTTTTGGCGATGGCTGCATGTCTAATTTTTTTGCGTTTTGTGAATTTTATCAAAATCTGTATTTCTGACTTTTTTCAGATTTATTCGTAAGGTGCGCCATCTTCAAAAATCCGGAAAACTGGTTTTTTCGGTAGTTTTTTGGGATTTTCTCCATTTTATATACTTCAAAATAGACTAACTCAAGGTTTTTTATAGGTTACGTATATATAATTTGAAATAACTGAGTTTTTAGGGATATTCAAAAATTGTGTAAAACACCTAAACCCCCCAAAAACTATGTTTTTTCAAATTCTTAAAAGTTTCTTAATTCTTTCGTACCCCATGAAGTTAAATTACAAAGCCATTAAAATATAACTAGAGGTGATTCATACCTACTTACCATCTCAATTGAATGCAATCATCGGCAAAGCCATCTTTTAGTGTCATTGTGTCATCCCCAAAAATCTACCTGGGTCTTAAAATGCAGGTATGCATACTTGTTCCGTTATAACTCTTATCTTTTAAAATTTTGTAGTAAAAGCATTTCTATAGCTATAGTGAGTTTATTGCCCTACCTCTTTATGTGGCTTAATGATTTGGATTGTAAACACAGATAAGAAAGGGTGTGATAGACCAGAGAAATTAGCAAATAAATGGCCTCTTTCGTGACATCCGTTGATACAGGTATCTAAGAACTGCTTATGGCATTAGGGTAAATTTAGTTACAACAGTATCCAATATAAAAATTATGCAAAAAATCAAACGTACTTTTTAACTTATAAACAATATATAAACAATTAAAGATCGCTATTTGATTGTAAATATTAAAGGTGGAGACCGGTATGCTGTATGGAAAGGTGATACAATTTTACTGAAGAGCATAGAAAATTCTTTAAAATGAGTGTTTGGAAAGTTCTTTTTGTTAATTTGTTGCTTAGTTATTGGGAAAATAGCTTCAAAAGTCGATTTTTTGAAAATAATTAATAACTTTTCTAAAAATACACTAAAAGCTTTATTTTCGCGTAAGTAAAGGAACAATATTAGAAGTATTCAGCCGTTAAAATTTCAAGAAGTTTTACCTAATAGTTATTGCAAAATTGAAATTGTTTATCCCAAAAAGCTTCTATCTACAGCGTTATTATGCATAAACTATTAGGTCAACATAAATTCTAAAGACATCAAACCAAAGAGAAAGGTTCAATTTATCAAATTAGATCAAGTCTTGAATAAAAAGTTTATAATAAATATTATAAATAATTATAAAATAATTTTGAAAAAGTAGTGTTATTTTAAGCTTATTCGCGAACTCAAGCGAGGGTGCTGCCGCTTATTTTGAACTAGAGGAATTGGGATGAAGATTTAAACAAAACATCCGTTAACCTATATATCAATGTCGATTGAATGCTTGTCTGGTGTGTTCATTTAATGAATGATTTATTTATATTAATTAATTACATCAATAAAAATATTAATTATATCAAAATGCATTATCCCAATTACATCGGCCATTTTCATGCAACTGCACTGCCACCTATAGTCGATTGAGTTCGCGAATAAACAATTAAAATAACAACCGCATTAACATGTGGGAATTAACTAATTTTGATGGGAAATAAGCCACAATTTTACTAAAAAAAATGGTATTATTTTGACAACGACACCCGATTTGAGCGTCGAAACGTTAATAAAATCAGTTTTTTTAGTAAAATTGTGGCTTATTTCCCATCAAAACTAGTTAATTCCAAAAATGCCACAAGAAAATAGCTTCAGAACAACAACACGTAGGAAGTTAATTTTTTTTATTCGACATGTTGGTATTATTATAGAAACTGAAACAAAAATTTAATGCCCTACAACCCTTAAAACCCGAGTTAGCCACTTTTTTCAAAAATTCACCGGGGCTTTGTTTATAAATATTAGAAAATTTGAAAAGCAACATTTAAACGAATGAAAGAGCATGTTTATACAAAAAAAAATTAAAACGATTCTTTTAAAAACGAGCCGTCCATGATGCGCCAAAAGTGAAGAGTTTAAAAGTAAAGCGATTCTTACCCTCTTGATTTTATTATCAAAAACTTAATTCACAACTACACATTTATAAAAGGCGCAATACCTCCGGTAAGATTTAGGTACAAAATTAACAAAACCCAAAAAAAATATATATAATACAATATTCCAGTTACCCGTCGTTTGTCACCATTAATCCCTTTATCCTAAAGATAAATAACAGTTTGTCGACGAAAATTCCATTCGATCAAATGTTCGTCGATGAATTGTCCATTCGATGAATTGTGCATTCGACCAACTGTTTGTCGACCAACTGTTGTCGACCAATTTTCCGTCGACGAAGTGTTCTCGACCAGCTTTCCGACACCGGATTTGGGTGTCATTGTATTCTGTTGGTTAATTCCTACCATTTTAGCCACCGTACGTCATGATTGGAAAAATAGCAGCGAATATACGTAACTAAGGCCCTTTCAATATTTTACTGTAATTGATTTTTCTGTGTCATTGTATTCTGTTGACTGATTCCTATCATTTGAGCCGCCGTACGACACGTTTGGACCAATGGGAGTGAAGATACGTAACTAATACCTAACAAGAGGTTTACTCAAACTTCTTTTTTGTACTTATACCACTCGGTAAAAGTACAAAAAAAAGTTTGGGTAAACTTTTGCACAACTGTGTAAATACTAACGAAAAATCTAAAATATTAAAAAAAATTAGTGGAATCCGTTAATCTGTTCTCGAAAAAATTAGCTATGAAAATGAGCATAATTTTCTATATCCCTAACTTTTGACGAGCAGTTTAGCTTAAATGGGGAAAAGCGGTAAGCTTAGACCAAACACCAGTAGGAGGCATTCAATTAATTGAGGAAAAAAATTAAATGGATAACAATATTTATTTCAGTTACACAAAAGGCATTGTCCCGCTAGAATGTTTGAAATCACAATTAATAGTCCTACAAAAAAGACAGGCGTTTAAAAGTGATAAGACCATTGAACAATAAGCCTGTGAGCTACCTTT
Organism: Diabrotica virgifera virgifera; assembly: GCF_917563875.1. Lineage (NCBI taxonomy): Eukaryota > Metazoa > Arthropoda > Insecta > Coleoptera > Chrysomelidae > Diabrotica > Diabrotica virgifera. The sequence continues at coordinate 147,530,223 of NC_065446.1, forward strand.
TAAACACATTCTTAAAAATAATCCATAACACAATTAAAAAAAGGTTTGTTAAGAAATTCTTTTATAGACTTCAGAAATTCAACAACTTCTCCTGATTATGTTTAAAAAACGTACGGAATGCACTAAATGAAAAAAAAAAAAAAAAAGAAAAATATTTATCATACCGTTATACTATAATATATCCTTACGTTGAATATTTGATGCTTCCCTGTGGAGTATAAAACGGACAGTTGTGTTTTTCCCGTGATCTGCCTTGTTTAGTCTTCTTTGTCGTTTTATTCGTTAAATCCTATCCTCTTAAGTCACAGCGTCAGAAAGCAGTGGGTATATGCAGTGAACGGGAGGCCTATGTCGAACAGTGAACGTTGGGGCCCTTTCGCGTTTATCATATGTAGAGAAGTCGCTTGTCAAAAACTGGACGTATGTAATCGTATTCTATTTGTTAAATACTCTCACATAATATGTCATACCATGTGCGTTAATCCATTTTATTTCTACAATTTTAAAGTGTTATTACATGCCGTCATTTTCATTTGTCTACACCATCGTATTCTGCCAGTTAAATCCCATCGTTTCAGGCGCTGTACGTCACGATTGAACCAATAGGACCGAAGATACATAACTAAGGCCCTTTTGACCTGCTGCTTGTTTGATTTTTCTGTGTCATTGTCTTCTATGATGCCTAAGGCATATTTATGACATGTCTTATTTTTAAAGAAAACAAGTAATTGGACTTCGTAAGTCCTAGGTTTTCACCCAAAGTAATCGAAAGTAGAATTGGAAGTCGATATTTGAATTCTTCGTGTAACTTTGCGTGGATTGATATACAAATTTACTAATTTTGAGTCATTTTTACTAAACTGTTTACACAGAAATAACTCTAAAGATTCAAACCTTTCAATACGCTTCGATTTATGTGTTCGTATACTATTTCTGAGTCTATTGGGACCGTGCAAGTTCGGCAAAACGACACCTGGTTTCTACGCTCTGCAACTTTATTCGCACTTTTAATTATATTGGCCAATTATATTAGTCCTGGTTACTGGATAATTGTCAAGGCCATAATCCAAAAAAATAATAAGAAGAAAAAATAAGATTCAGGTTATGTTATTAAAACGTAAACAATTGTATGTAGTAAATAAAATTAGTTATTAAAATGCAGTACTGCAAGCAAAATACAATTAATTTAATTTGCCTTCATATAATAATTGCATATAATATCAATATTGCAGAGCAACATATAATTTTTCTTCTTCAATGACAGTAGGTATGAAATGTACGTCAATTTGACAATTTCAATGGACAATATGAATTATTTAAGAAAGTTGCAATATTTCTCCGCTATTCGCGCACGATCGTTTCTCGTATCCGTTCCAAGTACTTGCACACCGCGAATAATGGCATTTCCGGTTATAACTTTTTAAGCGGAAATTACGTAAAAACCAAAATTTTACATTTGTTCTCATCTTGCTAAGCCACGTTGAATAATATATCACTTATTCTCTTTCGGCAACTTTAAAATAGTAAATACTTACGGTTGCAACTCTAAAACCGGAACTCCGACGTCAAATTTCTCATCTTTAATAATACCATCCTTAAGTTAAAAGCTTTCATTCGACACCCGATTTGTCATTCTATCTGTATTAATAACGGAGGAGTTGTATTCGCGGATGGACAGACATACGGACAGACAGCCTAGGTAAAATTTTTCATCTTTAATACCATGCTTGAACTATAAGCTATCATTTGGCACCTCATTTGCCATTATACCTGGTATAATGACGGAGGATTTATACTCGCGGTCGGAGGGATCGACGGACAGACAGCCTAGGTCAAATTTTTCACCTTTAGTATCATCCTTGGATTATAAGCTTTCATTTGACACCTCATTTGTCATTCTACCTGGTATATTGACGGAGGAGCTATATTCGCGGTCGGACGGACCGACGGTCAGACAGCGTAAGTCAAATTTCTCACCTTTAGTACCATCCTTGGATTATAAGCTTTCATTTGACACCTCTTTTGTCATTCTACCTGGTATAGTAGAGGAGTTATATTCGCGGTCGGACGGACCGACGGACAGACAGCCCAAGTCAAATTTCTCACCTTTAATACCATCTTTGGATTATAAGCTTTCATTTGACATCTCATTTGTCATTCTACCTGGTATAATGACGGAGGAGCTATATTCGCGGTCGGACGGACAAACGGACAGACAGCCTAAGTCAAATTTCTCACTTTTAGTACCATCCTTGGATTATAAGCTTTATTTTGACACCTCATTTTTCATTCTACCTGGTATAATGACGGAGGAGTTATATTCGCGGTCGGACGGACCGACGTCTCACCTTTAGTACCATACTTCGATTATAAGCTTTCATTTGACATCTCATTTGTCATTCTACCTGGTATAATGACGGAGGAGCTATATTCGGGGTCGGACTGACCGACGCGACGGACAGACAGCCTAAGTCAAATTTCTCACCTTTAGTACCATCTTTGGATTATAAGCTTTCATTTGACACCTCATTTGTCATTCTACCTGGTATATTGACGGAGGAGCTATATTCGCGGTCGGACGGACCGACGGTCAGACAGCGTAAGTCAAATTTCTCACCTTTAGTACCATCCTTGGATTATAAGCTTTCATTTGACACCTCTTTTGTCATTCTACCTGGTATAGTAGAGGAGTTATATTCGCGGTCGGACGGACCGACGGACAGACAGCCCAAGTTAAATTTCTCACCTTTAATACCATCCTTGGATTATAAGCTTTCATTTGACATCTCATTTGTCATTCTACCTGGTATAATGACGGAGGAGCTATATTCGCGGTCGGACGGACAGACGGACAGACAGCCTAAGTCAAATTTCTCACTTTTAGTACCATCCTTGGATTATAAGCTTTCTTTTGACACCTCATTTTTCATTCTACCTGGTATAATGACGGAGGAGTTATATTCGCGGTCGGACGGACCGACGTCTCACCTTTAGTACCATACTTCGATTATAAGCTTTCATTTGACATCTCATTTGTCATTCTACCTGGTATAATGACGGAGGAGCTATATTCGGGGTCGGACTGACCGACGCGACGGACAGACAGCCTAAGTCAAATTTCTCACCTTTAGTACCATCTTTGGTTATAAGCTTTCATTTGACACCTCATTTGTCATTCTACCTGGTATAATGACGGAGGAGTTATATTCGCGGTCGGACGGACCGACAGCCTAAGTCAAATGTCTCACCTTTAGTACCATCCTTGGATTATAAGCTTCTATTTGACACCTCATTTGTCATTCTACCTGGTATAATGACGGAGGAGCTATATTCGCGGTCGGTCGGACCGACGGACAGACAGCCTAAGTCAAATTTCTCACCTTTAGTACCATCCTTGGATTATAAGCTTTCATTTGACACCTCATTTGTCATTATACCTGGTGTAATGACGGAGGAGTTATATTTGCGGTCGGACAGACCGAAGGACAGAAAGTTTAAGTCAAATATCTCACCTTTAGTACCATCCTTGGATTATACGCTTTCATTTGACACCTCATTTGTCATTCTACCTGGTATAATGACGTAAGAGTTATATTCGCGGTCGGACAGACCGACGGACAGATAGTTTAGGTCAAATTTCTCACCTTTAGTACCATCCTTGGATTATAAGCTTTCACATTTTTTCAAAATTGGGTGAAAACAACTTGATGCCAGAATGATTTGTTGATGAAAATAATATATACATTCTCAAATTGCCTATTTTTCGTTGTGGATAATATTGTATTCAACAGTGATGCCAAATTTCTGATGCCAAAATGATTGATAATGAAAGTGGGATATACGTTTTCATGTATATAGCGGCAGCGACAAAACGGTAAAACACTGAACTAAATGTATATAATATTTTCACTGTGCCATCATTTTGAACTCAAACATTTTATGGAATAAACTTATATAAGTCAGTAAGGAATAAACAAAGAAAGCTGATATATTAAAGTAACATCAAGGAATCAAATCTCTAACTACAGAGTTGATTAGACTTCTGCTAACAAGTACAGGAAAAAAGTTATTAAGGTAGTGTAAAGTGGCATCGATATACAGATGCCACTTTGCAAGACGATGCCAAATTGATGGTAAATGCATAATGTATCGATGCCAAATTGATAGTAGGATTTATATATATATATATATATATATATATATATATATATATATATATATATATATATATATATATATATATTGATGCACGTTAAGTTGTGACTTCCGGTATACAGAAGAGGCTGTCTGGCTTCCACCTTTTCTACTTGGGATTATTTTTAAAAATTGTATATTTGATAAGAGGGGGGGTGCTACGATAGATCTACGTATTGAGGGGAAAGGATTTACCATAATAAATGTTGTATATATTGTTATATTTCTATTTGATATAAAAATTAAAATTTAATAATGATAAACAAAATTCAATTTAATATAAAATATTTTCAATTTTCTCAACCACGGGCATATAAATTTAAAACAACCTGTATACAACAAATTGTTATATGTAATTTTAAGAAGTGATTAGAATAAGCGTACGAAACTCGGAACAATGTGCTTAGATAAACAAAGTGAATGACGCGTACCATTATCGTTCTTCTCGGAAGGTCGATCATTAGCCTATGCTAAATAAAACTCAGTGAAATAGATGATAGTTCATTATCGTTTTTCGCGGAAGGTTTCGATCATTAGCCTATGCTAAATAAGACTCATTTGAAAGAGAGAATAGGTCATTAAAATTTGTAAATAGTTAGAAAGTATTTTAGAATGGGAATTAAATATTTTCTTTTGAAATCCATTAAGCATATTTAGAAAGATTAAAAATTGGTTTTGAGGAATATTACGAATGAGAGTTGGTGGTGGAAGATTGATTTGTGAATCTGGAAGGGATATTTAGAAAGTAGGGGAATGAATGACAAAGTGAGATCAGAATGTTTTGAGCTGTCGAGAAGTGAAGTCGAGTAGTAGACGGTAGTGTACGGAGAGTGAGAAAGCCGGTAGTTCCGTGAGTGTGGAGTATCTATCGTGGAACGAGAAGTAGGCCAGGTCGAGAGTAAAAGAACCTCCTTGAGCCAAGAGTGTCCCGGTAGCTGATAGCAGTTTCGAAAAAGGTAGAACACAGCATCACGACCGAAGCAGGAACGAGAGCTATTCGAGCTAGTTTTTCAAAGGAGTACATTACTGGAAGCCAGGACGAGGTTTGATCGCAGCCAAGGATAGCAGGAACGGGCTTTGTGTGAGGACATTTTCAGTTCACCAGGAAAAGGTCAGTCTCATTTGTTTGGACATGAATGTATGGGTTTTTCGTATTAAATTCCACATAAAAATTGAATAACATAATCAATAATATCAGAAAAGCTTCATCAAACTTAAATAGAGTTGTTGCTAATAACTCCTAATAGTTAAATGTTAATAAAAAACTTTCAATTGAAAACCAAAAGGAAATAAGATTCCCATTTGTAAATGTTATGTTTAAGAATAATAAGAAATAGCAAATATTAAGCAGTGATTGCTTTTTAAATAAAAAAAAAAATATTTTGATTATAATTGTAACCCATATGTGTATTTTTTTTACTCTTTTCGTTTCTATCCCGATTAGGAACCATTAAGAAATATTTAGAATCCACGAAAGTAAGTAATTAATTTATAATTCGCCCTGAGATTGAAAACATATTGATATGTGATCTGGTTAATTAATTAGATTAGTATTAATACATTGATTAAATTAAGTGACATATAAGAATATTATCTCATATCAATAATCAAGAACACATCAACTGTCGTCCAACGTGGAAAGCATTGTAAAGTATTTCTAGTGGCAAATTTGAAGGATAGAAAGAGTAAAGCCGGTATTTGAAAATTTATATGCCTGTGGTAAAAAGTGAGATACTTACATTTGATAACATAAAATTTTAGATCTCTTTAGGTACAAATTTTACATAACTGATTTAATATTTTATTTTTACGATATTTACATTTGATATATTTATTGACAATTTATAATATTTGGGTAAAAAAAAGTCGTCTTGGTAACATACTAGTAAAATTTCATATTTGGCGGGGATAATACTTCTTGAAAACAAATGTCTGTGACAAGAAGCCGAAGCAAGGACAACAAAAAACAAAAAGAACATTCAGACCAAGAAGATATTTTAGACACGACAATCATGGCATCAGAACAGCAAGAATTATCAGGAATAGATAAACTATTACAACTGATGCAACTCCAGTCACAAAAACTGGATGACAATCAACGTGAAACAAAACAAGCAATGGATGAAGCAAAAAAGACAATGGATAAAAATCAGGAAGAAACATCAAAGAAAATGGATAAAGTGGATCAAAAAATGGATGAAACACAAAAAAAAATGGATGAAACACAACAGAAAATGGATGAAACAAAAAGAATAATGCAAGAAAATCAGAAGGAAACAAAACAAGCCATAGAAGATAACAACAAGAAAATGGAGGAACGCATAGAAAAGTATGAAATGAAAATTAAGGATCACATGAAAGAACAAGAAATGAAAATTCAAAATAAAATAAAGGAGTTAATGAATTGCCAGAAAAAAGAAATAGAAAATTTGAAAAACAAGTTTGAAAACGCTATTAAAGCAGACAGAGAAGAAGTGGAAAGAAAGATTGCGGAAATCAATATTCAACAAAATGTCGGAGAAAGAAGAGAAATGGTTATACATAGCATAGATGACGTGAAGATAAGGTTTGGCGGGGATGTAAGAAGATTACACCCAGTGCCGTTCATAAATAGCCTGAAAAAGAAAATACAGCACATCGGAAATTTCGAAACAGCAAAAGAAACTATCAGAAACCATCTCAAAAATGAAGCAAGCCTATGGTTCGATTGCAAAGAAGAAGAATTTGACAGTTGGCAACAATTTGAACAAAAATTTTTGAATTATTTCTGGGGAAAAGTCCAACAATTGGAAATTAACAAGGAATTGCAAAATGGGAAATACAATGATAGGATGGGTATATCAGAAAGGACATATGCATTACAAATTTACTATAACGCAAAACATTTACAATATAATTACTCATCGGAACAATTAGTCGAACTGATTGCAAGACATTTCGAAGAAACGCTGGAAGACCATATCACATTGCAAAACTACAAAGACATAGATAGTTTATGCCAATTCCTACAAATAAGAGAATTACGTGTAAGAGAAACAAAATCAAGAAGGTCGCGAGAAGATTACAGGCCCCGAGAAACACAGGATTACAGAGATAGAAATCAAAATAGGAGGGACTATACAAGACGAGATTTTAATCCCAGAAGGGAAAACGAAAATAGAGACAACGGAAGAGGAAATTATGAACAAAGAAATAGGCAATGGAATGAGGACAGAAATCGAGAATACCAGAATAGAAACACCACACGCTCAAATCAAGAAAACAGAAATAATGGTAGACAAAATGAACAGGGATATCGAGAAAACCGAAACAGATTCGACAGACCAAGAGAAAATAGAAGAGAGGTAAATAATACCCAGACAGAAGAATATGCCGGAGAGAGACATTATGACGAAAATATAAACAACGATGAGCAACCGGCGTGTTTTCACGACGGCGCTCACTAAAAACAAAAAATCAAACAGGAATCTTTTGTAACCCCAAGGAGTTTATTAAATTGGCAGAAAACAACGAAAAGAAAAATGGAGTTAATTTAAAATTTGTGGATGGATTTATCAACGAGAAACCAATTAAAATTATGATAGACACTGGATCTGAAATAACATTGGTCAACAGAAAACTAATAGAAGAAGTTAACTTAACAAATTTAATTTACAAAATACCTAGGGTAAATTTAGTGGGCGCAAACAAACGGACATTGGCAACTATAAATGAAGGCATACGAGTAATGGTACGACTGGGTAAGAAGATGTATGCACTACAATGTGTAATAATGCCAAACATGTCACATGACATGATAGTAGGAGTTGACGAATTGGCAGAAAAACATGTAGTGATAGATTTTAAAAATAATACGATGAATCTAACAGAAGAAAAAGAAGAAGAACAGGACAAGGAACAGGAGAAACAAAATACGGACGAATCAGGTAAAGAACAAACAGTGGAAATGAATTTGGCAACGAAGCAAGGACAAAGAAGAAAAGGGAGAAAAAGTCAGAAAAAGACAAAAGAAAATGAAACCTGTGGCTCCTCAAAAGAAGAGTTGAGCCCAGAAGAAGAAAATTTGAGAGTATCAGAAACAAAGGAAACCTGGGATTCCTCAAAAGAAGAGACGAGCTCAGGAGAAGAAGAAATAAGCAAAAAAATGAAAGCAAAAAAGATATGATCGAAACAGTGGCATTTGAAGAGGAGGCATATGAAAACGAGGATGCAGAATACACGATAAAAGTATGTGAAAAATCTGAGGAAAAAGACAGAAAATTGATATGGGAAGAAGGGAAAGACAACATAATATCCGACACTCTAACACAGGATGAGGACACTGAAAATAAGGAAACAATTACTCTACAGGTGGGACTAATTAAAGTAAGTTAGGATATAAGACGTAGATTAAAGTAAGGAAATATACAGGGAGTTGGTTTTGCCTCGAGAAAATTTATTTAAAAATGCAGATAAATTTTATCGAATACAAGGCGGGGATTTGTTATATTTCTATTTGATATAAAAATTAAAATTTAATAATGATAAACAAAATTCAATTTAATATAAAATATTTTCAATTTTCTCAACCACGGGCATATAAATTTAAAACAACCTGTATACAACAAATTGTTATATGTAATTTTAAGAAGTGATTAGAATAAGCGTACGAAACTCGGAACAATGTGCTTAGATAAACAAAGTGAATGACGCGTACCATTATCGTTCTTCTCGGAAGGTCGATCATTAGCCTATGCTAAATAAAACTCAGTGAAATAGATGATAGTTCATTATCGTTTTTCGCGGAAGGTTTCGATCATTAGCCTATGCTAAATAAGACTCATTTGAAAGAGAGAATAGGTCATTAAAATTTGTAAATAGTTAGAAAGTATTTTAGAATGGGAATTAAATATTTTCTTTTGAAATCCATTAAGCATATTTAGAAAGATTAAAAATTGGTTTTGAGGAATATTACGAATGAGAGTTGGTGGTGGAAGATTGATTTGTGAATCTGGAAGGGATATTTAGAAAGTAGGGGAATGAATGACAAAGTGAGATCAGAATGTTTTGAGCTGTCGAGAAGTGAAGTCGAGTAGTAGACGGTAGTGTACGGAGAGTGAGAAAGCCGGTAGTTCCGTGAGTGTGGAGTATCTATCGTGGAACGAGAAGTAGGCCAGGTCGAGAGTAAAAGAACCTCCTTGAGCCAAGAGTGTCCCGGTAGCTGATAGCAGTTTCGAAAAAGGTAGAACACAGCATCACGACCGAAGCAGGAACGAGAGCTATTCGAGCTAGTTTTTCAAAGGAGTACATTACTGGAAGCCAGGACGAGGTTTGATCGCAGCCAAGGATAGCAGGAACGGGCTTTGTGTGAGGACATTTTCAGTTCACCAGGAAAAGGTCAGTCTCATTTGTTTGGACATGAATGTATGGGTTTTTCGTATTAAATTCCACATAAAAATTGAATAACATAATCAATAATATCAGAAAAGCTTCATCAAACTTAAATAGAGTTGTTGCTAATAACTCCTAATAGTCAAATGTTAATAAAAAACTTTCAATTGAAAACCAAAAGGAAATAAGATTCCCATTTGTAAATGTTATGTTTAAGAATAATAAGAAATAGCAAATATTAAGCAGTGATTGCTTTTTAAATAAAATAAAAAATATTTTGATTATAATTGTAACCCATATGTGTATTTTTTTTACTCTTTTCGTTTCTATCCCGATTAGGAACCATTAAGAAATATTTAGAATCCACGAAAGTAAGTAATTAATTTATAATTCGCCCTGAGATTGAAAACATATTGATATGTGATCTGGTTAATTAATTATATTAGTATTAATACATTGATTAAATTAAGTGACATATAAGAATATTATCTCATATCAATAATCAAGAACACATCAATATATAGGTATATACGGAAGCGGACATAATACGTTGTGGCTTCTGTAAATAGGGTAGTTCAAGTCGCGTTGTCACTTCCAGCGATGTTGTCATGTTTTTGGAAGTCACAACGTCTCTTCTGCCAAATTTACCTCGTAGTTTGAGCGTGATCTGTTATCTTAGAGTCTCACACTTGGCAGTGGAATTCATTGGTATCTAGCGTTCCAATAAGAATGTCTTCTTTTTAAAGTGCCTACCTGTTCCGGATGTTGGCGATCATCATGGCTATCTTGACTTTGTTTACCGCAGCGCGGGACAGTTCAGTGGTAGTCATGTTATACCACGTTCGTAAAGTTTACCACTTTTACCACGTCCTCTTTTACCACTTACCTTCCCTTGAAAAATCCGTTGGAGAAGGCGGTAACGTTCTTGATTTCTCATTACATGTCATTTTCGCATTGGAAATCGAAATTGGTTAATTGGCTTAATTGGTTAATTGGTTAAACGGCTTAATTCTATATATAAAATATCATTAATATTATATAGTTTAACTGTAATAATAATTGTTACAATAATTAAAACTATGCATTAGTCAATTACAGCTATTAATGAACATAATTCTGTAAATGAATATGAGTCTGTAATTCGGACCCCCGGAGAATTACAGAGGAATTAATTTATTAAACACAACACTAAGTGATAACAAACACACTGAATACAATTATAAGATTAGCAGAAGAACAACAAGGTTTAAGGTCGGGAAGATCATGTACCGACGCTATATTTATAATGAGGCAGATTCAAGAGAAATCAGTAGAATACAACAAACCGGCATACTTATGTTTCGTCGATTTTAAAAAGGAATTTGACAGAGTCAAATTAAAAGACGTTATCCATTTATTTTACGCAAGAGAGGTACCTCTAGGAATAATTAAAACGATCGAAAATATCTATCAGAACAACACGATCAGAGTAAAAGTAGATAAAGAACTAACTGACCCAATTGAAGCTGGCAATGGGATAAGACAGGGAGACTCCCTGTCTTGTTCTCTATTGTTCAACCTGATCATGGATGAAATAATAAAAAAAAAGTAAGAACAAAAGAAAGATACCAAATGGGAGAAAACAACTTAAAATTATCTGCTATGCAGACGACGCAATACTAATCTCTCAAAGTGAAGATGATTTACAACGTATGCTGCACCAATTTAATATAACCGCTAGAAAATTTAACATGTTGATTTCCCCAAAAAAGACTAAATGCATGGTTATAACAACAAATCTAGTTGTAAATTAGAGCTGGACGGTCAGATAATAGCACAAGTCATAGAGTTTAAATATCTAGGCATCACACTATCTAGCTCTATCTACGGAAAGCTCGAAACCGAAGTACAAGCTCAGGTGAATAAAGTAAACAGAGCCGCAGGCTGCCTGAATGACACAATATGGAGAAATAAAAATATCGGAAAAGAAAGGGAAGGCAGAATTTACAAAAGAGTCCTCAGACTAATAATGACATACGCGACAGAAACACAATCTGATACAGAAAGGACAAAAAGAATGCTAGAAACAGCAGAGATGAAAACACTTGGAAAAATCGATGGTAAGACACTATGTGATAGAGCCAGAAATGCAGATATACGTATACGACAGAGATGCAAGGTGGACAACATTAATAACTGGGTGAAAAACAGAAGAGTAGAATGGTGGAATGACCACAAAAGCCGAATGACAATAAACAGAGTAGTAAGGACGGCGAGAGACGGTTCCCCAATAGGAAGGCGATCAGTGGGAAGACCACGAAAACGATGGAATGACAACTTACTGGAGTCACATTGAAAAACAGACAGAGTTATGTCTACACAAAAAGATGAAGAAGAAGAATAAATGAATATAATGAATAAAATGATGCTAGGTAATAGTAATTTTAACAAATATTTTTAGTGATTTTATTTTAGCTCCAGGTTGTTGTTGGAGTTGGAGTTTACTAACGACATTTTAAATTTAATAATATAATATTGAATAATAAAATATTATGAACAATATAAAGGTAGATACACTCCGGCCAAGAAAATCGAGCTTAGTAACAAATAAAAAACAAAATGTTGCAAATCCTATAATTGCAAAAAACGCTCAGGGAGTTTGTCAGTTATCCAAAGTTAGTGTCAGTGTAAGTGTCAGTTTTTTTAACAGTAACAGTGATCCAAAAAAATTTTTACGGCACAAAAATAGCAACTGTAACAATTTGTTTAAAACATTTTTAGAATTTTTAAGTGCTTATTTTCCGAGCTCTGTTAATATGATGTATTTCTGCACACGTTTAAAGCAAAAAACTTTTAATAATTAGATACAATTATTCTATTATAGAGTGAACTCTCCCTTGGATGGACAGTAGTTGATCCGCATAAACTGTCCGTTTAAGGCAGGTGTCCGTTTAAGGGAAAAATAAATATGATATAATTAATTATTTTTAATGAGAAATAAACCACAATTTTACTAAAAAAAATTATTTCATTAACGTTTCGACGACCAAGTCGGGTGTCATCAAAATAAATATTACTAGAGTAACAATGTATTACTAGAGTAATATTTTGTATTTTGTTAATTTAAAATTTTTAATAACTTTAATAACTAAAATTATTTCAGTTACTTTAATTATATGCACATATAGGTTGATGGCTCAGATCATGCACAAAATTTATTGTGAAATTTAATCCGAAAATAATTTATGAAATTTTAACCAAAACGCTAAGGCCTACAAATTAATACAATGACGTCTATTGAACCCAAATATCTTCATTCGACAATTAAGTTAAGATTCATATTTCAGTCAAAACACAAAAATTTATCGAGGTATTTATTATCAGAGTAATAATGGGGTCAGCAATTCTTTCATGGATCGACATACACATTAAAATTTTGCTTGCGTTGCTAACAGTTAAAAGATGTGAACAGATTTGTATTACATAATTAATATAGCGTAAACAGTATTCATACCTAATATCACTTGTGTAAAGATCTGTTAGCCCGATCAAGGAATACAAAACTTATCGAAAACCTCCAAAAAATAAATTAAGGATGAAAATTTGGGAATAGGTAGTTGAAATTGTCTATTATTATTATATAAGAAAATGTTTACAATTCTACATCTCCTCCATTTTACAAAAATGGAGGGGAATACACCCTTCTTGGGGTTGAAAATATACATTCAAAATAAGTCCGGAATTGGATAAAATAACTAATTTTAAGCAACTTTTGTTCTATAGAGTTTTTTCACTAAGTCAATACTTTTCGAGTTATTTGCAAGTGAATATGTTCATTTTTATGCTTATGAACGGTTTTTCGCAAGTAACTCAAAAAGTAAGTATTTTATCGAAAAATGTATTCTTAGCAAAAATATAGCTTATAAAAAAGTGAAACAAATGGTGTACATATGAAGTCTGTTGAACCAGTAGAAGCAGAGTTGTAGCTAATGAGGAGTAGGTCCTTCTTCGTCAAATTTCATCAAATCTTCTTTTTTCATTAAATTTCATCTTCGTCAAATCCAATGTTTCGACGTGAAATAACCAAAAAACGGAGCACTTTTCAGGGAAAATTAATTACAACTTTTTTAAAGTGTTTAAAAAAAGGTTTATTTTTGTTTTTTAAAAGAACCTTTAACGTTAAAAGTAAGTGAGTTACGCTCAAAATATTGTTACGCAAATAAAAGGGCTCAACCCTTTTTATTTTTTGGTATAAAAATCGCGAAAATCACCCCCTAATTAGCATTTCAAATAAATTTAATCGTTACCGCTTCACACTTTACTTTTCTTATGTATTCTTTATATGATCTGTAAGTTTCATCGGTTCAAAGTGCTTCTTTTTGAAATGGCTTTAGTTAAAATGGCTTGAACAAGTCACTAATCACGAGTGTATGCAAATTTTGAACAGTCTTAGCATAACCAATTTTTGTCTACCAGGAAAACAAAAAATCCAAAATAATCAGAACTCAAAACGTACATTTTATTACTGTTTGAGGTTTTTGGTATTACTAATAATTTTTCAGTTATTTTGAAAAAAAAAGGAATTTTTTTCAAAATCAGAAAATTTTTTTTATTTTAAAACCAATTTTTTTCAAAATTGAACAGTTTGAACCAATAAAACTTATAGATCATTATAAAGAATACATAAACAAAATACCTTGTGAAGCAGTAACGATTCATTTTATTTGGGATGCTAATTAGGGGGTGATTTTCGCGATTGTTTTTACCAAAATATAAAAGGGAGCAAAAATATTTTGAGCGTAACTCACTTACTTTTAATGTTAGAAGTTAAAAAAAACAAAAATAAACCTGTTTTTAAACACTTTAAAAAAATTTTTAAAAAGTTTTCCCCGGAAAGTTCTCCGTTTTTTGGTTATTTCACTTTAAAATATTCGATTTGGAATTGGACGAATAAGGACTTACTTTTCATTAGTTACAACTCCGCTTCTACTGGGTATACAGATTTCATGCGTACTCCATTCTTTTCACTATTTATAAGCTAGATTTTTACTAAGAATATCTTCTTCGATAAAATACTTACTTTTTGAGTTATTTGCGAAAAACCGTCTAAAACATGTTTTTTGTTGTTAAAAATGAATATATTCACTCGCAAATAACTCTATATTTTTCACCTCCGAGAAGGGGTATTCCCCTCAATTTTTGTAAAATGGAGGGTGCGTAGAGTAGTTAACTTTTTCTTATATAATAATAGACAATTTCAACTACCTATTCCCAAATTTTCATCCTTCCTTTATTTTTTTGGGTCAGATTGTTCTTTGATCGGGCTATGTATCAATTTGAAACGATAAAAAATGACCTACAGTATCATACGCAGAGCATGCGAAACATGGGTGCTGAAAAGTCAGAAACAGACCTTTTAGAAAGATTGCAGAGAAAAATGCTAAGAGCAATATAATATGGAGGTGCGAAAATAGATCAGTGGAGAAGGAGAACCAATAAAGAACTGGAAGAACTGTATAAAGAGCCAACGATAACGATGACGATCAAAGCACAGAGAATAACATTTGGGGCAAATCGAAAGAATGAGAAGTAAAAGAATGCCAAAATGGTACTCTTACGTAGACCATAACAAAAGAGAAGGAAAGGCAGGCCAAGAGAAAGATGGGAGGACAGTGTGTACGAAGACCTGAAGAAAAGTAACATTGCGAGATGGAAACAACTAGCATTGAACTGAAGGAGAGGGAAGTAGGTGGTGAAAGATTGTATAAATGGACTGAATTGTAATTAAATAAAATTTATAAGACTAAAATAAAATGTAATCAGAAATGTAAACGTTTTGTTCTTAGGCCAACAAGGAATATTGAGCTTAATAAATAATAAAAAATGTAGTTTTATATCGTAAAATATTTGGAAAAAGTTCTTCATTTTATATTTACTATCCACATTTGCGGATACGTGCTGTCGTGCACGGATGGGTGCTGTCGCCACAATTATTCAATGTGTACTCCCAACTAATATTTCAGGAGGCACTATGGGAAAGAATTGAAGGTGTAAGGATTGGAGGTAGCATCATTAATAACATAAGATTTTCAGACGATACCGCAATCATGGCAGAGAATATAGACAATTTACAAATTCTCCTATATATCATTAACAGAGAAAGCAAAAAGATGGGAATAACAATGAATATAAATAAAACCACATTAATGGTGATCTCAAAAAACCCTGCTGACAACATACATCTGACATTGGAGGTAAACCGATAGAAAAAATCGAGAGGTATAAATACCTAGGAGCAATTATAAACTCACAATTAGATCAAGATGAGGAAATAAAGGTGAGAATAGAAATAGCTCAAAAAGGATTTATAAAATTCAAGTTAATGTTTACAAATAAGAAATTGAGTATGGACATTAGATTGAGGTTCGTCGAATGTTATGTTTGGTCGCAACTATTATATGGGGTAGAAGCTTGGACTCTAAAAGCACAATCCGTAAAAAAATTGGAGGCATTCGAGATGTGGCTGTATAGGCGTATTCTGAAAATTCCTTGGACTGCAAAAGTCTCAAACGAAGAAGTGTTAAGAAGAATTGGACATGTCAGGAAGTTTATGAACACAATTAAAATAAGAAAAACATCGTATCTGGGCCACATACTTCGTAACTATAAATACTCTCTGCTACACGTCATCATGCAAGGAAGAGTAGCGGGGAAAAAGGTTTGGGAAGAAAGAAAAAATCGTGGCTGAGGAATATCAGAGATTGGACTAACCTCAGTGTTGAACAGATATTTCACTTTGCAAAAGACAGAGAAGCGTTTAAAAAGGTGATCGCCAACATTGGTTAGAAGACGGCATAAGAAGAAGAAGAAGATCCGCATTTACACATCATTTTTACTGTCAACGTCCGGTGTTGAGTGTCAGTTGTCAGTTGAAGGGTACAGGTTCATATATCGCCGAATTATTTTTGTTTGAAAAACCGTCCATATAGAGGAGGTGCCCGGCAAAGGGAGGTGTCTGTTAAGAGAGAGTTTACTGTATTTCATATTATTACTAGAATTTATTACTTTATTAGAGCTATTTATCACTTTTAATTCATTGTTTCAATTTTTTTGTGTGTTTTTATACTTTTACTTACTTCCGAAGTAACAATCACTAAAATTGACTTTTCAGCCTAGGTCCAAAATACCTATACGCGATTTTCGGCAATTTCGTGAAATGAAAATATTTACCTAAATTTATTTTTTAATAAGGTTATTAAAAAATAATTTATATTATTTAATGGACACTTTGAATTTTGTACATGCATAATATACTAATTATAAAGATAATATATTTAATTTAACGCTAACTATGAAAGTAAAGCAGATCTGCTATTACTCATATTTAAATAACAGCTGCACAAAATACTACGACCGCAAATCTATAACAATGAAATGTCTGGCGTCTGGGAACGTTTATACAGCGTTGCCAAATAACGGAAGTCACAACGAGCGGTGTGGTATACGGAAGTCCCTACGCGTTGTGTATATCACGTGTATTCTCGTACGGGAGCGACACTAGCGCTGATGATATACCGTCGTACTAAAATCTGATCTTATGAGTATATTAGATACGATGTGACTTCTAGTGAAATTTTTGATATAAGCCTTCTAATACCATCTAGTAGCCAAATTCGTAAAAATTTAGGCAAAACGTTGTGACTTCCGAAATCGGAAGTCATAACGGTATATATGAAGTGACAACGTATTACGAGTATCTACTTCGGAAGTTACATGGATACATGTATCAATATATATATATATATATATATATATATATATATATATATATATATATATATATATATATATATATATATATATATATATATATATATATATATATTAATATATATTATATATATATATTATATATATATATATATATATTAATCAGCCCAAAACACATTGACTGCATTCCCCAAAATTATTCATTTTATATATATATATATATATATATATATATATATATATATATATATATA
Source organism: Diabrotica virgifera virgifera (assembly GCF_917563875.1). Lineage (NCBI taxonomy): Eukaryota > Metazoa > Arthropoda > Insecta > Coleoptera > Chrysomelidae > Diabrotica > Diabrotica virgifera. The sequence continues at coordinate 147,547,790 of NC_065446.1, forward strand.
TATATATATATATATATATATATATATATATATATATATATATATATATTTACGATATATATATTTATATATATTCGATATATATATATATATATATATATATATATATATTCGATATATATATATATATATATATATATATATATATATATATATATATATATATATATATATATATATATATATATATTGATACATGTATCCATGTGACTTCCAAAGTAGATTCTCGTAATACGTTGTTACTTCATATATACCGTTATGACTTCCGATTTCGGAAGTCACAACGTTTTGCCTATATTTTTACGAATTTGGCTACTAGATGGTATCAGAAGGCTTATATTAAAAATTTCGCTGGAAGTCATATCGTATCTAACATACTCATAAGATCAGATTTTAGTTCGACGGTATATCACCAGCGCTAGTGTCGCTCCCGTGCTACTATACAGGTTATGTACACAACGCGTAGCGTCTTCCGTATACCACACCGCTCGGTGTGACTTCCGTTTTTTGGCAACCCTGTGTAACGGTTTCCAGACATTTATCTGTTGTAGATTCGCGGTCCTAATCGTACTTAGTGTTTTGTGTGCCTTTTGTTTTTAAACATGAATAATAGCAGATCTGCTTTACTTTTAAAGTTAGCCTTAAATGAAGGTACAATAAGTGATTATATATCTCTATAATTATATATTTTCTGTACTTATTTCAATCTATAATATTTACTTACCTATTTACTTATATAAATTCATTTTTCTCGTGTTTTTGTTTACTTCCTTTTTTACAATGAACTTCTAATTTAATCTACACTCACCGGCACGAAAAACGGGCACCCTAAAAAAATGGGTAATTTTTGATGTCTCGTATCTCCCAAACCTTTGGTCCGATTTAAGTAATGTTTTTAATATGTTATAGCCTTATTATTTAACAATATAGTTATGATAACATTGTTGATAGACAGGTAAATTTTCATTGTATACCTGGTGTACCAATCAAACTGGGTTTTTTTCTCAATTTTCACAACACCCTGTGGAATATTCTAGCCTTTATAAAATATTTAAATTAAAGCCTAACTATAGCTCCAGGTTTTATTAACATTCTGTTTTTTTATTCATTCGCTTACGTTGGATAATAAAAAAGTTAAGGACTTTAACAACTAGCCATGTTCTTTATCGATACAGGTGTTTCTAAATATAAGTGCGACAAATTTTAAGGGGTAATTTCTGCATGAAAAAATAATGATCGTTTGGCAAAATAATTTTATATTTGCAAGCATTTGCGGACATAGCTTTATCAAGTAAACGATCATTATTTTTTCATGCAGAATTACCCCTTAAAGTTTGTCGCACTTATTTAGAAACACCATGTATTGATAAAGAACATGTTTAATTGTTAAAGTCCCTAACTTTTTTATTATCCAACATAAGCGAATGAATAACAAACAGAACATTAAGAAAACCTGGGGCTATAATTGGGTGAGCCAAGTAGGCTGAAAAATCGATTTTATAGTTATTGTTATTTCGAAAGTAATAAAACGTGTAAAAATTACAAAAAAATTGAATGTACAATTACAATTGAATGGAATTAAATACACGATAAAATGAATCAAGAGCGATAAAAAGTTTAAAGTAATAAATTCTAGTAATAATATAAAATACAGTAAACTCTCTCTTAAGGGGGTAGGCGCAAAATCTCTGTCCAATGCTATTTAAATACATTTATTTTTTTCGAATCCTGAGAAAACTAATAAATATTTTTTAAAACATACACCCAGAATGAAAAATTATTATTGCGGAGGACCGAAAGTCCCTTAGAATAAACAAAAAGTTTCTTTTGAATGAAATATTCGAAATTAAAAATCACACTAACTTTTCTCTTGTTTTTTCATCCCATTATCTTTATTAAAATAAACATATATTGGGTATATAAGTTATTAAAATAAACATATAAGTTTTCAGGGACTTTCTGCCCTCGGTAATAATGTAAGCTTCCATTCTGCGTTTAAATTTTTCAAAAATACTTATTAGTTTTCTCAGAATTCGAAAAAAATTAATGCATTTAATTAGCACTGGACTAAGATTTTGCGCCTATCCCCAACGAGAACCTTCTCTATACGGACGGTATTTAAAACAAAATTCATTTGCCGATATACTGAGCCTGTACTCTTCCGGACAATCCCTTAAAATGATGTGTACCTAAATGAAAAAAAAAAAAATACATAGATATTTTTTCCAAATATTTTAGAATACAAAACTACAATATTTATATTTTATTATTTCAAATTAACACAGAGATGACAACGAGTGATATTTAATAACTCTTTACCTTATCAGCAGTAGGTAATAAAAATCTGGTTCTAGTGTGGGATCCGTCATTAAAATATTTTGTGTGTCGGTCATTAAAAGAAATGTGACACCATAACGCGTTGCTCTAATAATACTTTAACATTGATATTATGTTGTGACTAAAAATGTTAACGGAATGTCTGCTTGGCAAAAGAAAACATCGGCACAATATCAGTTTTCTTCTTTGATATGTTACCTATGTGTATGCCAAATTTCATGTCAATCTTAAGTGGTTTTTTAAAATTTATGGGTTTTGCAATATTTTACCGTCAGCGAACTAATAGAAGAGGATCCGATATAAGGCCGATCTGCATCGATATATTTAATGGATAACAATAATTATTGGATATGTAATTTAGTATGTTAACAAATATAAAAAACAAGGGGTGCATGATCTAATTTTCTTCTGACTATAATCAATTAATAATTAATAAATGACTTTTATTTACTCTATGTCATATTATAATATATAAATTTTTAGTTTGTGAAAACTGTCATTATAGATAGCAGTGCTTTAAAGTAAGCATAAAGTAACAATGTATTTTAAATGGGATTTACTTTTTCTCACTGTTTTTGACACACTTTCATATAATTAAATATTCTTTCTTAACTTTCGCGTTTCATGGTGATGACATCTTCTTTTTCTTCAAGTGCCATCTCCGCGAAGGAGGTCGGCAATCATCATAGCTATTCGGACCTTGGAGACGGCTGCTCTGAAAAGTTCGTTTGATGTACATCCGTACCATTCTCTCAGGTTGCGCAACCACGATATTCTGCGTCTCCCTATGCTTCTTTTTCCTTGAATCTTTCCCTGCATAATGAGTTGGAGCAAGTTGTATCTCTCTCCACGTGTAATATGTCCGAGATATTCCAATTTTCTGGTTTTAATTGTATTTAAGACTTCCATTTCTTTATTCACCTTTCTCAGAACCTCTTTGTTTGTGACGTGTTCTGTCCATGATATTTTTAGAATTCTTCTATATACCCACATCTCGAATGATTCCAGTTTTTTCATTGATGCCGCATTCAAGGTCCAAGCTTCCATTCCGTAAAACAGAGTCGAGAAAACGTAGCACCTAGCCAACCATATTCTTAGCTCTAACCTTAGATCTCTTGTGCAGAGCACAAGAGAGGGGATGACATAATGAGCAATAAATTACAAAAAAAAATTTGACAGTTTTGTGGTTTGAAAGAAATTAGAATTTTTATATGTCACAGTTCTAAGAATTGTAGAATAGAAATGAATTCCAGTGACGAAGAGTTACAGTATTTTTATTTGTTTATCGTAGATAAAATATTGTATGAAATTGTGCGTGAAGTACTTTTTGCGAACTTACGCGATGTATAGCACTCACTCCGTTTCATAAATAACTATTTTCATATATTAAAAAAAAAATGTTTCGACCCGGGTAGATATTATTCCAGATTTTCAGATTTGGGCACAGAGTTGGATTGTTGGGGCATATATGGAGAGCAGGTAGCGCAACAACTATAAACTCAATTTTACAATGGAGACCCGGAGTTAGAAGGAGACGCGGAGGAACTAGAATAAATGGTTACAGGAATTAAAGGAAGATTTATATAGGGCAGGAATTAGAGACTAGCAGAAAAACAAAAGAGGATAGAAAGAAATGGAGAAGCATAGTCAATAGTATCGAGTAGCAGATTGGGAAAAATCTGCTCGAAAAAGATGGATCTAGATAGCTTTTTAGCGGGTAATCCCCACCTGGAGGGTTTAGCCATTTAATTTTTTATTACATATTATTATTGGTACATCAAAAATTAAAAGGACGGTGCCTGTAATAAAGTCTAAATTATTAAAATTTTTTATAAGTTCAAATTTATTTATTAACATTTTTGATATAATTTTCATCAATAAATGACTTACTATTAACACTTTTTTAATTAATTCCAATAAATCCATTTTACAGCAATAATAATATATTAGTATTTTTGTTAAAATAAATATCAATCATATTATCATAAATAACACAGGTTTACAAAAAAAACTAAATTTCGGACAATTTGACGAAACCATATGACAAGGGGGTTTTTGGAGTGGCTGATCACAAATCCGGGGTCTGCTCACCTCTATCGCGTCAGGTAAAGGTCATTTCAAGGTCAAATCAAGATAAATCGACAGTCGCTCTGAAAAAGTATATTAGGGGGTTCTTGGGGTCGCTGAAGATGAATCCGGAGTCCGCTGACCTCTATCTCGTCTAGTTCAACGTCATTTTAAGGTCAAATCAACATAAATTGACACAATTGCTCTGAAAGTATAGGGAGTTTTGGGGTCGCTGATCATGAAAACTGCGGTCCGTTGAGCTCTACTACGTCATGTAAAGGTCATTTCAAGTTCAAATCAGGAGGAGTTAACAAAATTGATTTGACCTTGAAATGGCCTTTACCTGACGTGGTTGAGCTCAACGGGCCCCAGTTTTGTGATCAGGGACCCCAAAAACACCCTAATATACTTTTTCACAGCGATTGTGTTGATTTATCTTGATTTGACCTCGAAATGACCTTCAGCTACACGTGATAGAGGTCAGCGGATCCGGGATTCGTTATAAGCGACCCCAAAACCCTCCTAATATACTTTTTCAGAGCGACTGTCGATTTATCTTGATTTGTCCTTGAAATAACCTTTACCTGACGTGATAGAGGTTAGCGAACCCCGGATTCGTAACCAGCGACCCCAAAAACCCCCCTAGTCATATGGTTTCGTCAAATAGTCCGAAATGTATTTTTTTGTAAACCTGTATAATCAAAAGAATATCAATATTTTAATTTAAATAGACAACTTTAAAACACAGACAACTGTATTCACAGTAAAAGTTTCAAAATATCACACATTACGCTCAAAATAGGAGGTAAATCTAGCAGACGAGTCGTTGTGACTTCCAAAATATGACAACACCGCTGGAAGTGACAACGCGCCTTGAACTACCCTATATATGGAAGCCATAACGTATGCTGTACGCTTCGGTATATACGTATATTTTATTTACCAAAATTTATTTTGGTAAATCCTTTCCCCTCAATAGGTAGACCCATTTTATAAGCCCCCCTTTTACCAAATACACAATTTTTAAAAAATAATTCCTAGTAGAAAAGGTGGAAGTCGGACAGCCTCTTCTGTATACCGGAAGTCACAACTTAACATGCATCAATATATATATATATATATATATATATATATATATATATATATATATATATATATATATATATATATATATATATATATACATCCTACTATCAATTTGGCATCGATACATTATGCATTTACCATCGATTTGGCATCGTCTTGCAAAGTGGCATCTGTATATCGATGCCACTTTACACTACCTTAATAACTTTATTCCTGTACTTGCTACCAGAAGTCTAATCAGCTCGGTAGTTAGAGATTTGATTCCTTGATGTTACTTTAATATATCAGCTTTCCTTGTTTACCTCTTACTAAGTTATATAAGTTTATTCCATAAAATGTTTGAGTCCAAAATGATCGTACAGTGAAAATATTATATACATTTAGTTCAGTGTTTTACCGTTTTGTCGCTGCCGTTATATACATGAAAACGTATATCCCACTTTCATTATCAATCATTTTGGCATCAGAAATTTGGCATCACTGTTGAATACAATATTATTCACAACGAAAAATAGACAATTTGAGAATGTATATATTATTTTCATAAAGAAATCAGTCTGGCATCATGTTTTATTGTTTTCACCCAATTTTGAAAAAATGTGAAAACTTTGTATTATCCACGTCCGTCTGTCCGTCTGTCTGTAACCACAACTCCTCCGTCAATATACCAGCTAGAATGACAAATGAGGTATCAAATGAAAGCTGATAATCCAAGGATGGTACTAAAGGTGAGATATTTGACCTTGGCGGTCTGTCCGTCGGTCTTTACGACCGCGAATATAACTCCTCCATCATTATACCAGGTAGAATGACAAATGAGGTGTCAAATGAAAGCATATAATCCAAGGATGGTACTAACGGTGAGATATTTGACCTAGGCTGTCTTTCCGTCGGTCCCTCCGACCGCAAATATAATTCCTCCGTCATTATACCAGGTAGAATGACAAATGAGGTGTCAAAAGAAAGCTTATAATACAAGGATGGTACTAAAGGTGAGATATTTGACTTAGGCAGTCTGTGACTCGGTCCCTCCGACCGCGAATATAACTTATCCGTCATTATACCAGGTAGAATGACAAATGAGGTGTCAAATGAAAGCTGATAATCCTAGGATGGTACTAAAGGTGAGATATTTGACCTAGGCTGTCTTTCCGTCGGTCCCTCCGACCGCGAATATAACTCCTCCGTCATTATACCAGGTAGAATGACAAATGAGGTGTCAAAAGAAAGCTTATAATACAAGGATGGTACTAAAGGTGAGATATTTAACTTAGGCGATCTGTGCGCCGGTCCCTCCGACCGCCAATATAACTCCTCCATCATTATACCAGGTAGACTGACAAATGAGGTGTCAAATGAAAGCTTATATTCCAAGGATGGTAATAAAGGTGAGATATTTGACCTAGGGTGTCTTTCCGACGGTCCGTACGACCGGGAATATAACTCCTCCGTCATTATACCATGTAGAATGAGAAATGAGGTGTCAAATGAAGGCTGATATTCCAAGGATGGTACTAAAGGTGAGATATTTGACCTACATGGTCTGTCCGTCGGTCCGTCCGACCGCGAGTATAACTCCTCAATCATTATACCATGTAGAATGATAAATGAGGTGTCAAATGAAAGCTTATAATCCAAGGATGGTACTAAAGGTGAGATATTTGGCCTAGGCAATCTTTCTGTCTGTCCGTACGACCGCGAATATAACTTCTCCGTCATTATACCAGGTAGAATGACAAATGAGGTGTCAAATGAAAGCTTATATTCCAAGGATGGTACTAAAGGTGAGATATTTGACCCAGGCTGTCTTTCCGTCGGTCCGTACGACCGCGCATATAACCCCTCCGTCGTTATACCAGGTAGAATGACAAATGAGGTGTCAAATGAAAGCTGATAATCCAATGATAGTACTACAGGTGAGCGATTTGACCAGGCTGTCTTTCCGCCGGTCCGTACGACCGCGACTATAACTTCTGCGTCTTTATACCAAGTAGAATGACAAATGAGGTGTCAAATGAAAGCTGATAATCCGATTATGGTACTACAGGTGAGCGATTTGACCTAAGCCGTCTTTCCGCCGGTCCGTACGACCGCGACTATAACTTCTGCGTCTTTATACCAAGTAGAATGATAAATAAGGTGTCAAATGAAAGCTTATAATCCAAGGATGGTACTAAAAGTGAGATATTTGGCCTAGACAATCTTTCTGTCGGTCCGTACGACCGGGAATATAACTTCTCCGTCATTATACCAGGTAGAATGACAAATAAGGTGTCAAATGTAAGCTGGTAATACAAGGATGGTACTAAAGGTGAGATATTTGACCTAGGCGGTCTGTCGGTGTGTCCGTCCGACCGCGAATGTAACTCCTCTATCATTATACCAGCTATAATAATAAATGAGGTGTCAAATGAAAGCTTATAATCCAAGGATGGTACTAAAGGTGAGATATTTGAGCTGGGTACTCTTTCTGTCGGTCCGTACGACCGCCAATATAACTCCTCCGCCATTATACCGGGTAGAATGACAAATGAGGTGTCAAATAAAAGCTTGTGGGTGAAAACCTAGGACTTACGAAGTCCAATTTAAAAATAGGGCATATCAGAGATATGCCTTAGACATCATAGAAGACAATGACACAGAAAAATCAAACAAGCAATATGTCAAAAGGGCCTTAGTTATGTATCTTCGGTCCTGTTGGTCCAATCGTGATGTATAGCACCTCAAATGATAGGATTTGACAAACAGAATACAATGAGAAAAAAATCAAATACAACCTCATGTCAAAAGGGCCTTAGTCGCGTATCTTCGGTCCTATAAGACCAATCGTGACGTACGGCATCTCAAATAATAGGACTTGACAAATAAAATACAATGACACAGAAAAATCAAATACAGCAACAAGTCAAAAGGGCCCTAGTTATGTATATCTAGTCCTATTGGTCCAATTGTGACGTACAGCAGCTCAAATGGTAGGGTTTAATGAACAGAATACAATGACACAGAAAAATCAAATACAGCAATATGTCAAAAGGGCCTTATTTACGTATCTTCGCTCCTATTGGTCCAATCGTGGCGTACAGCACCTAAAATAACTGGATTTGACTAATATAATACAATGACGTATGAAAATTAATTACAGCATCATGTCAAAAGGGCCTTAGTCTTGTATCTACGGTTCTATTGGTTCAATCGTGACGTACAGCGTCTGAAATGATGGGTTTTAACTGGCAGAATAAGATGGTGTAGACAAATGAAAATGACGGCATGTAATAACACTTTAAAATTGTAGAAATAAAATGGATTAACACACATGTTATGACATATTAGGTGAGAGTATTTAACAAATAGAATACGATTACATACGTCCAGGTTTTGACAAGCGACTTCTCTACATATGATAAACGCGAAAGGGCCCCAACGTTCACTGTTCGACATAGGCCTCCCGTTCACTGCATATACCCACTGCTTTCTGACGCTGTGACTTGAGAGGATAGGATTTAACGAATAGAACGACAAAGAAGACTAAACAAGGCAGCTCACGGGAAAAACACAACTGTCCGTTTTATACTCTACAGGGAAGCATCAAATATTCAACGTAAGAATATATTAGAGTATAACGGTATGATAAATCTTTTTCTTCTTTTTTTCATTTAGTGCATTCCGTACGTTTTTTAAACATAATCAGGAGAAGTTGTTGAATTTCTGAAGTCTATAAAAGAATTTCTTAACAAACCTTTTTTTAATTGTGTTATGGATTATTTTTAAGAATGTGTTTAAAAGGCAGTTCGCAGGCTTATTGTTCAATGGTCTTATCACTTTCAAGCGCCTGTCTTTTTTGTAGGACTATTAATTGTTACTTGTGATTTCAACCATTCTAGCGGGGCAATGCCTTTTCTATAACTGAAATGAATATTGTTATCCATTTAATTTTTTTCCTCAATTAATTGAATGCCTCCTACTGGTGTTTGGTCTAAGCTTACCGCTTTTCCCCATTTAAGCTAAACTGCTCGTCAAAAGTTAGGGATATAGAAAATTATGCTCATTTTCATAGCTAATTTTTTCGAGAACAGATTAACGGATTCCACTATTTTTTTTTAATATTTTAGATTTTTCTTTAGTATTTACACAGTTGTGCAAAGGTTTACACAAACTTCTTTTTTGTACTTATACCGAGTGGTAGGTATAAGTACAGAAAAGAAGTTTGAGTAAACCTCTTGATAGGTATTAGTTACGTATCTTCACTCCCATTGGTCACAACGTGTCGTACGGCGGCTCAAATCATTGGAATCAGCCAACAGAATACAATGACTAGGGAGCGGATTTATATGCGATCAATTTTGATGAAATATTCGCATATATATGCGGTAAAAAATTACGAAATATGCGCAAGATATGCACAAAAATTCAAAAAATGCGCATTTCGGGAAACCACAAATTTTCTGTCTTATTTAGTAATCTTATTTATTATTTTTCAAATAAAATCATTTTTTATATATGCAATTTATTCACAGTTTTTACAAAAACTGCTACCAATAGTTACCTATTTAAAATAAAACAACGATATCACTATAAATATATCTTCGATTATAATTCACTACAATGTGTTTTTCCAAATTCTTTACGAGGAAACATATTCTTTGATCAGACAAAATATTTTTATAACTTGAAAAACTCCTTTCAACATCGATAATTGGTGCGTATTTAAAATAACTTGTTAATTTCCGTTAGAAAATCGTAAAACTTTGGCTGAAGGTGTAAATTCTCTTAACAATAGAGGATTTAAAAAATCACCAGAATTATAGGTAGGTACCTACCCTAATAGCACAAGGACGTCCAATGGACGTCCTTCACGGACTTTAGGGACGTCCATTGGACGTCCGTTTTCGTCCGAGGAACGTCCTTTATACGTCCTATTTTGGTCCAAATGTCGCGCTACCGAACGTCCATTGGACGTCCATCTAATGTCCGAGGAGACATATATTGGATCTTAATCGGACGTAAATTGGACCTTAATCGGACGTCCTAGGGGACGTAAATTGGACCCTAATCGGACGTAAATTGGACCTTAATCGGACGTAAATTGAACCTTAATCGGACGTAAATTGGACCTTAATCGGACGTAAATTGAACCTTAATCGGACGTAAATTGGACTTTAATCGGACGTAAATTGGACCTTAATCGGACGTAAATGGGACCTTAATTGGACGTAAATTGGACCTTAATCGGAGTAAATTGGATCTTAATCGGACGTCTTAGGGGACGTGAATTGGACCTTAACAGGACGTCCAATTTTGGTCCAAATTCCACGTTGCCAAACGCCTAATGGAGGTCCACCTAACGTCCGAAGGGACGTTCGGTGGACGTCAATTGGGCCTTCATAGGACGTCCCAGTTTGGTCCAATGTATTGCTGCCGATCATCCATCTAACGTCCTGGGAGGACGTTCGGTGGACGTCTAGAGACGATATTTATACCTGTGGAGAATGTATTGTGGGAAATAAAAAATATATTTTTTAAGGAACTTATATTACATCTTATATTAATTTACAATTATTGGATATTAGATTATTTACATTAAATTATAATTACATTTCTCCAAGAAATTAACGCACCACCTTAAAATGGGCCATTTTTGATGTCTCGAATTTCCTAAAGCCATTGTCCCATCTAAGTGATTTTTTTAATAATATTATAGCCTAGGCTATATGGGCTACCTCCATAAGCTTGTCATGCACGGGGAGCTATACTGTAATAATATTATATCACATCGCTGAGGGAACTCTACATTACATATACTTTTCGAATTAAAACTTTTATTCTCTTAATATTATTACTTAAAAAATATATACTACATTCGTCTCGCTAAACTCGAAAAATAACTTATAAACCATAAAAATCTCCAAAAATATACATGACATAAATGAGAATTGGCACAATTATTATTATGGTTTTAAGTTGATTTTTCGGATTTAACTACAATATTATGCAAAAAATTATGTTATATCGCAGATTTAAAATGGGTTTATCTCGAAAACAGTTATATTAAGTTTAGCGAGATGATTGTAGTACACTTTTTTTAAGTAAAAATATTAAGAGAATAAAAGTAGACTGGTACGCAGTCTGATTTTTGCATAAGAGTTTAATGAAATGGTAACAAATCAATTGGAAGTTCTGTCCGACAAAATACATGGAACGTTTTCGGTAGTCTGATGTTCCAAGTTTTTAATCTGTTCCACAATTAAAACTTCCCCGGTTCCAGTATTCCCGTACATCAAAGTTTGTCCGACTAGACACCGTGAAGCTATTAACAAATTTTCAGCTTGCTGTTAATCAACTTTTTTTATTACGCGGGATCCAGGTCTATAAATGAATACAATAAATAAGTAGGTAGGTACATATTATACACTTATTTATACGAGTACAATTAATAGTAGAGCTGGTTTTTGGGATGTTACAAGCAGCATTTGCATTTCCACAGAGATACTTATGACAGAAATAATAAAACACCGAGACGGACTATTATTATAATAATTTACAATAGGACCCGACGGCCGACGCTATAGGGACAGGTAAAATTTATGACTGAACAATGCACCGAGCATCGATACAAGCAATATGTACCGGTCGAAGGTTATTTTTTATTGTGCCAAATGGACGTATATAGTACCTACCTTTAAAAATCGAATACACAAATTAAAAGATATTTAACAACCATAAAGATTTGTCAAACTCTATCACCGACTTCATGAAAACAAGTATTACTACATTCTTTGATGGTTTTTGCTGTAAATTTTAAAGGATTGACATGAAATTTGGCATACGCATAGCTAACATGCCAAAGAAAAAAAGTGATATTGTGCCAATGTGTGCTATTGCCCTGGGGTGAGTTTCACTCTTTCTCTGGGGTGAAAAACGTTCAAAATAAGTCCGGACTTCGATAAACTGATTAATATTAAGCAACCTTTATTCCATACTTACAAAGTATGTGTACTTACAAATTAGTATGTGAATTTGGGGGGTGAGTTTCACCCCGAGGAGGGGTGATATACAAAATATAGATAGATACACAAAAGATATACAAAAATGTTTCAAAACATCGAAAAAATGTGGTAAAATGCAAATATACATATCATATTATGATAAAATTGCGATTTTGGCGATTTGCCTTTTTGGATAGAATGATGATGATGTTGATTAGGATAAAACTGCGAAGAATTTTTTTATCGAAATATAGTAAAAAATATGAAAAATATACCAAAAAGCTTGAAAAAATATGTAAGTATGTAAGGAAAAACATAAATAATTAAATAAACTTTTGACAACACAACACAAAAGTTTGAAACACTCACTATTTGGATTGGTTGTCCTGGCTTGTGATTTTCTTCTTTGCAGATGACGCTCACGGATCGATGTCAATGTCCAACGGACGTCCGAGCACGGACGTCCAATGGACGTCCAAAGGACGTTCATATTTATTCAACACGTAAGTACGTCCAACGTCGGACGTCCGAAGGACGTTCATTTATAGTCCATCCGCATTAGGACTAAAACTGGACCTATTTTGGGCACACGTACGCTCAACTTCAAAAAGATGCTCTCAATATTCATCTGTAGTAAGGATACATTGATAAAAATTATATTTTTGCTTATTAGAATTAACCACCAAACTTCTATCATCTTGGTAACGGGAATAATAAAACATTATAAAGTCCACTTTACATCAACAATAATTGAACAAGAAATTGACGACAAGTTATTCAAGGTCAAATTTGGCTTATACAAAACACAATTCTACTTCCAATTTTGCCGTGAATAAACAGAAAATAAAGAAATTTGACAAAATAAAACATATCCAATTGTTCTATTTCATCAAATTCCTTCATTTTCTTTTACAAATCATACATTTTGTACTCGTCAAATTTGGCCTTGAATAACTTAGTCAATTTCTTGTTCAATTTATTGTTGATGTAGAGTGGACATAACGAATAATTTACCGATCAGATTTTCACACTTTACATAAAAACAAAAACATGTATTAGATATTAAACTACATATACAGTTTTGAATTAAATATGATTTATAATCTTTTCCATTTAAACTATTTTATTAACATAATTAAGTTAATATTTTATTAAATAATTTTGCTGTTTAATCCCCTTATTGGTAGAATATGTCCAATATGGACGATTGGAAAAGGTCCGTATTTCGTCCGAGTACGGACGTCCAAAGGACGTTCATATTTATTCCACCCGAAGGACGTCCAACACCGGACGTCCGAAGGACGTACATATTTAGTCCACCCGAAGGACGTCCAACGCCGGACGTCCAAAGGACGTACATATTTAGTCCACCTGAAGGACGTCCAACGCCGGACGTCCAACGCCGGACGTCCAAAGGACGTACATATTTAGTACACCCGAAGTACGTCCAGCGTCGGACGTCCAAAGGACGTCCGTTTATGGTCCATGGACGTTAGGACCAAAAATTGACCTATTTTGGACGTCCAAAGGACGTCGTGTGCTATTAGGGTATTAAATATAACAAAAGTATATAAAATTCGGATTTCCGGGTAAAACATCCTTCGTCATTTTAACATCCTACAATCATTTCATAACGGCGGCGTATTATCCTATAAGTACTTTGTGTAGAGATCGTTTATTTTCTAAGAAAAAATGAAAGGCGGTTAATGAGCTGTCTCTCTTGGTTCTCGAATTAATACAGACCACAGCCTGTGCGTGGAAATATTTTGTCGAATTAAAAAATTTAAGTTTTGTTTTGGACTAATGAAATAAAACATTTTAGTAGTTCCAAAATGACACAAAATGTAGGCATCGGATAAAAAAGTTTATTTGAAGAAAGTGTATTTTTTTGTTCTTCTTAATGGCGGTACAGGCTCCTTTTTTTAATATTGTATTTAATTACAGAATAATTTTCAAATATTACCTAATATATTTTTCAAATTGGGCTCTGTACCGCCATTCTTTATTATATTACGGATACGTGTGCCAAATATCTTGGAAAAATATTCAAAATTACAGCCGCAATCTTGGAACGCGTTTTGGCTACCTGTTGATCGCTACTGTATCACCTTAAACAATTTTTTAAACAAATTCACAAAAATAATTTTTTCATTACGAACGATTTTTTAGATAAGTTGGGTTATTCTGAGCAAAAAAGGTATCTTGAGATTTTTCTCTAAAATTGATTTTTGTCGAGTTATATGGCCATTTTCGCATTTTTCAGGTTTTAAATCGCGTATAACTCGACAACAATCAATTTTAGAGAAAATTGACAAGAGACCTTATTTGTTCAGAATGTCCAAAATTATCTAAAAAAAAATTGTTCAAAGTGAAAAAATTATTTTTGTGGATTTGTTTAAAAAATTGTTTAAACAATTTTTCGACCACGGCACCTTGTGAATATGTTATAAGGACCTCTTTTTGAGTAAGTTTGTGCAAAAAAATCGAATCGGAATAATTTCACTAACAGGGGCGACGATAAATCCGGGACTATAGCGCTAATTATTAATAATTAAAAATAACAGCTTTGTAATAAAATAATGACAAAAATCTCTTAAGGACCTTGAAGCAAGGGTTTGAAACTTGATCTGCTCACTTTTTAATTTCATAATAATAACTTTTAATCGAGTTATTAAGACTTAAAAATGGCCATTTTCGCATTTTTCAAATTTTTAATCGCATATAACTCGACAACAATCAATTTTAAACAAAAATGGCAAGACACCTTTTTTGCCCAGAATGACACAAGTTATCTAAAAAAAATTGTTCGAAATGAAAAAATTGTTTTTGTGAATTTGTTTCAAAAAAATTTTTTAAACAATTTTTCGACCAATGCACCGCCCGGCACCCTTTGGATATGTTATAAGGACCTCTTTTTGAGTAAGTTTGTGCAAAAAAATCGAATCGGAATAATTTCGCTAGCGGGGGCGACGATACTGCCCGGTCTACTTTTGATGCTGATGGTGATAGAATAGATACTTTTTATATAACAAAAATAAAACTTTTTTTAAACTCTTTAAAAAATTTGTGGCGGGTTTTCCCCGAAAAGTGCGTTATTTTTTGGACATTTTACGTTGAACTAGTCGATTTGGAATTTGACGAATAAGAACCAACTTTTGATTAGCTCCAACTCTGTTTTTATTGTGTGTCCAGACTTCATACATACATCATTTTTTTTACTGTTTTATAAGCTTTATATTTGCTACGAATAGTTTTTCGATCAAATACTTACTTTTTGATTTATTTGCGAAAAACCATCTAAAAACAAAAGTTACAAGGAATTTAATTAGTTTATCCACTTACGGACTTATTTGGACCTATATTTTTTCACACTCGAGAAGGGGGTGGTACTCATCCCCAGAAAAAAAGCACACACTGGCACTCTGATGTTCATTTCGCGAAATATCGCAGGGTTCGTATTTAAAATTTTTAATTTACTCCTCACCCCTTTCCGTGGGGGTTCGTCTTTGGTATCATTCGATAGACTTTTGAAAAATATTGAACACGCATTTTTTAGTTTTTCGATCTGACGTTCATTTCGCGAAATATTCGCTTTTTTGTGAAACTTTGTGACTCGCCCATCATTTCTTCAGATTTGGGAACACTTAATAATCGGAGGGGGCCAAGTCAGGAGAGTAAGCCGCATGAGAAAGTAATTAGAACCCCAACTCGAATTTTTGCTACTGTCACAACGCTCTTGTGAGTCGATGTATTGTCTTAGGTCTTGAGAACACTTTTTTCTTCTGCTTATGGAGTCGTTTTTCATTCATCACATACCGGAACTCACCACATAAATTTTGAAGACCCTGACATCAAAACTGTATTAAATTATATGTGATCTAAGTAAGTTAATGAAAAGTCAGAATAGATAGAGTAGAACACTTATAAAAAAAATTGTAACAAGCAATTGGACATCGTAAGTTCTAATTTTTCACAAAAAGTGACCGGAAGTTGAACCGGCAGTCGATATTTGAACCCTTCGTGTAACTTTTTGTCAGCTGATATGACGGATGAATTTTGTTCACCTACAGATATGGACGAACAGACAGGCATGAAACCGGAAGTATGTATTTGTTCTGGTCTTTCTTAGTCGTGTTGACCAATAGTTTGTACTATTTCGACGAATTTAAAACAGTACTTTCGGTTGCAACTCTGGAACAGGCAGTCCGAGGTCAAACTTCTCACATGTAATATCATATTTTGGTTATAGGCTTTCATTTGACACCTTATTTGTCATTCTTTCTGTCCTACTAATAGACGAGTTGTGTTTATTGACGGACAGACATGGATAATTCTAGGTTTTCACATTTAATGATAAAAACAATAATTATACAATTCAGTTAACCTGACTATATCATTGTGATAATGACTTCTTATCTAAAAGTGACAACGGCAATAATTGCCGTTGTAATAATTATTATTCCATTCACTCACGATAAAATATCGCAAAACCTCCAGATTTTAAAGAACCGCTTGGATTGACATAAAATTTGGCACACACGTAGCTAAAATGCCAAAGAAAAAAGTGAGATTATGCCGATATGTTCTCTTGTCCTGGATGTGACTTTCACCCCTTCTTGGAGGTGAAAAAACATACGTGCAAAATAAGTCCGGAAGTGGATAAACTGACTAATTCTAATTCTAAGCAAATTTTGTTCTATAAAAGTTTTAGGTCAATACTTTTCGAGGTATGTGCGAGTGAATATGTTTATTTTTCATAGAAAAACACGTTTTGGACGGATTTTCGCAAATAACTCAAAAAGTAAGTATGTATGTACATATTTTATCGAAGAAAACATTCCTAGCAATAATAAAGCTTATGAAAAAGAGGTGTCAGTATAAGGTCTGTAGACCCAGTAGAAGCAGGGTTGCAGCTAATGAAAAATAGGTTCTTATTCGTCAAATACCAAATCGAATATTTCAACGTAAAATAACCAAAAAAATAAAGCACTTTTCGGGAAACACTCATCATAACTCTTTTAAAGTGTTTAAAAAAAATTTTTTTTGGTGTTTTTAAAACAGTTTCTAGCGTGAAAAGTAAGCAAGTTACGCTGAAAATAAAATCGTTCCCTTTTTTTTGGCAAAAGAAAGTCATGAAAATTAATTGTTACCGCTTCACACGTTACTTTAGATAAATGTATTGTTTATACAGGGTGTCTCCGAAAATAGTGCGTTCCTTTAAGGTGTGGATATAATACACAATTTAGAACAAAAAGGTGTGGTAACATTTTTTCCTAAAGTTAACCGTTTCAACAAAAATTACGTTGTTCTCCATAAGAGTAAATTTTTATTTTCATAAATTTATATGACCTGGCAACATGGCGTAGAAGAACCTGTGACTGTGAAATTTAATCTAATGGGACCCCTTGTTTATTTACTAATTGAGTATCAATTTGCATATCAAAATGTATTTTCGTTTTTTGGTCAAACGGCTGAATTTAGAATAAAATGTTATAAGACTTTTTTGCTCTACATTGTGCTTTCTATCTATACCTTTAAGGAACGCACTATTTTCGGGGAAACCCTGTATATGATCTGTAAGTTGCATTGGTTCAAAATGCTTATTTTTGAAAGGGGTTTTGTTGAAAGGCCTCGAACGAATCACTAGTCACGAGTATGTATATGCAAATTTTGAACAGCCATATCTTAACCAATTTTTGTCTTCCAGAAAATCAAAAAATTCCAAATTTTTAAAAAAGCAACACCTACATTTTTTACTCTTTAAGATATTTGGTATCACTAATAATTTTTAAGTTACTTTGACAAAAGTCTTTTTTTCAAAATTAAAGATTTAAAAAAATTTACTTTAAAACCAAATTTTTCCACAAATAAGCACTTTGAACTGATGAAACTTACAAACACAAACAATACATAAAGTTACTTGTGAAGTGGTAACGATTAATTCCATTTGGGCTGTTAATTAGAGGGAGTTTTTAGAATATTTTTAACCAAAAAAAAGGAACAACTGTATTTTGAGCGTAACCTGCTTACTCTTGCTGCTGGAAACTTAAAAAAAAATAAAAATAAACGTTTTCTTAAACACTTTAAGAAAGTTGTAATAAGTTTTCCCAGAAAAGTGTTTCATTTTTTTTATTTCACGTTAAAATATTCGATTTGGAATTTGAGATCTAAGAGCTTATTTTTCACTATAGTCTGTTTTTAAACAAGAGGAGTCATTCAAATTTCCCGCGCCGTACACCTTGTTTGTAATTGGTACAACCTCAGGCAATTTTACTCATATCAAATTTTGACACTATTGGCATTTCATAGGTTAGTTTATTTATTTTATCAGCAATTTTTGTATTTTCTGCGTTCTTCCTTTTATTTTTAGATTTTTAGTCAAGATTACCGTCAAAGGCCGATATGATCAACCAAAAAAGAAGACTTATCTGATGATATTTCTAGTGACTTTCTTGGGTGTGAATCTGCCATTTAGTTTACCTACTCCTCTTGGTTTTAAAACAAAGCTTAGCAATAACTCTGCTTCTACTGGGTCTACAGACCTGACACATATACCATTTTTTCACTTTTTTATAAGCTATATTTACTATTTGCTAATTTTTTTTCAATAAAGTACCTACTTTTTGAGTTATTTGCGAAAAACCGTATAAAAACGTTTTTTTTTTTTGTTGAAAAATGAACATATTCACTCGCAAATATCTCTAAAAGTATTGACTTAGTGAAAAACGCTATAAAATAGAAGTTGCTTAGAATTAGTCAGTTTATCCAATTCCGGACTTATTTGAACGTATTTGTTTTCATACCCTATAACCGACGAAACTCACCTCCAGATCAAAAGCACATATCGGCACAATATCACTTTTTTTCTTTAACATATTAGCTATAGGTACGTGTCCCAAATTTTATGTCAAACCAAGCGTTTCTTCAAAATTCTGACCAAAAACCCTAAGTAAATTAAACGAAAATATAAAATGAATTTTTCAAACAAATATTTTAAGTCGGTATGAGAAATTTTAATTTAACAGATGAAATCAAATAAACACAATTCAACTCGTAAAATATTTAGACCCTTGCTTGGTAATCCAGCTGAACAGGTAAAGAACCTACCTTTTATGTAGTTTATAATCTGAGAGGTTGGAATATTTTACCAAAATATTCCATCCTCTAAGTTTACAATAGACCTTTTCTACCTGTCCTCAAAAGATCGGTATTTTTAACTCGTGGCAACGTCGAAAAGCGGCAAAATGATGGGAAATACACATTTTTATGTGGTGGAAGTCAAAATGGTTATGAAGTGTAAAAATTTTTGTATATAATTTAAATTTTTAAAATTAAAATTTTAGAAAACTGAGAACGATACAGGGCGTTAAAAAATGCGCTCAACAAACATACACGAATTAAAATTCGAAAATGATAGTATTTCTTGGTGATGCCAAATGACTGCAACATGAAAAGATGACATAATGATAGCGGGATGTATATATATATATATATATATATATATATATATATATATATATATATATATATATATAAAACAGATGAAATAGAGAATGTGGAAAAATCCCCTTACGAACAATTCACACATCCACCATTTCGGGTTGGGAAAAATTTTTTGAATAGAATCAAAGATCCAAACACAAGTTCTTAGAAATGTGTTTCGCCCTCTTCAACCTCTCTGGGCTTATCAATAAAGATGAGAGGTTGAATATCTTTAGACACATTCCAAATTGGAATGTGTCTAAAGATATTCAACCTCTCATCTTTATTGATAAGCCCAGAGAGGTTGAAGAGGGCGAAACACATTTCTAAGAACTGGTGTTTGGATCTTTGATTCTATTCAAAAAATTTTTCCCAACCCGAAATGGTGGATGTGTGAATTGTTCGTAAGGGGATTTTTCCACATTCTCTATTTCATCTGTTTGATTTCGTACGAGTGGTCGTCAAACCATTAACCTTGGATCTTTTGATCACTGAGTGTGTTTCAAGGATCTACATCTCATGTTTTTATATATATATATATATATATATATATATATATATATATATATATATATATATATATATATATATATATATATATATATATATATATATATATATATATATATATATATATATATATATATATATATATATATATACATCCTACTATCAATTTGGCATCGATACATTATGCATTTACCATCGATTTGGCATCGTCTTGCAAAGTGGCATCTGTATATCGATGCCACTTTACACTACCTTAATAACTTTATTCCTGTACTTGCTACCAGAAGTCTAATCAGCTCGGTAGTTAGAGATTTGATTCCTTGATGTTACTTTAATATATCAGCTTTCCTTGTTTACCTCTTACTAAGTTATATAAGTTTATTCCATAAAATGTTTGAGTCCAAAATGATCGTACAGTGAAAATATTATATACATTTAGTTCAGTGTTTTACCGTTTTGTCGCTGCCGTTATATACATGAAAACGTATATCCCACTTTCATTATCAATCATTTTGGCATCAGAAATTTGGCATCACTGTTGAATACAATATTATTCACAACGAAAAATAGACAATTTGAGAATGTATATATTATTTTCATAAAGAAATCAGTCTGGCATCATGTTTTATTGTTTTCACCCAATTTTGAAAAAATGTGAAAACTTTGTATTATCCACCTCCGTCTGTCCGTCTGTCTGTAACCACAACTCCTCCGTCAATATACCAGCTAGAATGACAAATGAGGTATCAAATGAAAGCTGATAATCCAAGGATGGTACTAAAGGTGAGATATTTGACCTTGGCGGTCTGTCCGTCGGTCTTTACGACCGCGAATATAACTCCTCCATCATTATACCAGGTAGAATGACAAATGAGGTGTCAAATGAAAGCATATAATCCAAGGATGGTACTAACGGTGAGATATTTGACCTAGGCTGTCTTTCCGTCGGTCCCTCCGACCGCAAATATAACTCCTCCGTCATTATACCAGGTAGAATGACAAATGAGGTGTCAAAAGAAAGCTTATAATACAAGGATGGTACTAAAGGTGAGATATTTGACTTAGGCGGTCTGTGACTCTGTCCCTCCGACCGCGAATATAACTTATCCGTCATTATACCAGGTAGAATGACAAATGAGGTGTCAAATGAAAGCTGATAATCCTAGGATGGTACTAAAGGTGAGATATTTGACCTAGGCTGTCTTTCCGTCGGTCCCTCCGACCGCGAATATAACTCCTCCGTCATTATACCAGGTAGAATGACAAATGAGGTGTCAAAAGAAAGCTTATAATACAAGGATATTACTAAAGGTGAGATATTTAACTTAGGCGATCTGTGCGCCGGTCCCTCCGACCGCCAATATAACTCCTCCATCATTATACCAGGTAGAATGACAAATGAGGTGTCAAATGAAAGCTTATATTCCAAGGATGGTAATAAAGGTGACATACTTGACCTAGGCTGTCTTTCCGACGGTCCGTACGACCGGGAATATAACTCCTCCGTCATTATACCATGTAGAATGAGAAATGAGGTGTCAAATGAAGGCTGATATTCCAAGGATGGTACTAAAGGTGAGATATTTGACCTACATGGTCTGTCCGTCGGTCCGTCCGACCGCGAGTATAACTCCTCAATCATTATACCAGGTAGAATGATAAATGAGGTGTCAAATGAAAGCCTATAATCCAAGGATGGTACTAAAGGTGAGATATTTGGCCTAGGCAATCTTTCTGTCGGTCCGTACGACCGCGAATATAACTTCTCCGTCATTATACCAGGTAGAATGACAAATGAGGTGTCAAATGAAAGCTTATATTCCAAGGATGGTACTAAAGGTGAGATATTTGACCCAGGCTGTCTTTCCGTCGGTCCGTACGACCGCGCATATAACCCCTCCGTCGTTATACCAGGTAGAATGACAAATGAGGTGTCAAATGAAAGCTGATAATCCAATGATAGTACTACAGGTGGGCGATTTGACCTAGGCTGTCTTTCCGCCGGTCCGTACGACCGCGACTATAACTTCTGCGTCTTTATACCAAGTAGAATGACAAATGAGGTGTCAAATGAAAGCTGATAATCCAATGATGGTACTACAGGTGAGCGATTTGACCTTAGCTGTCTTTCCGCCTAAGCAAATGAAAGCTTATAATCCAAGGATGGTACTAAAAGTGAGATATTTGGCCTAGACAATCTTTCTGTCGGTCCGTACGACCGCGAATATAACTTCTGCGTCATTATACCAGGTAGAACGACAAATAAGGTGTCAAATGTAAGCTGGTAATACAAGGATGGTACTAAAGGTGAGATATTTGACCTAGGCGGTCTGTCGGTGGGTCCGTCCGACCGCGAATGTAACTCCTCTATCATTATACCAGCTATAATAATAAATGAGGTGTCAAATGAAAGCTTATAATCCAAGGATGGTACTAAAGGTGAGATATTTGAGCTGGGTACTCTTTCTGTCGGTCCGTACGACCGCCAATATAACTCCTCCGCCATTATACCGGGTAGAATGACAAATGAGGTGTCAAATAAAAGCTTGTGGGTGAAAACCTAGGACTTACGAAGTCCAATTTAAAAATAGGGCATATCAGAGATATGCCTTAGACATCATAGAAGACAATGACACAGAAAAATCAAACAAGCAATATGTCAAAAGGGCCTTAGTTATGTATCTTCGGTCCTGTTGGTCCAACCGTGATGTATAGCACCTCAAATGATAGGATTTGATAAACAGAATACAATGAGAGAAAAATCAAATACAACCTCATGTCAAAAGGGCCTTAGTCGCGTATCTTCGGTCCTATAAGACCAATCGTGACGTACGGCATCTCAAATAATAGGACTTGACAAATAAAATACAATGACACAGAAAAATCAAATACAGCAACAAGTCAAAAGGGCCTTAGTTATGTATATCTAGTCCTATTGGTCCAATTGTGACGTACAGCAGCTCAAATGGTAGGGTTTAATGAACAGAATACAATGACACAGAAAAATCAAATACAGCAATATGTCAAAAGGGCCTTATTTACGTATCTTCGCTCCTATTGGTCCAATCGTGGCGTACAGCACCTAAAATAACTGGATTTGACTAATATAATACAATGACGTATGAAAATCAATTACAGCATCATGTCAAAAGGGCCTTAGTCTTGTATCTACGGTTCTATTGGTTCAATCGTGGCGTACAGCGTCTGAAATGATGGGATTTAACTGGCAGAATAAGATGGTGTAGACAAATGAAAATGACGGCATGTAATAACACTTTAAAATTGTAGAAATAAAATGGATTAACACACATGGTATGACATATTAGGTGAGAGTATTTAACAAATAGAATACGATTACATACGTCCAGGTTTTGACAAGCGACTTCTCTACATATGATAAACGCGAAAGAGCCCCAACGTTCACTGCTCGACATAGGCCTCCCGTTCACTGCATATACCCACTGCTTTCTGACGCTGTGACTTGAGAGGATAGGATTTAACGAATAGAACGACAAAGAAGACTAAACAAGGCAGCTCACGGGAAAAACACAACTGTCCGTTTTATACTCTACAGGGAAGCATCAAATATTCAACGTAAGAATATATTAGAGTATAACGGTATGATAAATCTTTTTCTTCTTTTTTTCATTTAGTGCATTCCGTACGTTTTTTAAACATAATCAGGAGAAGTTGTTGAATTTCTGAAGTCTATAAAAGAATTTCTTAACAAACCTTTTTTTAATTGTGTTATGGATTATTTTTAAGAATGTGTTTAAAAGGCAGTTCGCAGGCTTATTGTTCAATGGTCTTATCACTTTCAAGCGCCTGTCTTTTTTGTAGGACTATTAATTGTTACTTGTGATTTCAACCATTCTAGCGGGGCAATGCCTTTTCTATAACTGAAATGAATATTGTTATCCATTTAATTTTTTTCCTCAATTAATTGAATGCCTCCTACTGGTGTTTGGTCTAAGCTTACCGCTTTTCCCCATTTAAGCTAAACTGCTCGTCAAAAGTTAGGGATATAGAAAATTATGCTCATTTTCATAGCTAATTTTTTCGAGAACAGATTAACGGATTCCACTATTTTTTTTTAATATTTTAGATTTTTCTTTAGTATTTACACAGTTGTGCAAAGGTTTACACAAACTTCTTTTTTGTACTTATACCGAGTGGTAGGTATAAGTACAGAAAAGAAGTTTGAGTAAACCTCTTGATAGGTATTAGTTACGTATCTTCACTCCCATTGGTCCCAACGTGTCGTACGGCGGCTCAAATCATTGGAATCAGCCAACAGAATACAATGACTAGGGAGCGGATTTATATGCGATCAATTTTGATGAAATATTCGCATATATATGCGGTAAAAAATTACGAAATATGCGCAAGATATGCACAAAAATTCAAAAAATGCGCATTTCGGGAAACCACAAATTTTCTGTCTTATTTAGTAATCTTATTTATTATTTTTCAAATAAAATCATTTTTTATATATGCAATTTATTCACAGTTTTTACAAAAACTGCTACCAATAGTTACCTATTTAAAATAAAACAACAATATCACTATAAATATATCTTCGATTATAATTCACTACAATGTGTTTTTCCAAATTCTTTACGAGGAAACATATTCTTTGATCAGACAAAATATTTTTATAACTTGAAAAACTCCTTTCAACATCGATAATTGGTGCGTATTTAAAATAACTTGTTAATTTCCGTTAGAAAATCGTAAAACTTTGGCTAAAGGTGTAAATTCTCTTAACAATAGAGGATTTAAAAAATCACCAGAATTATAGGTAGGTACCTACACTAATAGCACAAGGACGTCCAATGGACGTCCTTCACGGACTTTAGGGACGTCCATTGGACGTCCGTTTTCGTCCGAGGAACGTCCTTTATACGTCCTATTTTGGTCCAAATGTCGCGCTACCGAACGTCCATTGGACGTCCATCTAATGTCCGAGGGGACATATATTGGATCTTAATCGGACGTAAATTGGACCTTAATCGGACGTCCTAGGGGACGTAAATTGGACCCTAATCGGACGTAAATTGGACCTTAATCGGACGTAAATTGAACCTTAATCGGACGTAAATTGGACCTTAATCGGACGTAAATTGAACCTTAATCGGACGTAAATTGGACTTTAATCGGACGTAAATTGGACCTTAATCGGACGTAAATGGGACCTTAATTGGACGTAAATTGGACCTTAATCGGAGTAAATTGGATCTTAATCGGACGTCTTAGGGGACGTGAATTGGACCTTAACAGGACGTCCAATTTTGGTCAAAATTCCACGTTGCCAAACGCCCAATGGAGGTCCACCTAACGTCCGAAGGGACGTTCGGTGGACGTCAATTGGGCCTTCATAGGACGTCCCAGTTTGGTCCAATGTATTGCTGCCGATCATCCATCTAACGTCCTGGGAGGACGTTCGGTGGACGTCTAGAGACGATATTTATACCTGTGGAGAATGTATTGTGGGAAATAAAAAATATATTTTTTAAGGAACTTATATTACATCTTATATTAATTTACAATTATTGGATATTAGATTATTTACATTAAATTATAATTACATTTCTCCAAGAAATTAACGCACCACCTTAAAAATGGGCCATTTTTGATGTCTCGAATTTCCTAAAGCCATTGTCCCATCTAAGTGATTTTTTTAATAATATTATAGCCTAGGCTATATGGGCTACCTCCATAAGCTTGTCATGCACGGGGAGCTATACTGTAATAATATTATATCACATCGCTGAGGGAACTCTACATTACATATACTTTTCGAATCAAAACTTTTATTCTCTTAATATTATTACTTAAAAAATATATACTACATTCGTCTCGCTAAACTCGAAAAATAACTTATAAACCATAAAAATCTCCAAAAATATAAATGACATAAATGAGAATTGGCACAATTATTATTATGGTTTTAAGTTGATTTTTCGGATTTAACTACAATATTATGCAAAAAATTATGTTATATCGCAGATTTAAAATGGGTTTATCTCGAAAACAGTTATATTAAGTTTAGCGAGATGATTGTAGTACACTTTTTTTAAGTAAAAATATTAAGAGAATAAAAGTAGACTGGTACGCAGTCTGATTTTTGCATAAGAGTTTAATGAAATGGTAACAAATCAATTGGAAGTTCTGTCCGACAAAATACATGGAACGTTTTCGGTAGTCTGATGTTCCAAGTTTTTAACCTGTTCCACAATTTAAACTTCCCCGGTTCCAGTATTCCCGTACATCAAAGCTTGTCCGACTAGACACCGTGAAGCTATTAACAAATTTTCAGCTTGCTGTTAATCAACTTTTTTTATTACGCGGGATCCAGGTCTATAAATGAATACAATAAATAAGTAGGTAGGTACATATTATACACTTATTTATACGAGTACAATTAATAGTAGAGCTGGTTTTTGGGATGTTACAAGCAGCATTTGCATTTCCACAGAGATACTTATGACAGAAATAATAAAATACCGAGACGGACTATTATTATAATAATTTACAATAGGACCCGACGGCCGAAGCTATAGGGACAGGTAAAATTTATGACTGAACAATGCACCGAGCATCGATACAAGCAATATGTACCGGTCGAAGGTTATTTTTTATTGTGCCAAATGGACGTATATAGTACCTACCTTTAAAAATCGAATACACAAATTAAAAGATATTTAACAACCATAAAGATTTGTCAAACTCTATCACCGACTTCATGAAAACAAGTATTACTACATTCTTTGATGGTTTTTGCTGTAAATTTTAAAGGATTGACATGAAATTTGGCATACGCATAGCTAACATGCCAAAGAAAAAAAGTGATATTGTGCCAATGTGTGCTATTGCCCTGGGGTGAGTTTCACTCTTTCTCTGGGGTGAAAAACGTTCAAAATAAGTCCGGACTTCGATAAACTGATTAATATTAAGCAACCTTTATTCCATATTTACAAAGTATGTGTACTTACAAATTAGTATGTGAATTTGGGGGGTGAGTTTCACCCCGAGGAGGGGTGATATACAAAATATAGATAGATACACAAAAGATATACAAAAATGTTTCAAAACATCGAAAAAATGTGGTAAAATGCAAATATACATATCATATTATGATAAAATTGCGATTTTGGCGATTTGCCTTTTTGGATAGAATGATGATGATGTTGATTAGGATAAAACTGCGAAGAATTTTTTTATCGAAATATAGTAAAAAATATGAAAAATATACCAAAAAGCTTGAAAAAATATGTAAGTATGTAAGGAAAAACATAAATAATTAAATAAACTTTTGACAACACAACACAAAAGTTTGAAACACTCACTATTTGGATTGGTTGTCCTGGCTTGTGATTTTCTTCTTTGCAGATGACGCTCACGGATCGATGTCAATGTCCAACGGACGTCCGAGCACGGACGTCCAATGGACGTCCAAAGGACGTTCATATTTATTCAACACGTAAGTACGTCCAACGTCGGACGTCCGAAGGACGTTCATTTATAGTCCATCCGCATTAGGACTAAAACTGGACCTATTTTGGGCACACGTACGCTCAACTTCAAAAAGATGCTCTCAATATTCATCTGTAGTAAGGATACATTGATAAAAATTATATTTTTGCTTATTAGAATTAACCACCAAACTTCTATCATCTTGGTAACGGGAATAACAAAACATTATAAAGTCCACTTTACATCAACAATAATTGAACAAGAAATTGACGACAAGTTATTCAAGGTCAAATTTGGCTTATACAAAACACAATTCTACTTCCAATTTTGCCGTGAATAAACAGAAAATAAAGAAATTTGACAAAATAAAACATATCCAATTGTTCTATTTCATCAAATTCCTTCATTTTCTTTTACAAATCATACATTTTGTACTCGTCAAATTTGGCCTTGAATAACTTAGTCAATTTCTTGTTCAATTTATTGTTGATGTAGAGTGGACATAACGAATAATTTACCGATCAGATTTTCACACTTTACATAAAAACAAAAACATGTATTAGATATTAAACTACATATACAGTTTTGAATTAAATATGATTTATAATCTTTTCCATTTAAACTATTTTATTAACATAATTAAGTTAATATTTTATTAAATAATTTTGCTGTTTAATCCCCTTATTGGTAGAATATGTCCAATATGGACGATTGGAAAAGGTCCGTATTTCGTCCGAGTACGGACGTCCAAAGGACGTTCATATTTATTCCACCCGAAGGACGTCCAACACCGGACGTCCGAAGGACGTACATATTTAGTCCACCCGAAGGACGTCCAACGCCGGACGTCCAAAGGACGTACATATTTAGTCCACCTGAAGGACGTCCAACGCCGGACGTCCAACGCCGGACGTCCAACGCCGGACGTCCAAAGGACGTACATATTTAGTACACCCGAAGTACGTCCAGCGTCGGACGTCCAAAGGACGTCCGTTTATGGTCCATGGACGTTAGGACCAAAAATTGACCTATTTTGGACGTCCAAAGGACGTCGTGTGCTATTAGGGTATTAAATATAACAAAAGTATATAAAATTCGGATTTCCGGGTAAAACATCCTTCGTCATTTTAACATCCTACAATCATTTCATAACGGCGGCGTATTATCCTATAAGTACTTTGTGTAGAGATCGTTTATTTTCTAAGAAAAAATGAAAGGCGGTTAATGAGCTGTCTCTCTTGGTTCTCGAATTAATACAGACCACAGCCTGTGCGTGGAAATATTTTGTCGAATTAAAAAATTTAAATTTTGTTTTGGACTAATGAAATAAAACATTTTAGTAGTTCCAAAATGACACAAAATCTAGGCATCGGATAAAAAAGTTTATTTGAAGAAAGTGTATTTTTTTGTTCTTCTTAATGGCGGTACAGGCTCCTTTTTTTAATATTGTATTTAATTACAGAATAATTTTCAAATATTACCTAATATATTTTTCAAATTGGGCTCTGTACCGCCATTCTTTATTATATTACGGATACGTGTGCCAAATATCTTGAAAAAATATTCAAAATTACAGCCGCAATCTTGGAACGCGTTTTGGCTACCTGTTGATCGCTACTGTATCACCTTAAACAATTTTTTAAACAAATTCACAAAAATAATTTTTTCATTACGAACGATTTTTTAGATAAGTTGGGTTATTCTGAGCAAAAAAGGTATCTTGAGATTTTTCTCTAAAATTGATTTTTGTCGAGTTATATGGCCATTTTCGCATTTTTCAGGTTTTAAATCGCGTATAACTCGACAACAATCAATTTTAGAGAAAATTGACAAGAGACCTTTTTTGTTCAGAATGTCCAAAATTATCTAAAAAAAATTGTTCAAAGTGAAAAAATTATTTTTGTGGATTTGTTTAAAAAATTGTTTAAACAATTTTTCGACCACGGCACCTTGTGAATATGTTATAAGGACCTCTTTTTGAGTAAGTTTGTGCAAAAAAATCGAATCGGAATAATTTCACTAACAGGGGCGACGATAAATCCGGGACTATAGCGCTAATTATTAATAATTAAAAATAACAGCTTTGTAATAAAATAATGACAAAAATCTCTTAAGGACCTTGAAGCAAGGGTTTGAAACTTGATCTGCTCACTTTTTAATTTCATAATAATAACTTTTAATCGAGTTATTAAGACTTAAAAATGGCCATTTTCGCATTTTTCAAATTTTTAATCGCATATAACTCGACAACAATCAATTTTAAACAAAAATGGCAAGACACCTTTTTTGCCCAGAATGACACAAGTTATCTAAAAAAAATTGATCGAAATGAAAAAATTGTTTTTGTGAATTTGTTTCAAAAAAATTTTTTAAACAATTTTTCGACCAATGCACCGCCCGGCACCCTTTGGATATGTTATAAGGACCTCTTTTTGAGTAAGTTTGTGCAAAAAAATCGAATCGGAATAATTTCGCTAGCGGGGGCGACGATACTGCCCGGTCTACTTTTGATGCTGATGGTGATAGAATAGATACTTTTTATATAACAAAAATAAAACTTTTTTTAAACTCTTTAAAAAATTTGTGGCGGGTTTTCCCCGAAAAGTGCGTTATTTTTTGGACATTTTACGTTGAACTAGTCGATTTGGAATTTGACGAATAAGAACCAACTTTTGATTAGCTCCAACTCTGTTTTTATTGTGTGTCCAGACTTCATACATACATCATTTTTTTTACTGTTTTATAAGCTTTATATTTGCTACGAATAGTTTTTCGATCAAATACTTACTTTTTGATTTATTTGCGAAAAACCATCTAAAAACAAAAGTTACAAGGAATTTAATTAGTTTATCCACTTACGGACTTATTTGGACCTATATTTTTTCACACTCGAGAAGGGGGTGGTACTCATCCCCAGAAAAAAAGCACACACTGGCACTCTGATGTTCATTTCGCGAAATATCGCAGGGTTCGTATTTAAAATTTTTAATTTACTCCTCACCCCTTTCCGTGGGGGTTCGTCTTTGGTATCATTCGATAGACTTTTGAAAAATATTGAACACGCATTTTTTAGTTTTTCGATCTGACGTTCATTTCGCGAAATATTCGCTTTTTTGTGAAACTTTGTGACTCGCCCATCATTTCTTCAGATTTGGGAACACTTAATAATCGGAGGGGGCCAAGTCAGGAGAGTAAGCCGCATGAGAAAGTAATTAGAACCCCAACTCGAATTTTTGCTACTGTCACAACGCTCTTGTGAGTCGATGTATTGTCTTAGGTCTTGAGAACACTTTTTTCTTCTGCTTATGGAGTCGTTTTTCATTCATCACATACCGGAACTCACCACATAAATTTTGAAGACCCTGACATCAAAACTGTATTAAATTATATGTGATCTAAGTAAGTTAATGAAAAGTCAGAATAGATAGAGTAGAACACTTATAAAAAAAATTGTAACAAGCAATTGGACATCGTAAGTTCTAATTTTTCACAAAAAGTGACCGGAAGTTGAACCGGCAGTCGATATTTGAACCCTTCGTGTAACTTTTTGTCAGCTGATATGACGGATGAATTTTGTTCACCTACAGATATGGACGAACAGACAGGCATGAAACCGGAAGTATGTATTTGTTCTGGTCTTTCTTAGTCGTGTTGACCAATAGTTTGTACTATTTCGACGAATTTAAAACAGTACTTTCGGTTGCAACTCTGGAACAGGCAGTCCGAGGTCAAACTTCTCACATGTAATATCATATTTTGGTTATAGGCTTTCATTTGACACCTTATTTGTCATTCTTTCTGTCCTACTAATAGACGAGTTGTGTTTATTGACGGACAGACATGGATAATTCTAGGTTTTCACATTTAATGATAAAAACAATAATTATACAATTCAGTTAACCTGACTATATCATTGTGATAATGACTTCTTATCTAAAAGTGACAACGGCAATAATTGCCGTTGTAATAATTATTATTCCATTCACTCACGATAAAATATCGCAAAACCTCCAGATTTTAAAGAACCGCTTGGATTGACATAAAATTTGGCACACACGTAGCTAAAATGCCAAAGAAAAAAGTGAGATTATGCCGATATATTCTCTTGTCCTGGATGTGACTTTCACCCCTTCTTGGAGGTGAAAAAACATACGTGCAAAATAAGTCCGGAAGTGGATAAACTGACTAATTCTAATTCTAAGCAAATTTTGTTCTATAAAAGTTTTAGGTCAATACTTTTCGAGGTATGTGCGAGTGAATATGTTTATTTTTCATAGAAAAACACGTTTTGGACGGATTTTCGCAAATAACTCAAAAAGTAAGTATGTATGTACATATTTTATCGAAGAAAACATTCCTAGCAATAATAAAGCTTATGAAAAAGAGGTGTCAGTATAAGGTCTGTAGACCCAGTAGAAGCAGGGTTGCAGCTAATGAAAAATAGGTTCTTATTCGTCAAATACCAAATCGAATATTTCAACGTAAAATAACCAAAAAAATAAAGCACTTTTCGGGAAACACTCATCATAACTCTTTTAAAGTGTTTAAAAAAAATTTTTTTTGGTGTTTTTAAAACAGTTTCTAGCGTGAAAAGTAAGCAAGTTACGCTGAAAATAAAATCGTTCCCTTTTTTTTGGCAAAAGAAAGTCATGAAAATTAATTGTTACCGCTTCACACGTTACTTTAGATAAATGTATTGTTTATACAGGGTGTCTCCGAAAATAGTGCGTTCCTTTAAGGTGTGGATATAATACACAATTTAGAACAAAAAGGTGTGGTAACATTTTTTCCTAAAGTTAACCGTTTCAACAAAAATTACGTTGTTCTCCATAAGAGTAAATTTTTATTTTCATAAATTTATATGACCTGGCAACATGGCGTAGAAGAACCTGTGACTGTGAAATTTAATCTAATGGGACCCCTTGTTTATTTACTAATTGAGTATCAATTTGCATATCAAAATGTATTTTCGTTTTTTGGTCAAACGGCTGAATTTAGAATAAAATGTTATAAGACTTTTTTGCTCTACATTGTGCTTTCTATCTATACCTTTAAGGAACGCACTATTTTCGGGGAAACCCTGTATATGATCTGTAAGTTGCATTGGTTCAAAATGCTTATTTTTGAAAGGGGTTTTGTTGAAAGGCCTCGAACGAATCACTAGTCACGAGTATGTATATGCAAATTTTGAACAGCCATATCTTAACCAATTTTTGTCTTCCAGAAAATCAAAAAATTCCAAATTTTTAAAAAAGCAACACCTACATTTTTTACTCTTTAAGATATTTGGTATCACTAATAATTTTTAAGTTACTTTGACAAAAGTCTTTTTTTCAAAATTAAAGATTTAAAAAAATTTACTTTAAAACCAAATTTTTCCACAAATAAGCACTTTGAACTGATGAAACTTACAAACACAAACAATACATAAAGTTACTTGTGAAGTGGTAACGATTAATTCCATTTGGGCTGTTAATTAGAGGGAGTTTTTAGAATATTTTTAACCAAAAAAAAGGAACAACTGTATTTTGAGCGTAACCTGCTTACTCTTGCTGCTGGAAACTTAAAAAAAAAATAAAAATAAACGTTTTCTTAAACACTTTAAGAAAGTTGTAATAAGTTTTCCCAGAAAAGTGTTTCATTTTTTTTATTTCACGTTAAAATATTCGATTTGGAATTTGAGATCTAAGAGCTTATTTTTCACTATAGTCTGTTTTTAAACAAGAGGAGTCATTCAAATTTCCCGCGCCGTACACCTTGTTTGTAATTGGTACAACCTCAGGCAATTTTACTCATATCAAATTTTGACACTATTGGCATTTCATAGGTTAGTTTATTTATTTTATCAGCAATTTTTGTATTTTCTGCGTTCTTCCTTTTATTTTTAGATTTTTAGTCAAGATTACCGTCAAAGGCCGATATGATCAACCAAAAAAGAAGATTTATCTGATGATATTTCTAGTGACTTTCTTGGGTGTGAATCTGCCATTTAGTTTACCTACTCCTCTTGGTTTTAAAACAAAGCTTAGCAATAACTCTGCTTCTACTGGGTCTACAGACCTGACACATATACCATTTTTTCACTTTTTTATAAGCTATATTTACTATTTGCTAATTTTTTTTCAATAAAGTACCTACTTTTTGAGTTATTTGCGAAAAACCGTATAAAAACGTTTTTTTTTTTGTTGAAAAATGAACATATTCACTCGCAAATATCTCTAAAAGTATTGACTTAGTGAAAAACGCTATAAAATAGAAGTTGCTTAGAATTAGTCAGTTTATCCAATTCCGGACTTATTTGAACGTATTTGTTTTCATACCCTATAACCGACGAAACTCACCTCCAGATCAAAAGCACATATCGGCACAATATCACTTTTTTTCTTTAACATATTAGCTATAGGTACGTGTCCCAAATTTTATGTCAAACCAAGCGTTTCTTCAAAATTCTGACCAAAAACCCTAAGTAAATTAAACGAAAATATAAAATGAATTTTTCAAACAAATATTTTAAGTCGGTATGAGAAATTTTAATTTAACAGATGAAATCAAATAAACACAATTCAACTCGTAAAATATTTAGACCCTTGCTTGGTAATCCAGCTGAACAGGTAAAGAACCTACCTTTTATGTAGTTTATAATCTGAGAGGATGGAATATTTTACCAAAATATTCCATCCTCTAAGTTTACAATAGACCTTTTCTACCTGTCCTCAAAAGATCGGTATTTTTAACTCGTGGCAACGTCGAAAAGCGGCAAAATGATGGGAAATACACATTTTTATGTGGTGGAAGTCAAAATGGTTATGAAGTGTAAAAATTTTTGTATATAATTTAAATTTTTAAAATTAAAATTTTAGAAAACTGAGAACGATACAGGGCGTTAAAAAATGCGCTCAACAAACATACACGAATTAAAATTCGAAAATGATAGTATTTCTTGGTGATGCCAAATGACTGCAACATGAAAAGATGACATAATGATAGCGGGATGTATATATATATATATATATATATATATATATATATACGTCTTCATATCAAGGCGAGATCCGACTAAATCGAGGACAACCCGAGATCCACCAATAGGAAATTAATTATTGGAGTATATTGTTCATAAGTATCTTTATAATTAACATATTAATCATGGCACACATAGAGGGGAAAAGATTTTTGTACTTAAATTTTTCTGATAAATTTACAGCGAAACGAGATCCGTCGCTGAAAAGTAAAGGGGAGGACTTATATACGAAATTTTAGATATTTACCGTTCAACGCGAGATCACACACTGATGCCAGCTCTAAAGAGTATTAGTCGAGCGGTTGGAGCTCGTGTTGTATTGTATATTTCCCACGATATAAAGATATATAATGGGTGTAACTTTTAAGTATCGCTTCTTTTGTGTCTTTAAAGTCTACGATTGACCTTTCAGAAAGTCCCTTAGTTTTATTACATACTAAGGGTGTGAAAAAAGAAAAAGAATACTTGACAAATAATAACCATTTAATAATGATAATTATTTGCAATACAATATTTTAAAACTATACATTAATATTCTTAAAAAACACTTACTACGAAACCAAAATGTAATTATTATATTTTTAATAATACAAATTGTTACAAAATAGTTATTTAAATGATTGCTTGTTTTAAAAATACATTACAAGAAAGTAAAATTTTTTATAAATATTATTAAAGTTTAAAAAATAAAATAACTCAATATGTAATTATTATTTGATAGTTAAAAAATGATTTTAAGTAAAATGATTTAAAAGATAAAAAGAAACACACATAATTTTCAGGGTCAACTCCTAATTGCATGAAAATTTGGATTTAGATTCTACCCATCCCCCACTTCAAAGTTAAATTTGTGCCGTTGATTACTTTTACTTGGAGGGTGAAAAAATATACGTTTAAAATAAGTCCGGAAACAGATCTGACTAAGTTTAAGCAACTTTTGTTCTATAGAGTTTTTTTAACTTAGGTACTAGGTTAATTTAGTAGTAGGTACTAGAGTCACTTGCGACTAAAAATATTTACTTTTCAACAAAAAAAATAACACGTTTTAGGGCGGTTTTTCGCAAATACTCAAAAAGTAAGTATTATATCGAAAAAATATTGTTGGAAAAAATGTAGCACATAAAAAAACGAAAAAATGGTATATTCTTAGTCTATAGAACCAGTAAAAGTAAATTTGTAGCTCATAAAAAAGACGATCTTATCCTTCAAATTCCAAATCAAATATTTTAACCTGATACATAGTACCAAAAAATGAAGCTCTTTTCGGGGAAACCCATTAAAATTTTTTTAAAGTGTTAACAAAAAGCTTTATTTTATTTTATAAAAGTTATATACGGGTAGGAGAGACAACGGAACGAATTTTCGAACGTTTAAACAGACGACATCCCAGATTTACCAATTTCTGGACAATTTATCCAAAGGCTGGATTCTAACAACGAAACAGTTGTGGATTTTCAAGTTTTCAATGAGAGTTAGAATGAAAAAACATTAGTGACCTTGAGTATGATGGTTTGGAGAATTTGGCTGGTTATATCTGCCATAAATTGAAGGACTCCAGTATTCAATCCGAAGATGTTTCAACGTACACGTGGGTTGATCATTTGAGTAAGTGTGGTTTATGTAAACCATCAGACACTCTCTTGTCATATATTAAGTAACTGGAGACAATTTTTCCTTCCACATGAATGGTGATTCCATTTTGGTAACTAAAAATTATTTAGAAAACCTTATGTCCAAAAGTGTAACTGTAGACTGTTCTAACAAAGCGAACAAGTTATTTTTTAGGTCTCGGATGTACTTCCGAATTAAAGAACTAAACAAGTCTCTTAACAACCTGACATTGCGTAAAAGAAAAATTATGAAAACTGCTACATAGTTGCTGTATGTACGTCTATTTCACATGCACAAAATTTAAATAAAGTGCATGGCATGAAAACTGTAAAACTTATTTTTGTCTTTTCCAAGCCTCTTACTTAAATCTGATGAAATACATTATTTAAAAAGTAAAAAATTTTGTTTTTTTATCAATCCATTAAATTTATGGTTTTATTTTGGGGCTTTTCTTCCCCTTGGTAAAAATTATATTTACTAATGTGTAGGCTACTAATCAATTTTTGCCAACTAACGAAATATAATAATTTTAGTAGATATCGATTATATGAATATTTTTATTTTCCGGATACCAATATAATCAAGAAACTGGGAACTTTACAAATAACTGAAAATCAATTTAAATAAAAGTAAATAGTTTAATGATTTTCCTCTAAACTGTAAAAATCACTTAGTTTCTTTTGTACTATTCTCAAATTTCATTCGCGTTCGTATTACGAACGCATAGACGGGACTATGCTTTACTCTGTTGTTAACGTCATGCGCCAATCGGACGAGC
Organism: Diabrotica virgifera virgifera; assembly: GCF_917563875.1. Lineage (NCBI taxonomy): Eukaryota > Metazoa > Arthropoda > Insecta > Coleoptera > Chrysomelidae > Diabrotica > Diabrotica virgifera. Next base: position 147,585,141 of record NC_065446.1, read on the forward strand.
TTACGTAACTAGAATATCAGGGTGTGCATATTTCCGGGTCCCGGTGAATTCGTATCTATTTTAATCCCCATCCTAATTACAGACCAACTGGCAACTCTGGTGCGCAGGTAATTTTTAAATAACGCATTAACTACCGGTGAATTGGTAACTTTCATTTTTTAAGTATTGTTGATAATCTAATATCGGTATTCCAGGTATTTAGCGCTGCACTCCTAGAAAATGGAAAAAATGTCACAGGAAGTGAAACCGATGATGAAACGAAACGCAAAAGAGAAAACTTGGATGATTGTTTTAATAGAAGTAAAATTAAAAAACGGTCACCAAGCAAAGCAGGCAACGAAAACAAGGAAGACATGAAAAATGTTATGATTACAATAATGAAAGAGCTAATGAATAAAAACGATGAAATGCTTCAGGAAATAAAACAAATAAGGAAAGAATAACAACAAACCAATAAAGAGTTAATGGGTGTAAAAGCAGAGAAACAAAAACTAAAAAAAGAAGTAAAACAGCTACATGAATGAATGGAGCAACTGGAGAAATTTAGCAAAAAGATAAGCTTGATCGTAACTGGGTTGAAAGTAAAAACAAATGATTATAAGAAATTAAAAGAAGAAATGGAAAATTTCAGAGCCCAAGAGTTGCAAATACAAATAAAACTAAGAAGTGCAAAAAAAATAGGAGAAACAGTATGCGCAATAGAAACAGAAGCCCTCACGGATAAAATGGAAATCCTAAACAAGAAACGTAAACTAAAACAGCATAAAGATCGTATCTATATAAACAACGATTGGACATCGAAAGAAAAAGAAATACAAAAGGAAATAACTAAAATAGCAAAGGACGAAAGAAGCAAAGGTAAGCAAACGAAAATCGGCTACAAGAAATTAATAGTGAATGGCAAAATCTAGATATGGGACGAAGAGAGAGAGCAGCTGATAGAAAATTCAAAAAACTAATAAACGAAGAACAGCGGCTGAAATATGATATTGACATGGCAAAAAAAGACTCGGAAATGCAAACGGTTAACGAAAACAAAATAACGCACAGAAAATAAAGAAAGAATCTCAATAAGAAGAAAAGAACAAAACCCATTAGAATGGGCTCTTGGAATATTAGAACCATGCTGGCAGCAGGTAAGATGCAAGAAATAGCTCTTGAAATGAAAAAATACCAACTAGAAATCCTAGCTGTACAGGAAATACGATGGAAGAAAGAAGGAAAAATTGAGAAGAAAAACTTTAGCATGTATTATTCGGGAGAAAACAAACAGGGAACGAATGGTACGGCATTTATGGTGAACAAAAAAATGAGGGAAAAACTGATACAATTCAAAGCAGTTAATGAAAGGATATCTTACATAAGAAAATAAACAAGCCCACATCTCGATAGTCAATTGCTATGCACCCACCGAAGAAGCAAACCGAGAAGATAAAACAGAATTCTAAGACATCCTGGAAGAAACCTGTGAAAATATTCCGAGGAATGACATATTAATAATATTGGGTGATTTCAATGCAAAGATCGGAAAGGAGGACTATAATCGTAATGTAGCTGGCAAAGAAACCATTCATGAAACTACGAATGATAATGGAGGAGAAATCTGCAACCTAGCAGCAGCAACAAATACATATATAGTTAGTACTGGGCATAAACATAAAAAAGAAAACAAAATAACATGGATGATACCAGGAAGAATGGATGGAAACCAAATAAATCATACTCTAATTTCGAAAAAGTGGACACAAATAGTACCAGACGTAAGGTCATATAGAGGGGCAAATGGAGGCACTGACCACATATTGTTGATAGCAAAACTTAAGATGAAAATAATCACAGCAAATAATCATAAGGAAGGAAAAAGGAGGAAATGGAATATAGCCAATCTGAAAACGCAAGAAACAAAGCAACAATATACAGAACAACTGGAACAGAAATTGGGTCAGTACGAGCACATAGAAATAGAAGGAGAATGGAAAAACATAAAGAACAGCATAATAGAGACAGCAGAACAAATAATAGGATTCCAAAAAAACAAAGAATCGAAAGAATGGTTTGATGAGGAATGTCACCAAAAAAGTCAACTGAAGCACCTCGCAAGAAACAAATGGCTACAAAGTGCCGAACAGGAACAACTGGACCAATATAGAAAAGAAAAACAAGAAGCATTAAAACTCTATAGAAGAAAGAAGAACACATGGATCTCTGAACAAATGCAAGAATTAGAAACGAATAATAAAGACAACAAGAAATTGTTCGAATAGATAAAACAACAACACAGTACCAAAAAATCTGTCACAAAAATAAACAAAAAAGATTGGGAAAAACATTTCACGGACCTAGACAAAAACGACAATAAGGCATATTCAGAGGATGAGGATATAAGAGATAACAGAGATGAAGAGGAAGTCGCACCTACTTATTAGGAATTCATGGAGGTATTAAAACAACTAAAAGTAAACAAAACGCCAGGGCCAGATGAAATCAACAACGAACTGATCATCAACGGCGGAGAGGAGCTCACGAAGCGAATGCACAAGTTAATGGTTACAATTTGGAAGGACGAAAGCATGCCCATAGAATGGAAAAACGGACACATCGCACCAATCTTTAAGAAAGGAGATCCAACTAAGTGCTGCAACTACAGACCAATTATGCTACTAAATACAACGTATAAGATATTTACCACAATTATAAGAAACCGACTAAATCAATACACAGAAAAAATTATAGGACCATGTCAACAGGGTTTTAGAACAATAGATCAAAGGAAGATCAACAATAGATGCAATACACGTACTGACACAAACAATTGAAAAAAGCTATGAACATGACATAGAATTACACATACTATTCATCGACTTCCAACAGGCCTTCAACAGTATATACAGACAACAATTATTAAAAGAAATGAAAAAAATGGAGATACCGGCAAAATTAATAAGACTAACTAGAATGACAATAAAAGACTCAACAGCAAAAGTTAAAACAAATGAGGGCGATACAAATGACATCAAAATAGAACTTGAAGTAAGACAAGGAGACAGTCTGTCAACGACAAACGACACTATTTAATATCGCTCTAGAAGGAGTAATTAGGGACACAGGGCTGAAAAAGACAATTATTCAAAGCTCAACACAGATCATAGGATATGCAGATGAACTGGGACTGGTAGCACGAGATAAAAAAAGACTAGAAGAGGCACTTTTAACCCTGGTAAGAGAAGCAAAGACGAGAGAACTAATAATCAATCAGAATAAAACAAAATATCTTATAAGCACACGAGACAATGTAAACAGAATAGCAGAAATAAAGATAGGTGAAAATACATTCCAGAGATTAGATTGCTTCAAATACCTGGGGGTGATGGTGGACGGCAAAAACGGAAGGAGTATAGAGATAAACGACAGAATTAAAGCAGGTAATAGAGTATATTGGAAATATCACCAACTACTCAAGGACAAAAACCTGAGCAAAAAAAACAAAATCAAAAATATACACAGCAGCAATCAGATCAGTGATAGCCTATGGAACAGAAGTAATGTGCCTTACGAAAAAAGACGAAGAAAAGTTAAAAATAATTGAGAGAAAAATTATAAGGATACATGGCCCAGTAAAGACAGAAACAGGGGAATATTGAAAGCTGATGAACCATGAAATAATAAATATAAATAAAGGAGAAGATATAGTAAAATTCATTAAAGCACAAAGCCTCAGATGGTTTGGGCACACACAAAGAAGAGGGGTAGAAGAACTGATCAGGAAGATAATGAACTGGAAACCAGTAAAAAATAGACCAAGAGGAAGACCAAAAATTAGATGGGAAGATCAACTGCTAGACGATATATCAAAGATGGAAATTGCAAACTGGAGAGAAAAGATTCAGGACCGGAGAGAGTGGAAGAAGATAGTAGAGAGGACAAAAAAACATCACAACCTATGAACTAAGACCTAAAGGAAAAGCGGACTAATTTACCGCGTGAAATGGATTAAAAGAGCTCATATTTGATCGAACTATACTCTAACAAGAGTGAACGGTCCATATAATAATTCCAGGTATGTACCTGTATAAATTACCCTCCTTGAAGTTGGTGTAAAAGGTATTCACCATTTATGTATTGTCTTTTGGAAGGATTACTAGAGAAAATCCAAATAAATTTTGAAAAAATGGCTGAAATCGCTGAAATTCTTGTAACAGATTCCGTAATGAGTGTACATGGGTGGTAAATGATTTTAAATTTCACTTAAAGAAAGTGCTAAAAAGTCTAAAACATTTATGGTACTGTTCTCCATCTGGTTTCCAGGCAACCTGTTATACCGACGGTTAGTTTTTTTAATATTTTGAGTAGTAACTATGTTGGTTATCAACAATTTGATGTCAAAAATGCACATTTTGCCATTTTTTGTCTACCAGTAAGAATAAAAACATTCAAAACAAAATTTAACATAACTGCATTATAGAGCATGTAAAACAATTTAAACAAGGTTTTGTAAATTTCGCTATACTTAATTGTTGCTTATAAAACTATAAATTAAGTCAGTTTAACGTTAATATAACTTATGTAAAAAATACAACTTATATCTCGATATTACGTGAAATAGCTCAAAGAAATGAGTAAAAATACACGGTTTTTATGACACTCAGTGTAACTACGTAACAATTGTTTTAGTTTCTATAGGGACGGAATAACAAAATTTATGTAAATCTGACCAATTTTTTCTCAATTTAATTATTTATTGACAATTTAAATGAAAAATAGCCGATTTTAAGAATTTTCGTCTATAAGTTACAATATTTTACCAAAAAACTGAAAAAAGAACCGATTAGTTTATTGAAATAGCCTTAAAATGAGTTGAAGTAAAATAGAATTGGAGCTTTGTTTATCAATAAACATTAACTATTCAAATTTATTTCTTACGTTTTAAGCTAACTACCTGAGGTACCCCTAAACCCTAAAAATGTCATCAAAACGACGATTTTGAAGCTCTTCCGACTGGATTAAAGAAGCTATTATCGATTCAAACAAAAGTTGTGTATTTTTAATTCTAAATTTCAACTATTTAATTAAAAATAAAGTGTTTCAGTTGAAAATTCAAAGTTGCTACACCCACCGCTTTCGCAGGCAGAATAAGAACCCTGCTATTGCATAAGTATATAGATTTTGAAAAACCATTCAAAAAGCATTCCAAAGTTTTTTCGATATGCCGTCTAGTTCTCGAGATATTTGACAATCGCCTTTCTGGACAGAGCCCTTAAATAATGTAAACATTCTTATTCAAGCTAGACATAAGCCGAGTGAGAGAGCTGACCGTGAAATTCATTTGCGATGTTTCCAAATTTACCGGATCTCGGGTTGTCTGCAAAATATATATTTACCATATACACAACGGATCGCGCGCGCTGCCCTCTACAGCGGATTTAGTGGAACCACTGCAATATAAAATTCACCAAAAGGGGTGCAAAATGAGGTCCAGACAAAAATCGATTTCCTTGTACCCTAACCATTGTTACATCGAGATGTCACTATATACACGTGAATACAAGGTGAGATCCAAAATCGGATCTCGCCTTGCAAAACGGATCTCATCTTGTATAGCTTATGATACAAACGGATCTCGCCTTGATATGAAGACATATATATATATATATATATATATATATATATATATATATATATATATATATATATATATATATATATATTTATATATATATATATATATATATATATATATATATATATATATATATATATATATATATATATATATATATATATATATATATATATATATATATATATATATATATATATATATATATATATATATATATATATGGATTCCGACTTTAGGAAGCCAAAAACGCTGTATCGCACCGGTCATACGAAGCCCGACACCTCCTTACGAAGCCCGGATTCGGGCTTCGTAATTATTTAATGTTATTTCCCCAAAAAACGTACTTTACACCATCTCTCGATATTTTAACCAAGCTCAGAACATGTAAATACGCTTGGGCTTCATATATATTCGGACAAATTTTAGAAATGCACCATAGGTAGCTCTGAAATCATGATTAACAATACGAAGCCCGGGCTGCTTATGCCTGGAATTATTATCAAAACATACACTCGTAGTTCATGGTATCTACCACCAGTTTGCGCTGCGAAAAAAAGTATATACTCTGTAGAAGTTCAGCAGCGTTAGGAAGCCCACATTGAGCTACCGATTATAAGAAGCCCTGAAGTTTGGCAACGTTTTTGCCTATTCCTCAAAGTACTATTAGGTTGTAAACATTTTTATTATTACCTGTCCATGCACATTTTTCGTATTTTTGGGTCGTTCATCGTCATTAATCTTGTGTACTAAGACTCCCGAGAACAGATTATGGTAATTCTTAGCATTACCTGTACACAGTAAGATACCGACAGAAAAAAGATTTAAAAATTGATTCGCCTAAGAATTATTGACTTTAATTGATACAATTAATACTTTGTATTACTAATTTACTATTTTAGTTTGTAATAAGCCACAAAATTTGCTACCAAATAGGAAATTAATATGACAAATTAAATTATTGTTTTTTTTTTTATTTAAAAAAGGAATGCCTCGACAACTAATGGCCATTGGCATGGTAGGTACGGTAATTTTTAACAGTTAGGTACCTAGTGTAATGTGTAGTGTGTGTGTGTGTGTGTGTGTGTGTGTGTGTGTGTGTGTGTGTGTGTGTGTGTGTGTGTGTGTGTGTGTGTGTGTGTGTGTGTGTGTGTGTGTCTGTGTGTTGAGTAAGTGTCTTGTTACTTTGCAAAGTTGACGTCATTGTCTTTGCAAAGAGACGCTAACTGTATCCGAACGTCTGCGGCCCCTCCGGTGAGTACCGATCCCACAAGGAGAGAAACTATTTTCATTTATTAATTTATAATAAATGAAACATTTCTGACCCTGGTGAGATTCGAACTCACAACCATTCGGATTTTTCGATCCAAAGGTGGCGCTCTTACCACTCAGTCAAGGACGGGGTTAAAGTTATTATTATTAAATATTACTTTATAAAATTAAAAATAGTCATTCTTATGAATTATGCGTATTATTCTGATTCTGATACGATGAACACTTGTTTGATGGGTCTGAGCCACACAATTGAGGGTTAGGCCACTGTTTCATTCGTATTTTTAGTATTTGTCAAGGCAACAATACATTATGTAGTGCCATCTTGCCAAATATAGAGCTAGATTGTGTAGACCACTGTTTTTTTTTTATTTATTTATTGACGGGATTACCCCATTAAAAGTTATACAATTAACAATAATAAGTTTACGAGCTAAATATGTACTAATAATACTTTAACATTATAATTAGATTAACATTTAATAATTATAATTAGATAACAAATATTAGAATAAGAATAGGTAGGTACTTGTAACCTTAGAACTAACAAAAAAAAATTAAATAAATACTATATTTAAATTATTTTTAAACATATTCAGAGATATATCAAAAATTTCAATGTGTTTGTCATATATAAGTTTACAGTAACGATCTTAGGTGAATTTTGGCCATAACTTGTGCGATGGAAAGGAATATAAAATGTTATAAAATCACCTCTTCGATTTCTAGTTTGTATATCAACATTAATACACTGTAATAGATCACAGCAATCTAAATTTCCATTTATTAAATTATACAAAAATACTAATCCTACTTGATTACGTCTATTTTCCAGTGTATTAAGTTTTAAACTGTTTTCTATTAATGAATAATCGTGATCTACAATAGTTTGACCTAACTTAAATGCACAGAACCTCAAAAATTTGTGTTGAATTTTTTCAACAGTCATATTATGAACTGCATGGTATGGAGACCATACTATAGAGCCATATTCAAGTTTAGATCGCACCAAAGAACAATAAACTCCTCTTACAGTGTCAACTGAAAAATTACTACAGTGTCTCAAAATAAATCCTAACATTTTTGAAGACTGAACTGTTATGTAATTAATGTGTTCAACAAAACTCAAACTCTCGTCAAAAATCACTCCTAAATCTTTAACTTTTGAAACATATTTCAGATCTTCATTATTTATTTTATATGAAGTATTGATCTTCCTATTACCTTTGAAAAAACTAATGTAACAGCATTTTGAGACATTTAGGTTGAGTTTGTTTACTGTACACCAATGTGTCAATCTATCCAGGTCTTCCTGCAGAAGGTGTTGGTCTAAAGGACTAGAAATTATCTTTGATATTTTAAAATCGTCAGCAAAAGCTAAAGCATCACTGTTTTCAAAGCAGTCGAAAATAGAATTCACAAACAGATCAAAGAAAATCGGTGAGCAGTGCCCACCCTGAGGAACGCCCGATGTAACTGCAATAGAGTTTGTAGGTCTGGATCCCGCGTATGAAAAAAAAGTTGATTAATAGCAAGCTGAAAATTTGTTAATAGCTTAAGAGTGTCTAGTCGGATAAACTTTGGTATATGGGAACACTGAAACAGGGGCAGTTTCAATTGTGGAACAGGTTAAAAATTTGGAACGGTCAGACCACGAAAACGGCGCATTTATTTTGTCCGACAGAACAGACTTAAACTCTCCGAACAGAGATTAAACTCTCATGCCAAAATCAGACTGCTATTTATCACCAAAAGGGCGTTATAATGAGTGGAACATGTAGAATATGTCAAATGACAGGAATTATGACAGGTGATAAATAGCAGTCTGATTTTTGCATGAGAGGTTAATCTCTGTTCGGAGAGTTTAAGTCTGTTCTGTCGGACAAAATAAATGTGCCGTTTTCGTGGTCTGACCGTTCCAAATTTTTAAGCTGTTCCACAATTAAAACTGCCCCTGTTCCAGTGTTCCCATATATCAAAGTTTGTCCGACTAGACACCCTTAAGCTATTAACAAATTTTCAGCTTGCTATTAATCAACTTTTTTTCATACGCGGGATCCAGGCCTATTGACAGAAAGGATCCAACCCTAACCTTCTGCTGGTGGCCAGACAGAAAACTCTTGACCCAGGTGACTGTGATTATGCCAAAACCAATATCGATGAGTCTCTTAAGGAAAATGCTATGGTCAACTCGATCAAAAGCTTTAGAAAAGTCTGTATACACTGTATCAATTTGTTTAAAGTCTTCCATAGCATTTATTAATCTATTCTGATATAAAACTAAATTGGTAATAGTAGATCGACCCGAAAAAAACCCATGCTGATTCTTATTTATTAAATTTCGACAAAACCAACTTAACTGACCACAAATCAAGCTGTCAAAAAGTTTGGGAATAGATGACTGTATGCAAACACTTCTATAGTTCTTAACATTGCTTTTATCTCCGTTCTTGTAAATAGGCATAATATAACTATTTTTCCAGTAATCAGGAAAAACAGATGTTGTTAGGGACAAATTATATAAAACATGCAATGGTTTTGTAAGAGTACAGATACACCTTTTAAGTAGAATATTGGGTATTCCATCAGGACCTAATGTGGTTTTACTAGGTAAACGCAAAACTTTATTATAAATTTCTTGTATAGAAATGTCTGCAAAGTCGATATTTTGTGAACAATTTACAGGTAAAACTAAACTATCCACAGAACTATTTTGGTCTCCAGGAGTGTAGACTGTCTGAAAGTATTCCTTAAAAAGGTTCACAATGTCTTGGCCATTTTCTGCCAACTCTTCATTATACTGCATTGAGTGAGGTAGTGAGTGATTAGACTTTAGGTCGCGCACATACTTCCAAAAGTACCTAGGATTAGTTTTGAACTCATTATTTACATGAGATATATACTGAGACCAACATACTTCTCTGACTCGTTTGCATTCTGTACGTAGTTGACAAAATCTTAGGTAATCTGAATGTAATTGTGATTTACTGTAAGTTTTATGCATTTTTCTCTTTTGAGATGTTATGTATCGCAATTCTGGTGAAAACCATTTAGGAAAACTGCTAGATATATATTTTTTCAAAGGTACAAAAAGAGCAATTCCCATAGCCAGGATTTCATAAAAATTGTTAACTGAATCATTAATATTATTTGAGAAACATTGTTCCCACCGTACACTTGCTAAAAAATTATTAAGACCAAAATAGTTTGCATTCTTAAAATCATAGTAAAAATCATGTATATATAAGGTACTAGAGTCTTGATTGTTAGAAAATAGGTTTAAAGTACATTCGTAACTAAAATGGTGCAAACTATCAGCAAAAATAAAATCCTTAGATTTACTAAGTTGTACATTTTTGTCATTTGTAAACAACAGATCCAAATATATATTCCTACTATTGGGTATTTCATTTAATTGATACAGTTGCAAAAAACCAAATTGTTGAGCAAGTCCTACTGCATTCGATGTACCAGGACACTCTACTCGAACTCCATAATCGTCATTAAACCACCTAGCATCTGGTAAGTTATAGTCACCAAATAAATATATTTTATTCAATGGAAACCTTTGCAAAATATTTTCAACTGCTTCACAATGTTTATTGTAATATATTTCAGGCATCTTAGGTGGAATATACAGACCTCCAATTATGAATTTTATACTTTTAAAATTACAAGAAATAAATAATTGCTCCACAGTTACCTGTTCTATATGGATTCTAGCAGAAGATATAGTTTTACGTACATAAACAAGAATGCCACCACCTCGTGATTTTTGACTAGTTAAACTTGATCTATCATTACGGTATATATTGTAATTTTGACATTCCAATTCACTATCCAAATAGTCACAGCACAGGTTGCTCTCAACTAATACTAAAATATCATAGGAGGAACTATTCACAGCCATTTTTAGAGCATCTAACTTAGTACGAAGTCCTCCCACATTTTGGTAGTAAGCTATCAATGGGGTATTTTCCTGATTTCTATGATTAATTCTTTTAGCTATAACCTTTGGTATCCCGTTTATATATTTAATCTGAAGATCAGGTTCACCATTGCTTATTCTGCGTTGCATTTCCTCCTTAGCTGACTTAAAAGCATTTTGTTGTAGCTTTGTTGAGTCATATGATATTTTAAATGATTCTAGACGTCTTTTGGAACGAAAAATGTGCTTGACAGTTTCAGAATTATTGCAAATTATCTTGATTGGTCTAGGTTTGTTGTTTCTTCCTTTCTGACCTACTCTGAGTACCTTAACAATATCTGGTACCTTGGTTTGATGCCCTACTTTCTCAAAAATCTGATGCACAATCTGAGTATCATGTCTAATCTTATCCTGAAAATCAATAGCAGAAGACTCGGGAACATCATATACCATAAGGTTGTTTGCCCTAATGGAGCGTTCATGGGCTTCACTTAAAATCAACTCGATGTTCGATGATACTGGAGAAGATTTGAGTTCCTGCAGTTCCCTTTTAAGACTGTTAACTTCATCTTGTAACTCACTCATTTTTCTTACTACCATTGGAGCCGATTTGAAGGCATCTCGGCACTCCAAGCATAGAAACATTAAAGTTCTTTTTTGAAGCACTACAGCCCTCATTTCAGATGCTGACATTCCAGAACATTCCTCTGTCAGATGAAAAGTCGTCCTACAGCAATCACAATATATATGCTTGTCTTGGGATGTTATCTCCAAGTTGCATTGTTTACAATCTGCAGGCATGGTTAACCTCACTTTTTGCTTTATGATTTTTTCCACTTAAACTGCTTAAAAACTAAGAATCCAATGTAACAACAACAAAATTTATCGCTGATCAACTACTAGACATCAACTCAGGTATTTAAAAACCTCTAATTTAATGTTTTTTTGAAAAACTGTTCAAGAAAAAATAAACAAAACAACTCGCAAACATAACCTTGGAATCAATGCTGTTGAACCATATATCCAATTTTTCTGCTTTTATTGATGTATTAATTTAAAAATGCTCAATTTGTGGACTGTGCCACTGTTGCTCTGAGCGCCTCATTTAATACAAATACAAAATATTTAATACAAATGCATATAGATTTTCCTTTCGGAAAAAATCAAACAATATAGATGTTTTTTAATTTCATTAAGGGGATGGGTACGTAGTTTCTGCTGAAATGCTACTCAAATGAAATTCATTTTTTTTTTCGAATTCTGAGAAAACTAATAAGTATTTTTGAAAATTTTAAACTCAGAATAAGAGATTACGTTATTAGCGAGGGCCGAAAGTCCCTGAGAACTTCTATAATGTTTATTTTAATAAGTTACAGGGCTAAAAAACTAAAAGAAAATTTAGTGTGACTTTTAATTTCAAAATATCTCATTCAAAATAAACTTTTTATTTATTGTAAGAGACTTTCGGCCCTCGGTAATAATTTAGTCTTTCATTTTGCGTTTAAATTTTTCAAAAATATTTATTGTTTTTTTTCAGGATTTGAAAAAAAATGAACACAATGTCCGTGGTAATATTTTCCAAATCTTTGTCAGTAGTAAATAGAATATTGCCGCATATTGTCAGTCAGACAGTGACAATTTTAAATATTTGACCTGGCATTGGGAATATTTTCAGTTGTTGATTAAATAATATTGATAATGTCTTTGATAAATAATTGATTTAAGACGTGAACTTAATAAAAAGTTATTTATTGTTTATTATTTATGGAAGATCCAAAGCAGAGAATACACCAGGATATATTCAGTGATCCAAGTATTGTGTTGTTACAGATGTTCAAAATTGTAAGCGTTTCATAGTAACAATATATTATTAAAAAATCACTTTATCATTTTATCACTTTTCCTTTTTTCTCGATTGATTATTAGCTTTTGTTGTACAGTAGATAAATTATTACTGAATACATAGGTAGTGAAAAAATTATCAGTAGTAATTGCACAAGAGCTCTGAAATTATCGAATTTTTCCCGAGTGACAGTTTGACAGTATTAATTTCACGACCCGAAGGGGAGTGAAATTACGTCAGTCGTGAAATTACGTCAAGTGGCACGAGGGAAACAATTCGATAATAATTTCAGAGATCGAGCTGCAATTTGCTGCGATTATTTCATGAATGAAACTGTTTAAAACCAAAATTTTATTGTAATTTATTTATGTAAGTACAAATTAGTACAATTAAACACACAGTTGGTATAAATATTTGACGATTGAAAGTCATCACTTTTATAAGTTTTAAAACAGTAATTGTCATTAATGTCACTGAATGTATTTTTTCACAGCAACGAAGGGCATCTGACGTAATATACTTGACGATGGGATATTATCAAAAATGATCAATTTAATTTGTATTTCTGTAGCTTTCTATTGTTCGGAAATATAAAATAATCATATTAATTAACTGAATTAACAATTAAGGCAATTAATTATACTAGTAAAAGTTATCCAAGAACATTCAAAAGCCATCTTTACAGTTAATGATGAAATTGTCAAGTAAAGTTTACATATCCATACCAGTGACAATTTTACTACACGTAATTTGCCGTGTAAAGACAGACAAAGTAGGGATAGCCTTAAAATATTTGCGAATTATGTACCGATGGCCCTAAGAAATGTTTAATAAACAACATATTAAAAAGTTCTACTCTAGAAATGGGCACTTAATTTTTTATTAAACAAATGAACTGCGAAATTAGATGTTTCTTTAAATAACCCCGAAAATATAAATTTTAGAAAAAAACTGACTTGACTATTGAAAAATTCAGACTATTGAAAAAAACCCAAATATAAGATTAAAATTTTTATAAAATTAAATCTGTAGCTTCTATAATTTTTTATTTATAACGCTAAAGTCACCCTTCTCACAAACATTGGCGCACTGTAAACAAGCGAAGTGCACTGCTGAGTTATTTCAGTGTATTTCTCTAATTAATGGATCAAATAAAATTTTACAAATTGGACAAGAAAGAAGGAAATTAAGAGAAGGAACAAGAAAGGATAGCTTAATTGGAAAGAAGAACAATTAAGCTATCTTATGGTTATAATAAAAAGAAATAAAATGTATGGGCATAAGTACGGTGTGGGCTGAATTTTGTTTAAACATTATTTAAAAATGTGTAACTAATAAAATTTTTCTTATAAAGCTCTCAAATTTGCACAACTTACCTTTCAAACATCTTACTAAACAATGTTTCATTCAAAAAAATGCCAAAAATTTAATTCAAATGATATGACGCAAAAATGCAATTTTTGAAAACTTTTACGTAAGTTTTAAGTAAAAACAGTTTACAGAATTACCAGCACTTTAAAACGGTATTACTCAAGTTTGAAAAGGTTTTTTACAATTTTATAGGTGATTTTTTAAAGTATTTGATGTATTTTTTAAAATTTACTCAATAATTTTATTTTAGAAATGAAACTATGAAACTATGAATGAAACTATTCCTTTTTGACAAAAACTAAGAAAGATAACAAAAATGTACCTAATACAAAAACCGAAAATTACCAACTAAAAAATTGTTTATAAAAAGTGATCAAAAATGTTTTCTCTAAAACTTACCTAAAATAAATTTAATAATAAGCTTGAACAATAATACATTTTCAACAAAAAAATATTTTTAGCTCTTAAACATTATGTCTGCGTAACTTCGAACCTATTAATAACTTTTTTATTACCAGTTTTACGAAAAAAGCTATTCTTTATAAAATACTTTGCATCGTATATGATCTCGGGCGTATACTAGTTCGCTCCGGCGGTCAGATTTTTATACCCCACAGAAAAGGGGCATAGGTAAGTTCGCTCCGGCCATATATTTCTTTGAAAAGATAGTTTTTTTTTTTTCTTTTTTGGCATGGGCTGTCGCCACTCAGCCAGTCACAATAAGTATATATTAAAAACTAAAAACTTTTGAAAAATATAAAACAACACAAAAATAAGAAAGATAAAGAAACGTTACCGTAAAGGTGGTTGTTAATATTGTAATTATTGTATTCAGGAGTTAAGGTAGGAATAAGACAGGGTCACTTGCTTCTTCTCGTCTAGGGACCCTTCAAGACATTTCGTTTAGACATAACTAGACTAGGTCGCGGATAGGAGGTAAATACATATGGGATAAAACAAAGGTAAATAATCATGTGTGGATAATGCTTAAAGGTTGATTTTACTTTTACAAATAAATTCCATTAAACAGTCATATATTTTTTTCTTATTTAGAGAAAGTAGGTAACATAAATTATGAGGTGGAAATATATTATATTTTAATAAATTTTCAATTAGTTTATTAGTTTGTTGAGTATACTTTGAGCACTCAAAAAATATATGATTTAAGTCTCCCTCTTTTTGACAGTCTAGACATAGATTTGAAGATAAAATGTTAATTTTCGCCAAATGAAAAGGATAACAGGCGTGCCCAAATTTTATTCTAATAATGGAAGTTATATATCTGCGGGGAACCGAATAATTTTTAAACCAGTACTCAGTAGGCACTTTAGGTTGAATCATCGCATATTGTGAGGAACTATGTTTGCTAGATTCGTTCCATGTTCGTCTCCATTGTTCGTTAACTTCATTTTTAACAATTGCACATATATCTGGATTAGAAGGTTTATGTCCGGTTAACGATCCATGTGTGATGGCTTTTTTTGCTAATAAATCAACATGTTCATTACAGGTGATACTTATGTGTGCTTTAACCCATAGGAAATGCACTTCTCTTCGTTTTTTTATAGATTTCATAAAGTATTTTTTAAATTTGGAAGATATAGTTGTTTAAATTATGACTTGGAAATATTATTGTCTGAATAGCTGTCAGTACGGAAAGTGAGTCAGAAACAATTACTGTAGACTTATTTTCTGTATTCATAAAATATAATAAAGCTTGATAAATTGCAATTGCTTCAGCGCTGAATATTGAGAAAGCATTATTTATTTTATACATTTTTTCTGTATTGTTTGATGGGACATAAAAGGCACATCCAGTGCCAAACGTTGACTTCGACGCATCTGTGTAGATAATTATAGACTCCGAAAAAACGTCCAAGATACTTCTTAAGATGTTATGACTGATAGCTGCATTTTCATGATAACTTGGCTTAATTACTTTTAGCAAATGTAATAAAGAAGGAAAATCTTCAAAGTCTAAGATTTCGTCTGGATTAGAAGTAACATCAAAGTTTGACATACTGCGAAAAGCTTCACAAAGTGGAGGTGAATTCTTGTGTGTCCAATATTTATTCGTCAAATCAGCTTCATTCAATTTGCTTATTTTTATATGAAGGGAAGGATCTTTATGTTGTAATTTCATAATAAATTTTTTACTTAGATATTCTCTTCTATATTTCAGTGGCATCTCTAAAGCTTCGACATGTAACGCATTAATTGGAGTTGATTTCATAGCACCTAAACACATCCTCAGAACTGTATTTTGTGTTACGTCGATTCTGCTTAGGACCCGATCAGATGCAGAGCCATAGAGTACACAACCATAATCTATGATTGATCGTATATAAGCTTTGTAGAAAAGTAATGATGTTTCAACATCTGCTCCCCACCACGTTTTTGAAATTGCTTTTAAAAAATTTATTCCTTGATTACATTTGTTTAGCATAAACTCAATATGTGATTTCCATGTTAGTTTTCGGTCAAGTATCATCCCCAAATATTTGATAGAAGTTTGAAAACTATACTCATGATTGCTTAATTGTAATTTATCAATATTTGGTAAGTTGTGTCGTGTGAAAATGCAAACACTAGATTTGTTTGTGGAAATTTCAAATCCATTTTGTTGGAACCAATTGTTTGACAAGTTGTGCATTTTACCTAATGTTTGTATACAATTATCAAATTTTTTTGAAAAAGAGTATACAAGGAAATCGTCAGCATATTGTATAATCTTCAAAGTGCAGTTTTCAATTTGGCTATTATGTAGATCAGCAGTGTACAAATTAAACAACAAAGGGCTCAATACTGATCCTTGGGGCAGCCCCAAGTTATTGTATCGTGGACCTATGAGACTACTGTTATGTGCTCTGAGATATATCTTTCTACATGAGTAAAAATTATATATTGTTCCTGCTAGTTGAGTTGGTATTTGGAAATTTTTGACTAATTTTTCAACTAAAATATCTAGACAGACTCTATCATATGCACCCTCTATGTCCATACATATTGCAGGTAAATAATTGTTGTCTGTAAATGTATCTTGTATATCTACCACTAATGTTGAAAGGGCGTCTAAAGTACTTCTTCCTTTTCTGTACCCAAATTGAAGGTTGGGAAGTAGTTTCTTTTTTTCTAACCACCATTCCAATCTCTGTTTTATCATTCGTTCGACTGTTTTAAGAAGGCATGACATAAGAGATATAGGTCTATATGATTGTGCCACGTTGCGATTTTTACCTGGTTTCAGTATTGGTATTATAATGACATCTTGAAATTGAGGAACTAAACTCCCATTTTTGACCATCTCATTGAATATTTCCAGCAGCAAGAGTTTAGCTATTTTTGGAAGGTGTTGTATCATGGGATATTTAATATTATCCAAACCTGGACTTGTGTTATTCCGATTTTTGAGAGCATATTCTAATTCTGTAATGTTGAACGGTTCTAGCAAAAAATGGTTTTGTTCATTTGAAGCATAGCTGTAGCTTTTTAGTAATTGGACTGATGGAGGAGCAACTTGATCAAAAATTTCATCGACTAATGTATCATTAAGACATGTTGGATTAGTAATTGGTTTTCTATTGATCTTTCTAGCTTGATTCCATAATGTTGAGGAAGGAGTGTTTTTGTTTAAGTTTGAGACAAAGTTTTTCCAACTTTCTTTAGCTATTTCCTTTAATTTTTTTTTACTTTTAGCCATGCTCTCTTGGCATTTTAAGTAATTTTCAAAGTTACGGTTTTGCTTATAATTTGAAAGTGCTTCTTTTCTTTCCTTGATAATGTTATCACAATTTGTATTCCACCACGGCGGAGAATTTCTGATTTTGTTTTTATAAGCTTTATATTGTGGAATTGATACTTGAGCTGCATAATTTATACAATCAATTAAAAAATTATATTTGTCCGACGTATTTTCCATTTGGTAATAGTTATTGAAAAATTGCTCTGCTGAAATTTCGTACATGGACCAATTAGCCTTTCTTGTATTCCATTTACTTTTAGGAATAATTTCTTCAGGTAAATGAATGTCGGTAATTTCCATATAGATCATAAAATGATTCGATCCCAAGGTGTCTGTATGTATAGACCAATTAATTTTATTGACTAGATCAGCTGTAACGAAAGTAACATCAATAGCTGATTTATTTTGATCTGATTTAGTTAAAATGGTAGGTTCTCCATTATTAATTACTGTAAAATTTAAGTCATCTGCAGTTTTAATAAGTTGTATTCCAGTTGCATCATTATAATTCGATCCCCAAATCGTATGATGTGCATTGAAATCTCCACCTATAACTACTGAACCAATGACCTGTGAAAATATATTTGCCCAATCAGATACTGTACTTTTACATTTAGGAGGTTTGTATATAGATAATATATTGAGTTCAATATTTTTAAAGTTTGTTTTGATGCCACAAACTTCAATATCAGAATTAAAGTTATAATTTAGTTTTAGTTCACTGAAGGTTACTGTGTTACGGATAAGAATCGCAACGCCACCAAACCGGTCTTCCTTCCTATCTCTTCTTATTAGGTTATAACCATTAAAACTGTAATGGGAATCTTTTTTAAACCATGTTTCGCTAATTAGCAAAATATCAATTTTTTTATTGTTTACGTATTGCATTAAACTGTTTTTGTTTGACATAATAGATCTAGCATTCCATTGACCAATTTTTAAAATATTTTGTACAGCCATTAGAAGCTATTATTGTTTACAGTATTTAAAACCTGTTCTAATTCATTAATTATAGTCTTATCGTCTAACGTTTTTATATCTTTAATTGAACGAATATGTTCTAAGAGGTTCATTATAAAATTTGTTATAGTTTTTGTCAACTGATTTTTATTTTCAACTTTGTTATAATTGGGTTTATGTGGATTAGCCGGTAAAGGCTGGGCAGGTCCAAATGTAAAGGGAAAGATAGGTTTATGAATAGGAGATTGTATGATAGGAGAATTTGGTTTCCTTTTCTTTCCTACAGATGCATGTGAATTATTCATGTTCAATTGAGGAGATATTAGAGAGCGCGCTTTATTGGTTTGTGGGCCTAGCTGAGTGGAGACAGAATTTTTATTAATTTTTGGAAGCGAAGGAAATTCTTGTTCATTATTTTCAAGCAAAGAAAAATAATTTTGATTCATAACACCAGAAAATGATTGTTCACACAAATGTTTTGCCTCTAAAAAAGTAGTCTTTTGTTCGATCATTATACTTTTAATCTTTTTTTGTTTTTCATAAAAGGGACACTTTTTGATATCGTAACATGCTCATTACTTTTACAATGTATACAATACATAGCTTTATCGCAAGTATGGTTAGTAGTTTTAGTTTGCCCACATTGAATACAACATTCCTGGGAACTTTTACACTGCTTTGACACGTGACCAAATTTCAAACATCGATAGCATTGAACGACCCTACCAATAAATTGTTCTACCGGAAAATAGACTCTATTAAAACCTATATAGTTGGGTAAAATATTACCCTCAAAGGTGACAACTATAGTTTTTTTATCTACGTATTCAATTTTTTCTTCTTTTTGGATTCTACGCTTTGTCCTATAAATATTTAAAACTTTGGAGGTAGATTCAATGTTTTCCATAAGATAATTAATGTCAAATTGGGTGTCTACATCCCTTACAAGCCCTTTAACCTCCAACAAGTGATTTGGAATGTAAGCTCTTAAATTTTGAGCGTCTAATAATTTATTTTTGACAAGATTATTAGCTTCTAAACGTGATGACAGCAAAACTTTTATACGATTACGGCCAATGCTTTTTATCTCTTTAATATGTGTAAGTTTCAGGGTCTTAAATAGTAGGTGACCTATCGACATAGGATGCAATCTGGACAGACCACTTTCATTCCCAATTTTTTCAATATAAACCCAAATATTATCTAAATTGTACTTATCTGAAACCAAGTTGAAATATTTGATATCCTTTTGTTTTTCTATCGGAAAAGTAGCACTAGGTTGAAAACTATTATTTTCCATTACACTATCTATGTCTTTCGTCTGAGAGGACGTCCCTAATGAACTTTGTTCCCCCATAATGGGGGAACCAATTTAATTTGTTTATTTAAAAATTCACTGGACTATAAAATTTTATTTTTAACGAGTATTAAATTTTTAACGAGTTTTTAATAATTCAACAAAAATTGATAAATCCGGTTCTCACTGTAAATGATAGCCTGCGATCGATTCGAAGGTACGAATAAGACTGGAAAAGATAGTTGAATAATGTCTTTACTGGGTACACAATGAATAATAATGAATAGCCAGGGTCAGCTTAAATAGATAATGTTGCCTTCATAAAGCAGGTACTTTGATACATGTTATTAATAAAATTTTTAATAAATATTTCTCAAACTTTGTATTTTTCTAATATGACAATACTATCATTGTTTAAAAGAATGAGTCTTTTTAAACAATGCTACTATATAACACTACTTCTTACTTAAAAATATATTAAACTTATAACGATAAGATATAACTTATAAGATATTCAAATTGACACGTATGTAAAAATACGAAGATTTGATTTTGTCAAATGTATTTCATTAGATTTCTAGCAAAATAAATGCCTCGTTTTAATTTATATTTGTTTAATTTTCTAATGATAGAGGATATCCCATACCTATTATGTTAGTTTTTACACTTGTATTGCTTTCTTATTATATCTATATTTTAGAATAAGCACAAAAATTATTTCAGTAATTTTTAAAAACAATTCAAAATTTCTAATCTAATTTCTAATTCAATCATTAACATTTTTCAAAATATAGTAATGGGCACGCTAATAACCGACAAAATAACGCAAAAGATGGAAATATTAAGTTGTGAGATAAATAGAAATGAAACTAGTGGAGATGGGAAATTTAGCGATAGAACCTATAAATTTACATTACATTTATTATTTCCCACCTTTAGACATATCAGACGAGTTTGGCAACTACCGCTGTGACAGTGACAGTTTTAATTGACATCCTCCTCTAATACGTCTAAAGGTGGGAAACAGTGAATCGAATGTAAATTTATAGGTTTTTATCGCTAAATTTCCCAATTCTATTGGTTTCGCTTCTTTTTATCTGACAACTTAATATGTTTTCAATCTTTTGCATTATTTTGCCGGTTATTAGCGCGCTCATCACTGTATAGAAAAAAATTTAGTGTAAATAAAATAATTATTATTAGCCCAGTAAAGGAACGTGAAATCCGGCGATAGGTACCGTGTAATTTTTAGTGTCACCACTGAATTGCATGAACATTTGAATTTACGTTCTACTTACCACCGCGAAGTTGGACTTATGCCGTTGGTTGCTTTTACTTGGGGGGTGAAAGTCACCCCTTCTCGGGGGTGAAAAAACATACATTTAAAATAGGGCCGGAAATAGATAAATTGACTAATTCTAAGCAACTGTTGTTCTGTAGAGTTTTTTAAAGTCAATATTTTTCGAGTTATCTGCGAGTGAAAATGTTTATTTTGTTATTGTTCAACAAAAAAACACATTTTTGGACGATATTTCGCAAATAACCAGAAAGTAAATATTTTATCGAAAAAAATATTCTCAGCAAAAATGTATTTTTGGAACACATTTTTCATAAGCTACCTGCAACTCTTCTTTTGCTGGGTCTGTACCTACACTTCATGAATATACTGGTTTTCATTTTATTATAGGCTATATATTTTCGCTAAGAATTTTTTTTTTCGATAAAATTATAAAATACTTATTTTTTCAGTTATTTGAGAAAAACCGTCTGAAAACGTGTTATTTTTTGTTGTTTAAAAATAAACATTTTTGATGTTATTCAAATCAAACAAGAAGTCAAACAATTATTGATTTCTTTAAAAAACTACATAGAACAAAAGTTACTTAGAAGTAGCCAACTTATCGATTTCTGGACTTATTTGAAACGTATGATTTTTCGCCCTCGAGAAGGGGTGATTTATACCCTCAATTAAATGCAACCAACGGCACAAGTCCAACTTTGAAGTGGAGGATAGGTAGAACCTAAAACCAAATTTTCAACCAAATCCGTAGTAACGCCGAAAATTACACTCCAAAATAGTCATTTATTGGGCTAAATCTAAATTATCTAATTTCACTGTCTCGTTATACAGTTATGAGCGCGCTAATAACCGGCATAATAACGCAAAACGATGAAAAACATATAAAAAAACATAACCGGCCGGTTTCACAAAGTAAAGTTAACTTATGGTTAAGAGATAACCACAGGTTACCCCAAAATATGCGTTTTAGTTTCAGGTCAACGGCGAAGTATGGTTAACTCACAGAATTTTTAACCAGAGGTTGGAGTGGGATACTCTTATGGGTATACTCAGAAGGGTAACAATTATGAAACTGGAACGCATATTTTGGGGTAATTTTGAGGTTATTTCTTAACCACAAGTTAACTTTACTTTGTGAAACCGGCCGTAAGTTGTGAAATAAAAAGGCATGAAACTAGTAGAGGTTGGAAATTTAGCGGTACGAACCTATAAATTTAGATTATATTGGTTGTTTCCCACCTTTAGCCGTATCACATGAGTATGTCAACAAAAACTGTCACTGTCACAGTGGTAGTTGCCAAACGTCTAAAGATGAGAAACAATCATTATAATTTAAATTTATAGGTTTCTACCTCTAAATTTCTCATCTCTACTAGTTTCATCTCTTTTATCTTACAACTTCATTATGTTTTTCATCGTTTGCGTTATTTTGCCGGCTATTAGCGCGCTTATCACTGTATTTATATAAATAGGTAACCACCAATATTTTATATAATTTTTAATATAAAATACAAAAGTCACAGTACTATTTTCCTGATATTAATTTTCCTAGAATAGAATAGATAAATACTTAATCCGCTTAACCACGGGAGCGAACTAGGTTATGGTTTTCGGAGCGAACTAGTATGTAATTAAGAGGGTTTTTTGACCATGGGAGCGAACTAGTGTGCTCCGATGATCTCAGATGCAACCATCAAATATCAAATTTTCTTAATTTTACATACGAGGTTTTACATACGATTTTACATTTTGACATACCAGGTATGTAAAAAAATATGAATTTCACTCAAGAGTAAAGTACCTTTAGATTTCACAATATCGAAAATTGTTATTAAAAAAAGTTGTTTGGAATTACAAAATATGTTTCACTGTTCAATTACATTCTTCTAAACGAGATATTGTGAACTATAAAGGTATGGTATGTTTAAAAGTAAATGGTCGAGTTCAATTAGTTACCACTATAAACATCCTGGAATAACCAATAATAGTATAAAAGGTCCGGTTTCAGGTAAAATTTAAATATGTTTTCTGGTACAATTTCTTTGCTTTATTATGGGATTACGGTCTAGTCAGTGTTAATTGTCAAAAGACCAACTCTGTCTACCTCGGTTGCTTATCGCTCCGGGTGGGTTTTAACAATGGGCCAGGTCAGATAAATTTAATAATATTTACGACCGCACTAATTGAACTCAACCATTTACTGTTGAACAAACCATACTGAACTGTTAAGCAAAAGTCATATTTTTTACATACCTCGTATAAAATTGAAAAAGTTTGATATCTGATGGTTGTTTTTTGGACTTTAGACCAGAATAGAGTATTTTATGAAGAATAACTTTTTTCGTAAAATTAATAATAAAATAGTTGAAATAATTGAAATAAAATAATGATGATGGGTATCCGTAATTTGAGAAAACATTGAATTTTTTTTTCAATTATAATGATGTAATTATAATAAAACATAGTTTTTAATTCCCAACAACTTTTTATAATACCCATATTTTGATATTCTGGAATATAAAGGTACTGTACTCTTTAACAAAATTCGTATTTTTGACATACCTCGTATAAAATTGATAAAACTTGATATCTGATGATTGGGTTTTAGATTTTAGACTATGCAGAACAATTTATGAAGAATAAACTTTTTTTTCGTAAAATTTGTAATAAAAATGTTTCAAATATGGTTCCTTGCTACGCAGACATAGTGTAGAAGAGCTTCTTTGTAAGCATTTTAAAATTGTAATGCCATATTCGGATTCAGCATAATCAAAAACAAAATAGAAACAAAATTCAACGATATTTTTAAAATTATTTTAAATTATATAATTTAACATGATTGTTTGGAATTAAGAACTATATTCTGATATGCAATTTCTTCCTTCTAATGGAAAAAAAAATTTGAAAATTTTTCTAATCAACATTATTTTTAGTTGTTTATTTCAATTATGATACATATATCTATTTGTATACCAAGGGAGGAAAGTGCTACTTTTCCTCCCGAGAATGAAGTTTACTGCCCGACGCGTAGCGGAGGGCAGTAATCATTCAAGGGAGGAAAAGGCACTTTACTCCCATGTTATACATATGGTTTTTCCACCTTCCTCAAATAACAAGTCATTTTTTCATTTTTACTTAATTTATTTATGTAACTAACCAACAAAATTTATTGGAACTAAAACTAATAAGTACGTACAATATAACTGTCAACTGTCAAATATAAGTCAAAATAAAAATGTAAACATTGTTAAATCAAAATAACAATTTACAGTTTTTTACCATTCTGTGAAATACAGAGTGTTTCATAAATAAACGTTAAAATGTATACAAACTTACGTAATAGAAAATAGATATTGTACAGGGCGTCAATAAGTTATATTTTTATGAATGAAATACCATGATGTCACTTTTAATTTTCTTCCCTAGGGAGAAAAAGTACAACTTTGCTCCCTACAATCAGGTCCGGAAAAGTATACTTTCGGTAGAGGTAGGTGGAAAACTCTTTTATTATTCATTTTACGAAAAACAGTTATTCTTTATAAAATGTTCTACAGGGTCTAAAACCTAAAATACAACCGTCTAATATCAAATTTTGTCAATTTTATACGAGGTATATAAAAAAAATATGAATTTGCTCAAGAGTACTTAAATAATATACCCTTATTTTTCGCAATATTGAAAATTGTGCTTATGTAAAGTTGTTTAGAACTAAAAACCATAATTAACCCGCCAGTGGTCGCTATATGAGATTTTCTCTCACGGTTTCAGAAAATTGCACAGAATTTTTTTCTGGGAAATTATAAGATCTGTAGTTCCTTCTAGTCTCCTAACTATCCTCCCTCGACAATCTAATAGAATCGTCCGCTTAGATAGTGACTCACTTGACCTAATATCACCCAATTGTTGAGTCAGCGCGCTTCAAGTGAGACATTCTCTCATCAAGCGACCACCCGCGTTACGAACTGTACATAAAAATTAATTTTATTTTGGCACTTAAAACCTGAGATAATGTAAAAAAAATTGTAATTGTCATCAATCAATTTTTCCAGAGCATTCTTGTTATATTTGTGTGCTGTGCCGTAAATTATCAAGATACGGAGATTGATTAATATTGGTTTAATTCCGATTATTTCTTTTTATTTTATTATATTATTATCTATATTATGTTACATTCTTTTTTTCTTATTATTAGTTAATAAAAAAAGTTTAAAAACTGTTTTAAAAACTTTATTTTGTAAAAAAAGGTAAAATTTGGATATGTGAGAGAAAATCTCACGCGCGACCACTCGCGTAACAATCTACCCTCTCTACAATCTACAATCTCCAACCTCTGGTTAAAAATTCTGTGAGTTAACCATACTTCGCCGTTGACCTGAAACTAAAACGCATATTTTGGGGTAACCTGTGGTTATCTCTTAACCATAAGTTAACTTTACTTTGTGAAACCGGCCGGTTATGTTTTTTTATATGTTTTTCATCGTTTTGCGTTATTTTGCCGGTTATTAGCGCGCTCATAACTGTATAACGAGACAGTGAAATTAGATAATTTAGATTTAGCCCAATAAATGACTATTTTGGAGTGTAATTTTCGGCGTTACTACGGATTTGGTTGAAAATTTGGTTTTAGGTTCTACCTATCCTCCACTTCAAAGTTGGACTTGTGCCGTTGGTTGCATTTAATTGAGGGTATAAATCACCCCTTCTCGAGGGCGAAAAATCATACGTTTCAAATAAGTCCAGAAATCGATAAGTTGGCTACTTCTAAGTAACTTTTGTTCTATGTAGTTTTTTAAAGAAATCAATAATTGTTTGACTTCTTGTTTGATTTGAATAACATCAAAAATGTTTATTTTTAAACAACAAAAAATAACACGTTTTCAGACGGTTTTTCTCAAATAACTGAAAAAATAAGTATTTTATAATTTTATCGAAAAAAAAATTCTTAGCGAAAATATATAGCCTATAATAAAATGAAAACCAGTATATTCATGAAGTGTAGGTACAGACCCAGCAAAAGAAGAGTTGCAGGTAGCTTATGAAAAATGTGTTCCAAAAATACATTTTTGCTGAGAATATTTTTTTCGATAAAATATTTACTTTCTGGTTATTTGCGAAATATCGTCCAAAAATGTGTTTTTTTGTTGAACAATAACAAAATAAACATTTTCACTCGCAGATAACTCGAAAAATATTGACTTTAAAAAACTCTACAGAACAACAGTTGCTTAGAATTAGTCAATTTATCTATTTCCGGCCCTATTTTAAATGTATGTTTTTTCACCCCCGAGAAGGGGTGACTTTCACCCCCCAAGTAAAAGCAACCAACGGCATAAGTCCAACTTCGCGGTGGTAAGTAGAACGTAAATTCAAATGTTCATGCAATTCAGTGGTGACACTAAAAATTACACGGTACCTATCGCCGGATTTCACGTTCCTTTACTGGGCTAATAATAATTATTTTATTTACACTAAATTTTTTTCTATACAGTGATGAGCGCGCTAATAACCGGCAAAATAATGCAAAAGATTGAAAACATATTAAGTTGTCAGATAAAAAGAAGCGAAACCAATAGAATTGGGAAATTTAGCGATAAAAACCTATAAATTTACATTCGATTCACTGTTTCCCACCTTTAGACGTATTAGAGGAGGATGTCAATTAAAACTGTCACTGTCACAGCGGTAGTTGCCAAACTCGTCTGATATGTCTAAAGGTGGGAAATAATAAATGTAATGTAAATTTATAGGTTCTATCGCTAAATTTCCCATCTCCACTAGTTTCATTTCTATTTATCTCACAACTTAATATTTCCATCTTTTGCGTTATTTTGTCGGTTATTAGCGTGCCCATTACTATATTTTGAAAAATGTTAATGATTGAATTAGAAATTAGATTAGAAATTTTGAATTGTTTTTAAAAATTACTGAAATAATTTTTGTGCTTATTCTAAAATATAGATATAATAAGAAAGCAATACAAGTGTAAAAACTAACATAATAGGTATGGGATATCCTCTATCATTAGAAAATTAAACAAATATAAATTAAAACGAGGCATTTATTTTGCTAGAAATCTAAATGAAATACATTTGACAAAATCAAATCTTCGTATTTTTACATACGTGTCAATTTGAATATCTTATAAGTTATATCTTATCGTTATAAGTTTAATATATTTTTAAGTAAGAAGTAGTGTTATATAGTAGCATTGTTTAAAAAGACTCATTCTTTTAAACAATGATAGTATTGTCATATTAGAAAAATACAAAGTTTGAGAAATATTTATTAAAAAGTTTATTAATAACATGTATCAAAGTACCTGCTTTATGAAGGCAACATTATCTATTTAAGCTGACCCTGGCTATTCATTATTATTCATTGTGTACCCAGTAAAGACATTATTCAAC
This sequence comes from Diabrotica virgifera virgifera, assembly GCF_917563875.1. Taxonomy (NCBI): domain Eukaryota; kingdom Metazoa; phylum Arthropoda; class Insecta; order Coleoptera; family Chrysomelidae; genus Diabrotica; species Diabrotica virgifera. The sequence goes on from NC_065446.1 coordinate 147,612,878, forward strand.
TATCTTTTCCAGTCTTATTCGTACCTTCGAATCGATCGCAGGCTATCATTTACAGTGAGAACCGGATTTATCAATTTTTGTTGAATTATTAAAAACTCGTTAAAAATTTAATACTCGTTAAAAATAAAATTTTATAGTCCAGTGAATTTTTAAATAAACAAATTAAATTGGTTCCCCCATTATGGGGGAACAAAGTTCATTAGGGACGTCCTCTCAGACGAAAGACATAGATAGTGTAATGGAAAATAATAGTTTTCAACCTAGTGCTACTTTGCCGATAGAAAAACAAAAGGATATCAAATATTTCAACTTGGTTTCAGATAAGTACAATTTAGATAATATTTGGGTTTATATTGAAAAAATTGGGAATGAAAGTGGTCTGTCCAGATTGCATCCTATGTCGATAGGTCACCTACTATTTAAGACCCTGAAACTTACACATATTAAAGAGATAAAAAGCATTGGCCGTAATCGTATAAAAGTTTTGCTGTCATCACGTTTAGAAGCTAATAATCTTGTCAAAAATAAATTATTAGACGCTCAAAATTTAAGAGCTTACATTCCAAATCACTTGTTGGAGGTTAAAGGGCTTGTAAGGGATGTAGACACCCAATTTGACATTAATTATCTTATGGAAAACATTGAATCTACCTCCAAAGTTTTAAATATTTATAGGACAAAGCGTAGAATCCAAAAAGAAGAAAAAATTGAATACGTAGATAAAAAAACTATAGTTGTCACCTTTGAGGGTAATATTTTACCCAACTATATAGGTTTTAATAGAGTCTATTTTCCGGTAGAACAATTTATTGGTAGGGTCGTTCAATGCTATCGATGTTTGAAATTTGGTCACGTGTCAAAGCAGTGTAAAAGTTCCCAGGAATGTTGTATTCAATGTGGGCAAACTAAAACTACTAACCATACTTGCGATAAAGCTATGTATTGTATACATTGTAAAAGTAATGAGCATGTTACGATATCAAAAAGGTGTCCCTTTTATGAAAAACAAAAAAAGATTAAAAGTATAATGATCGAACAAAAGACTACTTTTTTAGAGGCAAAACATTTGTGTGAACAATCATTTTCTGGTGTTATGAATCAAAATTATTTTTCTTTGCTTGAAAATAATGAACAAGAATTTCCTTCGCTTCCAAAAATTAATAAAAATTCTGTCTCCACTCAGCTAGGCCCACAAACCAATAAAGCGCGCTCTCTAATATCTCCTCAATTGAACATGAATAATTCACATGCATCTGTAGGAAAGAAAAGGAAACCAAATTCTCCTATCATACAATCTCCTATTCATAAACCTATCTTTCCCTTTACATTTGGACCTGCCCAGCCTTTACCGGCTAATCCACATAAACCCAATTATAACAAAGTTGAAAATAAAAATCAGTTGACAAAAACTATAACAAATTTTATAATGAACCTCTTAGAACATATTCGTTCAATTGAAGATATAAAAACGTTAGACGATAAGACTATAATTAATGAATTAGAACAGGTTTTAAATACTGTAAACAATAATAGCTTCTAACGGCTGTACAAAATATTTTAAAAATTGGTCAATGGAATGCTAGATCTATTATGTCAAACAAAAACAGTTTAATGCAATACGTAAACAATAAAAAAATTGATATTTTGCTAATTAGCGAAACATGGTTTAAAAAAGATTCCCATTACAGTTTTAATGGTTATAACCTAATAAGAAGAGATAGGAAGGAAGACCGGTTTGGTGGCGTTGCGATTCTTATCCGTAACACAGTAACCTTCAGTGAACTAAAACTAAATTATAACTTTAATTCTGATATTGAAGTTTGTGGCATCAAAACAAACTTTAAAAATATTGAACTCAATATATTATCTATATACAAACCTAAATGTAAAAGTACAGTATCTGATTGGGCAAATATATTTTCACAGGTCATTGGTTCAGTAGTTATAGGTGGAGATTTCAATGCATATAGATGTTTTTTAATTTCATTAAGGGGATGGGTACGTAGTTTCTGCTGAAATGCTACTCAAATGGAATTAATTTTTTTTTTCGAATTCTGAGAAAACTAATAATTATTTTTGAAAATTTTAAACTCAGAATAAGAGATTACGTTATTAGCGAGGGCCGAAAGTCCCCGAGAACTTCTATAATGTTTATTTTAATAAGTTACAGGGCTAAAAAACTAAAAGAAAATTTAGTGTTACTTTTAATTTCAAAATATCTCATTCAAAATAAACTTTTTATTTATTGTAAGAGACTTTCGGCCATCGGTAATAATTTAGTCTTTCATTTTGCGTTTAAATTTTTCAAAAATATTTATTGTTTTTTTTTCAGGATTTGAAAAAAAATGAACACAATGTCCGTGGTAATATTTTCCAAATCTTTGTCAGTAGTAAATAGAATATTGCCAGCATATTGTCAGTCAGACAGTGACAATTTTAAATATTTGACCTGGCATTGGGAATATTTTCAGTTGTTGATTAAATAATATTGATAATGTGTTTAATAAATAATTGATTTAAGACGTGAACTTAATAAAAAGTTATTTATTGTTTATTATTTATGGAAGATCCAAAGCAGAGAATACACCAGGATATATTCAGTGATCCAAGTATTGTGTTGTTACAGATGTTCAAAATTGTAAGCGTTTCATAGTAACAATATAAGTATTAAAAAATCACTTTATCACTTTTCCTCTTTTCTCGATTGATTATTAGCTTTTGTTGTACAGTAGATAAATTATTACTGAATACATAAGTAGTGAAAAAATTATCAGTAGTAATTGCACAAGAACTCTGAAATTATCGAATTTTTCCCGAGTGACACTTTGACAGTATTAATTTCACGACCCGAATGGGAGTGAAATTACGTCAAGTGGCACGAGGGAAACAATTCGATAATAATTTCAGAGATCGAGCTGCAATTTGCTGCGATTATTTCATGAATAAAACTGTTTAAAACCAAAATTTTATTGTAATTTATTTATGTAAGTACAAATTAGTACAATTAAACACACAGTTGTTATAAATATTTGACGATTGAAAGTCATCACTTATAAGTTTTAAAACAGTAATTGTCATTAATGTCACTGAATGTATTTTTTCACAGCAACGAAGGGCGTCTGACGTAATATACTTGACGATGGGATATTATCAAAAATGATCAATTTAATTTGTATTTCTGTAGCTTTCTATTGGTCGGAAATATGAAATAATCATATTAATTAACTGAATTAACAATTAAGGCAATTAATTATACTAGTAAAAGTTATCCAAGAACATTCAAAAGCCATCTTTACAGTTAATGATGAAATTGTCAAGTAAAGTTTACATATCCATACCAGTGACAATTTTACTACACGTAATTTGCCGTGTAAAGACAGAAAAAATAGGGATAGCCTTAAAATATTTGCGAATTATGTACCGATGGCCCTAAGAAATGTTTAATAAACAACATATTAAAAAGTTCTACTCTAGAAGTGGGCACTTAATTTTTTATTAAACAAATGAACTGCGAAATTAGATGTTTCTTTAAATAACCCCGAAAATATAAATTTTAGAAAAAAACTGACTTGACTATTGAAAAAAACCTAAATATAAGATTAAAATTTTTATAAAATTAAATCTGTAGCTTCTATAATTTTTTATTTATAACGCTAAAGTCACCCTTCTCACAAACATTGGCGCACTGTAAACTAGCGAAGTGCACGGCTGAGTTATTTCAGTGTATTTCTCTAATTAATGGATCAAATAAAATTTTACAAATTGGAGAAGAAAGAAGAAAATTAAGAGAAGGAACAAGAAAGGATAGCTTAATTGGAAAGAAGAACAATTAAGCTATCTTATGGTTATAATAAAAAGAAATAAAATGTATGGGCATAAGTACGGTGTGGGCTGAATTTTGTTTAAACACTATTTAAAAATGTGTAACTAATAAAATTTTTCTTATAAAGCTCTCAAATTTGCACAACTTACCTTTCAAACATCTTACTAAACAATGTTTCATTCAAAAAAATGCCAAAAATTTAATTCAAATGATATGACGCAAAAATGCAATTTTTGAAAACTTTTACGTAAGTTTTAAGTAAAAACGTAGTTTACAGAATTACCAGCACTTTAAAACGGTATTACTCAAGTTTGAAAAGATTTTTTACAATTTTATAGGTGATGTTTTAAAGCATTTGATGTATTTTTTAAAATTTACTCAATAATTTTATTTTAGAAATGAAACTATGAATGAAACTATGAATGAAACTATTCCTTTTTGACAAAAATTAAGAAAGATAACAAAAATGTACCTAATACAAAAACCGAAAATTACCAACTAAAAAATTGTTTATAAAAAGTGATCAAAAATGTTTTCTCTAAAACTTACCTAAAATAAATTTAATAATAAGCTTGAACAATAATAAATTTTCAACAAAAATATGTTTAGCTCTTAAACATTATGTCTGCGTAACTTCGAACCTATTAATAACTTTCTTATTACCAGTTTTACGAAAAAAGTTATTCTTGATAAAACTTGATATCTGATGATTGGGTTTTAGATTTTAGACTATGCAGAGCAATTTATGAAGAATAAACTTTTTTTCGTAAAATTTGTAATAAAAATGTTTCAAATATGGTTCGCAGGTTCTGGTACGCAGACATAGTGTAGAAGAGCTTCTTTATAAGCATTTTCAAATTGTAATGCCATATTCGGATTCAGCATAATCAAAAACAAAATAGAAACAAAATTCAACGATATTTTTAAAATTATTTTAAATTATATAATTTAACATGATTATTTGGAATTAAGAACTATATTCTGATATGCAATTTCATCCTTCTAATGGCAAAAAAAAATTTGAAAATTTTTCTAATCAACATTATTTTTAGTTGTTTATTTCAATTATGATACATATAGATATTTGTATAACAAGGGAGGAAAGTGCTTTTTTTCCTCCCGAGAATGAAGTTTACTGCCCGACGCGTAGCGGAGGGCAGTAATCATTCAAGGGAGGAAAAGGCACTTTACTCCCATGTTATACATATGGTTTTTCCACCTTCCTCAAATAACAAGTCATTTTTTCATGTTTACTTAATTTATTTATGTAACTAACCAACAAAATTTATTAGAACTAAAACTAATAAGTACGTACAATATAACTGTCAACTGTCAAATATAAGTCAAAATAAAAATGTAAACATTGTTAAATCAAAATAACAGCTTACAGTTTTTTACCATTCTGTGAAATACAGAATGTTTTATAAATAAACGTTAAAATGTATACAAACTTACTTACTTACTTAGTCCTAAGCCTTTCTACCTTTAGGTGTAAGGCTGGTGGAGTTGAGTTTGGCATTGTAGTCTCCATGCTTTCCGATCTTGCGCTAGGTTTCTTGCACTTTCCAATGTCAATCCCTTCTTCTCGACTTCTTTCCTGATTTCATCTACCCACATAACTCTTGGTCTCCCTCTTTTGTTTTTTCCCTGCACTCTCGTTTCGAACACTCGTTTTGATTGCCTCTCGTTCGACATTCTACACACGTGCCCGAACCATCTAAGTTGTCCTTCTACTATTTTTTCATTGATTGGTTCTAGTTTTAGGTTTTGTCTAATTGTTTCGTTTCGTATTTTGTCTGTCCTTTTTCTGTTTGCTATTTTCCTCAGGAACCTCATTTCCATAGCATTGACTCTGGATTTTTGTCTCCCCGTCAATGTCCATGTCTCGCTGCTATACATGATTGTTGGTCTAACTACTGATTTAACGACTGCCGTTTTTACTTTTTCCGGTATCCCTTTTTTCCCAAAAAATGTTGTTTTCATAGTGTTAAATAAGCTTCCTGTTCGTCCCATTCTCTCGTTTATTTCCATGTCTTGTTTACCATTTGATTCGATTATTACTCCTAGGTATTTAAAATATTCCACTTGCTCTAGCTGTTTCCCGTCTAATTCTATTGCGTGTGTCTTCCTCGTATTTGAAATTATCATTGTTTTTGTTTTCTCTGTATTAATTTTCATATTTATGTTTGATAGTTCTTCTTCTAGGATTTCAAGATTGTTCTGTAAGTCTTCTCTGTTTTCTGCTATCAATACCATGTCGTCTGCAAATAGTAGCTCCGATAGTTGAGTCTGTTTCATTTGCCAGTATCCTAATGTTAGTTTTCTCATTCTTCTCTTGGCTTTCTTTATCGCTTCATCCAGTACCACTGAGAATAGCAGTGGACTCAGCACGCATCCCTGTTTGACGCCTTGACTTGTAGAAAATTCTCTGGATTCCTCGTTATTGGTTCTTACTGTATTTGTATTATTTTTGTACATATCCTTTATTACTTCTATTATGTGTCTGTCGACTCCCCTTTCTGTTAGTGTCTTCCAAACGTCCTTTCTTCGGATTCTGTCAAACGCCTTTTCCAGGTCAATGAAGCACATATGTATCTCTCTATTTTTCTTGATTACCTTCTCACTTACTTGTCTTAATGTGAATATTAGGTCTTGCGTGCTTCTGTCCTTCCTGAATCCACACTGTGTGTCTTCCATAGTTGTTTCTATTTGTGTTTTTATTCTTGTCTCTAGTATTCTTGCTAATACCTTCCCAGGGATACTTGATATGGTGATACCTCGGTAATTATTACAGTTTCTCTTGTCTCCCTTTTTGTGTATTGGTAATATAATGTCTTTCTTCCAGTCCTTTGGTAATTCTGCTCTATTTATGATATCATTCATTAGTTCTTTCATGCTATCCATTCCCTCTGTCCCCATGAATTTTATCATTTCCGGGGTGATATGATCCTTGCCTGGTGCTTTGCCCAGTTTTACTCTTTCTATTGCTTTCTCTAATTCCTCTCTTGTTATGGATTCCACTTGTTGTTCTTCATTCCTTTCTTGTATCTCCCCTATGTTGTCCTTGTCTACATGAGTTAGCTCTTTGAAATGTTCTCTCCATCTTTCCATTATTTGTTTTTCTTCTGTTAGTACGTTTCCATTCTTGTCTTTTATATTCGGCATCGTGTGCTCTTTCTTTTGTCTGAGTTGTTTTAATGCGCCGTAGAAGAGTTTTTGGTTTTCCCTATAATTTTTTGTCATTTTTTGTCCAAATATCTCCCATGACCTTTCCTTTCCTGCTTTCACCGCTATTTTAACCTCTTTCCTTTTTTCTTTATATGCTTCGTAATCTTCCGGGTGTTTTGTGCTTAGGTATCTTTTCCATTTGTCTTTTTTGTTCTTTATTTTCTCTCGTATTTCTTCCGTCCACCATTCTGTTCTCCTCATGTTAGTGTTTGCTATTTTTGCTTTCCCGCAAGTTTCCTCAGCTGCTTTGATTATGCTGGTTTTTAGATATTCCCATTTTTTTTCTATATTTGTATTTTTTGCCCTACCTTTCAAAGTATTATCTAAGTTTTCTTGGAATTTCTTCTTATATATTTCCTCTTTTAATTTGTAACTTTTTATTTTTTCATTTACTACCTTTCTTCTCTTTTCTTCTTTTTCCTCTGTTGTTCTCATTCTCATTATTACTAGATGGTGGTCACTGCCAATCTCCGAGCCTCTTTTCACTTTCGTATCCTGTACTCTTTTCCATTTGTTGCTGCTTACCAAAAAGTAATCTATGATTGATTTTTCGTTTCTGCTGTCTTGTACTCTCGTGTATTTGTGTACTTCTTTATGTTTAAATTTTGTATTTGTTATAACTAGTTTATTCTCCATACATATTTCTATTATTCTTTCACCATTTCTGTTTAGCATTTCTTCTCCTTCTTTTCCCATGCACTCCTCTATTCCGCTGTTGTTGTTTCCGACTCTACCGTTTAGATCTCCCATTACAATTATGTTTTCTTCCCCATTATCAATTTGCATTTGGAGCTCCTCGAAAAATTTATCTTTCTCTTCCTTTCTTGCATCTTCATTTACTCCGTAGGCTGTTATTATTGTCCATATTTCTTCGTCCATCAGTTTAATTTTCACCGATAATATTCTCTGGTTAACATATGTTTCTTCTATAACGTGTTGTAGTCTATTCGGTGCAATTATTATCCCGACTCCTTCTTTTGCTCTCTCTTTTGTATCCGCTCCTACCCAAAGTAACCAATATCCTTTGTGTATTTTCTTAAGACCTTTTCCTTTCATCTTCGTTTCTGTTATTCCTAGTATTTCTATTTTTTGTCTTATCATATCTTCTACCAGTTCTTCCTCTTTTCCATTGATGCTTCTCACATTCCATGTTCCCATTTTTATCTCTCCTTTTTTCTGCAATCTAGCTTTCCCCTTTTTCCTATTTTCATCCTTGTTTACCTTTGCATCATCTTTTTCCCTATCGCTTTTCCCATTCATTGCCTTGGTTGTCATTGTTGTGGGTCCGGTCTCATTATTTTCTTTTAGTTTTTTGAAGTCCCTTCCCCGATATTTCTGTGAGTTAGTATAAGTTTCTCTTTATTATGGTCCCATTTCCACTCCTTTCCATTAATCTCCAGTTTCATATATCCTATCTTCGTAGTATTACCTTTGTCTTTTTCTTCTTTTGCCATTTTCCTAATTTTTGCTTGTATTTCCCTTTCCTTTCTTGTTAAATCTGATTCTATATACACCTTTTGTCCCTGTAGATTTTTCAGTTTTCCTTTGTTTTTTAGTACACTCATCTTATCCGTTAGGTTTTCCATTTCTGCTACAAAGATTTGGTCGCCGATCTTCACCGCTCCTCTCAGTCTGACCTCTAATTTCAGATTTCTTCCTATGAAGTGTTCTACTGACTCCTTTACAGGCTTTCCGTCGGTAGCATCTAGTGTTAGGCCTTTTAATACTATATTATTTCTCCGTCTATCTTTTTCCAATTGTTCTATTCTATTGTTTGCCATTTTTAAACCTTCTTCCAATTTTTCGTTTTTTTCTTTCAGCTCCTTAATATATTCCATCGTTTCTTTTTGGTCTTTCCGTATGGTTCTTATTTCTGCCATCATTTCATCATTTTTCCACATAACTTCCCGCATCATTTTTATCATCTCTTCATTTGTGTCGTTGCTTTTATTCGGTGTTCGTCTCGTCAGGTTACTCTTTTCAAAATATAATTTATCTTCTTTATATTTTTTCTTCTTAGATTCTTCGTCGCCACTATCAGATAGTTCTTCATTCTTTCTATAGGTTTCCTTTCGGATTGTTCGGATTTACTTACGTAATAGAAAATAGATATTGTACAGGGCGTCAAAAAGTTATATTTTTATGAATGAAATACCATGATGTCACTTTTACTTTTCTTCCCTAGGGAGGAAAAGTACAACTTTGCTCCCTACAATCAGGTCCGGAAAAGTATACTTTCGGTAGAGGTAGGTGGAAAACTCTTTTATTATTCATTTTACGAAAAACAGTTATTCTTTATAAAATGTTCTACAGGGTCTAAAACCTAAAATACAACCGTCTAATATCAAATTTTGTCAATTTTATACGAGGTATATAAAAAAAATATGAATTTTCCCAAGAGTACTTAAATAATATACCCTTATTTTTCACAATATTGAAAATTGTGCTTATGTAAAGTTGTTTAGAACTAAAAACCATCATTAACCCGCCAGTGGTCGCTATATGAGATTTTCTCTCACGGTTTCAGAAAATTGCACAGAATTTTTTTTCTGGGAAATTATAAGATCTGTAGTTCCTTCTAGTCTCCTAACTATCCTCCCTCGACAATCTAATAGAATCGTCCGCTTAGATAGTGACTCAGTTGACCTAATATCACCCAATTGTTGAGTCAGCGCGCTTCAAGTGAGACATTCTCTCATCAAGCGACCACCCGCGTTACGAACTGTACATAAAAATTAATTTTATTTTGGCACTTAAAACCTAAAATAATGTAAAAAAAAATTGTAATTGTCATCAATCAATTTTTCCAGGGCATTCTTGTTATATTTGTGTGCTGTGCCGTAAATTATCAAGATACGGAGATTGATTAATATTGGTTTAATTCCGATTATTTCTTTTTATTTTATTATATTATTATCTATATTATGTTACATTCTTTTTTTCTTATTATTAGTTAATAAAAAAAGTTTAAAAACTGTTTTAAAAACTTTATTTTGTAAAAAAAAGGTAAAATTTGGATATGTGAGAGAAAATCTCACGCGCGACCACTCGCGTAACAATCTACCTAGCGACCGATGCCGGGTCGCTAGGTTGGGAATCTATCTTTGGTTGGGAAATAAGCCACAATTAAATTGAAAAAATAATTTTATTCGCGTTTCGACGCCCAAATCGGATGTCGTTGTCAAAATATAAAATATTACTAATATTTACTCGGTAATATTTTGTATTTTGACAAGGACATCCGATTTGGGCGTCGAAACGTTAATAAAATTATTTTTTCAATTTAATTGTGGCTTATTTCCCAATCAAAATAATTATAAAAATGCCACAAGAAAATAGCTTCAGAACAACACTAAAAACCATCTTCCAATATTCCATCCTTCTCATTGAAATATTCTGAACTATAAAGGTACTTTATTCTTGATCGAAATTTATCTTTTTTGACATACCTCGTATAAAATTAATCAAAATTGATATAAGATGGTTGTATTTAAGGTCTTTGGCCATGCAGAACTTTTTACAAAGGATAACTTTTTTTCGTATAATTAATAATAGACCAGTAAGGATCTGTTTTTAGATGGAGGTGAGAGGTGGCATTCAGATTTTTGCGGATAAAGTTAGGTGATAACTTCGTTAATAATAATTGATTAATGCTCCGTCTCAAATATGCCCGGAACATTAATAAAAAAAATAAAATATTTAAAAATTTCAAAAAATTTCGTTTTTTTTTCAACTTTTTTTTCTTATAACTTTAAAATGATTCATTTTGGAACAAAGTCGTATAGGAATAAAACAAAGGTAATTAAATTTTCTATCAGATGCGATTGGTTAAAAATCTCTTAATTAATCACCCTTGCTGCAAAATAGCAATAAATATAAAATAAGGGGCAAAACAAGCCTGTTCTTATTCAATTATTTTCCATCACTTAGGTTACACTTGGAACCTTCCTAATTCGCTTAGAAAATTTTTGTAATGTGCTAAAACCGTACACCAATTTTCATTAAAATTGACTTACTAGATTTTGAATAATAATTTTGCAATCTAAACTTTTTTTTAAAAATTAAAATTTTTTAAAATCTTGCACAACAAAAACTAGTATATACAAAGATTTGTCAATTTTTTTACATATAAAGAGGCACTCCACCTATCTAATGCACTTTACAGAATTAAAATCGGATTGTTTAAGCAGCCTCAGCAATGTTTTAAAATTATAAACAATTTTTTGGCTTATAAACAAATTAGTCCTGTGGCCAGGAGGGGGTGCTGCACGCTCCTTTATTTAGATGGACTTACCCAAGATTTTTATGTATTTTTTGACCCGTGGAACCCGATTTTTTTGGGTAACAGTTGATCCGGATGTCAATAAAATTGTTATAAACAAAGAACTTGAGGAATTACATAACATCGATTTTTCGCAAAATAAAACATTTTTTTATATTTCTTGGGTAAGTCTAAGCAAAAAATGTTCTTACAAGTTTTTTCGTAGGATGCATAGTTTTCGAGATAAACGCAGTGGAACTTTCAAAAAATCGAAAAAGTGCAATTTTTGAACGCGAATAATTTTGATTAAAAAATAAAATAGCAATTCTGCTGACATAATTTGAAAGTTTAAATCAAATTATACCGGTTTTAATTATTTGCATTGCTAAAAATTAATTGTTTATTATTAAACAAAGCTATTTGTTTATAAGCCAAAAAATTATTTATAACTTTAAAACATTGCTGAGGCCCCTTAAATAATCCGATTTTAATTCTGTAAACTGTATTAGATAGGTAAAGCACCTCTTGATATGTAAAAAAATTAGACAACTTCTAAATGGTCTACTTTTTGTTCAGAAAGATTTTAAAAAATTTGAACTTTTTTAAAAACATTTAAATTGCAAATTTATTATGCAAAATCTATTAGGTCGATTTTAATGAAATTTGGTACACGGTTTAAGTATGTTACAAAGAATTTCCTAAGTGAATTACTAAGGTTCTAAGTACCACCAAAGTGGTTAAAAACATTGAATAACAACAGGTTATTTTGCCCCCTTATTTTGTATTTATTGCTATATTGCAGAAAAAGTTATAAGTTAAGACATTTTTGACCAGTCCGATATCATACAAAATTCAATTATCTTTATTTTATTTCTCTACGACTTTGTTCCAAAACGAATCGTTTTAAAGTTATAAGCAAAGAAACAGAAAAATATCGACGTTTTTCGAATTTTTAAATATTTTATTTTTTTTATTAATGTTCCGGACATATTTGAGAAGGAGCATAAGTAAATTATTATTAACGAAGTTATCACCTTACTTTATCTGCAAAAATTCGAATGCCACCTTTCACATCCAAAAATAGACGTTTTTTCACAGATCCTTACTGGTCTATAATAAAAGAGTTATCATAATTGAAATAACTGAAAATAATGTTGTATATCCATAATTAAAAAAATTCAACTTTTTTTTAATTAGAAAGATGAAATGGCATATTAGAATATAGTTCTTAATTCCAAACAACTTTTCATTACAACAATTTTTAATATTTTGAATAATAAAGCTACTTTACTCTTGAGTAAAATTCATATTTTTTGACATAATATCTCATATATGGCTTAAAAAAATGAACTGATGGTTCTATTTTTAATTTAGACCATGCACAACTGTTTACGTTGACGAACAGAACGTCTATAGTCGTCTAATTTCCATTGATGTAATGTGACACAACGTCTATATACGTTGAATTTTTCCCTATTCTACTTTGCAAAATACATATAGTGTCACAACACTTGCTTATACATTTGACGCAGTGTCCGTCAACGTGTTAATTGGACACACTGTACAAAACAATTATTGTTCTTTTTTAAACAAATAATAAACAATTAGCGGCAAAATCTGTGAGTAGAACTTTTTACTTTAACATGTATATAAACTAACAAAAAAAGTTTTAGAACAAGATAATCTTGTTTGAATTGCTCGGAAACAATGCATCTTTTCGTTCTATCTTGACTCTTCTAAAATGCTTCGTATAGATTGCTGAATAGAATTGGGCTTCTTATAACAGGCAATATGACGACTTATATACACATATAAGTATCTCGTAGAACAGTCGTATTATTTAAACGTAAATTAAAACATGGCAACATCGTCGGGCTTCGTATAATGTGTGGGCTATAACGAGTGGGCTTCGTAAGACTGTAGGAATAAGACAGTGCTACAATCCCCTTACCCCGTAAACCGCGGGCTTCCATTCATCGGCAGGTTGTAGCGGGCTTCCTATCATTTGTGAGCTATATATATATATATATATATATATATATATATATATATATATATATATATAAGCCAAAAACGCTATATCGCACCGCACCGGTCATACGAAGCCCGACACCTCCTTACGAAGCCCGCATTCGGGCTTCGTAATTCTTTAATGTTATTTCCCCAAAAAACGTACTTTACACCATCTCTCGATATTTTAACGAAGCTCAGAACATGTAAATACGCTTGGGCTTCATATATATTCGGACAAATTTTAGAAATGTACCATAGGTAGCTCTGAAATCATGATTAACAATACGAAGCCCGGGCTGCTTATGCCTGGAATTATTATCAAAACATACACTCGTAGTTCATGGTATCTACCACCAGTTTGCGCTGCGAAAAAAAGTATATACTCTGTAGAAGTTCAGCAGCGTTAGGAAGCCCACATTGAGCTACCGATTATAAGAAGCCCTGAAGTTTGGCAACGTTTTTGCGTATTCCTCAAAGTACTATTAGGTTGTAAACATTTTTATTATTACCTGGCAATGCACATTTTTCGTATTTTTGGGTCGTTCATCGTCATTAATCTTGTGTACTAAGACTCCCGAGAACAGATTATGGTAATTCTTAGCATTACCTGTACACAGTAAGATACCGACAGATAAAAGATTTAAAAATTGAATCGCAAAAGAATTATTTATTTTAATTGATACAATTAATACAAATTAATACTTTGTATTACTAATTTACTATTTTAGTTTGTAATAAGCCACAAAATTTGCTACCAAATAGGAAATTAATATGACAAATTAAATTATTGCTTTTTTTCACTTAAAAAAGTTATTGCCACAACTAATGGCCATTGGCATGGTAGGTACGGTAATTTTTAACAGTTAGGTACCTAGTGTAATGTGTGTGTGTTGAGTAAGTGTCTTGTTACTTTGCAAAGTTGACGTTATTGTCTTTGCAAAGAGACGCTAACTGTATCCGAACGTCTGCGGTCCCTCCGGTGAGTACCGATCCCACAAGGACAGAAACTATTTCCATTTATTAATTTATAATAAATGAAACATTTCTGACCCTGGTGAGATTCGAACTCACAACCATTCGGATTTTTCGATCCAAAGGTAGGCGCTCTTACCACTCATTCAAGGACGGGGTTAAAGTTAATATTATTAAATATTACTTTATAAAATTAAAAATAGTCATTCTTATGAATTATGCGTATTATTCTGATTCTGATACGATGAACACTTGTTTGATGGGTCTGAGCCACACAATTGAGGGTTAGGCCACTGTTTCATTCGTATTTTTAGTATTTGTCAAGGCAAGAATACATTATGTAGTGCCATCTTGCCAAATATAGAGCTAGATTGTGTAGACCACTGTTGAATCATATATCCAATTTTTCTGCTTTTATTGATGTATTAATCTAAAAATGCTCAATTTGTGGACTGTGCCACTGTTGCTCTGAGCGCCTCATTTAATACAAATACAAAATATTTAATACAAATGCATATAGATTTTCCCTTCGGAAAAAATCAAACAATATAGATGTTTTTTAATTTCATTAAGGGGATGGGTACGTAGTTTCTGCTGAAATGCTATTCAAATGGAATACATTTTTTTTTTCGAATTCTGAGAAAACTAATAAGTATTTTTGAAAATTTTAAACTCAGAATAAGAGATTACGTTATTAGCGAGGGCCGAAAGTCCCTGAGAACTTCCATAATGTTTATTTTAATAAGTTACAGGGCTAAAAAACTAAAAGAAAATTTAGTGTGACTTTTAATTCCAAAATATCTCATTCAAAATAAACTTTTTATTTATTGTAAGAGACTTTCGGCCCTCGGTAATAATTTAGTCTTTCATTTTGCGTTTAAATTTTTCAAAAATATTTATTGTTTTTTTTTCAGGATTTGAAAAAAAAAATGAACACAATGTCCGTGGTAATATTTTCCAAATCTTTGTCAGTAGTAAATAGAATATTGCCAGCATATTGTCAGTCAGACAGTGACAATTTTAAAAATTTGACCTGGCATTGGGAATATTTTCAGTTGTTGATTAAATAATATTGATAATGTGTTTGATAAATAATTGATTTAAGACGTGAACTTAATAAAAAGTTATTTATTGTTTATTATTTATGGAAGATCCAAAGCAGAGAATACACCAGGATATATTCAGTGATACAAGCATTGTGTTGTTACAGATGTTCAAAATTGTAAGCGTTTCATAGTAACAATATATTATTAAAAAATCACTTTATCACTTTTCCTCTTTTCTCGATTGATTATTAGCTTTTGTTGTACAGTAGATAAATTATTACTGAATACATAGGTAGTGAAAAAATTATCAGTAGTAATTGCACAAGAGCTCTGAAATTATCGAATTTTTCCCGAGTGACACTTTGACAGTATTAATTTCACGACCCGAAGGGGAGTGAAATTACGTCAAGTGGCACGAGGGAAACAATTCGATAACAATTTCAGAGATCGAGCTGCAATTTGCTGCGATTATTTCATGAATAAAACTGTTTAAAACCAAAATTTTATTGTAATTTATTTATGTAAGTAGAAATTAGTACAATTAAACACACACTTGTTATAAATATTTGACGATTGAAAGTCATCACTTTTATAAGTTTTAAAACAGTAATTGTCATTAATGTCACTGAATGTATTTTTTCACAGCAACGAAGGGCATCTGACGTAATATACTTGACGATGAGATATTATCAAAAATAATCAATTTAATTTGTATTTCTGTAGCTTTCTATTGGTCGGAAATATGAAATAATCATATTAATTAACTGAATTAACAATGAAGGCAATTAATTATACTAGTAAAAGTTATCCAAGAATATTCAAAAGCCATCTTTACAGTTAATGATGAAATTGTCAAGTAAAGTTTACATATCGATACCAGTGACAATTTTACTACACGTAATTTGCCGTGTAAAGACAGAAAAATTAGGGATAGCCTTAAAATATTTGCGAATTATGTACCGATGGCCCTAAGAAATGTTTAATAAACAACATAATAAAAAGTTCTACTCTAGAAGTGGGCACTTAATTTTTTATTAAACTAATGAACTGCGAAATTAGATGTTTCTTTAAATAACCCCGAAAATATAAATTTTAGAAAAAAACTGACTTGACTATTGAAAAATTCAGACTATTGAAAAAAACCTAAATATAAGATTAAAATTTTTATAAAATTAAATCAGTAGCTTCTATAATTTTTTATTTATAACGCTTCACGCTATAACGCTATAAGTCACCCTTCTCACAAACATTGGCGCACTGTAAACTAGCGAAGTGCACGGCTGAGTTATTTCAGTGTATTTCTCCAATTAATGGATCAAATAAAATTTTACAAATTGGACAAGAAAGAAGGAAATTAAGAGAAGGAACAAGAAAGGATAGCTTAATTGGAAAGAAGAACAATTAAGCTATCTTATGGTTATAATAAAAAGAAATAAAATGTATGGGCATAAGTACGGTGTGGGCTGAATTTTGTTTAAACATTATTTAAAAATGTGTAACTAATAAAATTCTTCTTATAAAGCTCTCAGATTTGCACAAATTACCTTTCAAACATCTTACTAAACAATGTTTCATTCAAAAAAATGCCAAAAATTTAATTCAAATGGTATGATGCAAAAATGCAATTTTTGAAAACTTTTACGTAAGTTTTAAGTAAAAACGTAGTTTACAGAATTACCAGCACTTTAAAACGGTATTACTCAAGTTTGAAAAGATTTTTTACAATTTTATAGGTGTTTTTTAAAGCATTTGATGTATTTTTTAAAATTTACTCAATAATTTTATTTTAGAAATGAAACTATGAAACTATGAATGAAACTATTCCTTTTTTACAAAAATTAAGAAAGATAACAAAAATGTACCTAATACAAAAATCGAAAATTACCAACTAAAAAATTGTTTATAAAAAGTGATCAAAAATGTTTTCTCTAAAACTTACCTAAAATAAATTTAATAATAAGCTTGAACAATAATACATTTTCAACAAAAAAATATTTTTAGCTCTTAAACATTATGTCTGCGTAACTTCGAACCTATTAATATCTTTTTTATTACCAGTTTTACGAAAAAAGTTATTCTTTATAAAATACTCTGCATCGTATATGATCTCAGATGCAACCATCCAATATCAAATTTTATTAATTTTACATACGAGGTTTTACATACGATTTTACATTTTGACATACGAGGTATGTAAAAAAATATGAATTTCACTCAAGAGTAAAGTACCTTTAGATTTCACAATATCGAAAATTGTTATTAAAAAAAGTTGTTTGGAATTACAAAATATGTTTCACTGTTCAATTACATTCTTCTAAATGAGATATTGTGAACTATAAAGGTACGGTATGTTTAACAGTAAATGGTCGAGTTCAATTAGTTACCACTATAAAGATCCTGGAATAACCGATAATATTATAAAAGGTCCGGTTTCAGGTAAAATTTAAATATGTTTTCTGGTACAATTTCTTTGCTTTATTATGGGATTACCGTCTAGTCAGTGTTAATTGTCAAAAGACAAACTCTGTCTACCTCGGTTGCTTATCGCTCCGGGTGGGTCTTAACAATGGGCCAGGTCAGATAAATTTAATAATATTTACGACCGCACTAATTGAACTCAACCATTTACTGTTGAACAAACCATACTGAACTGTTAAGCAAAAGTCATATTTTTTACATACCTCGTATAAAATTGAAAAAGTTTGATATCTGATGGTTGTTTTTTGGACTTTAGACCAGAATAGAGTGTTTTATGAAGAATAACTTTTTTTCGTAAAATTAATAATAAAATAGTTGAAATAAATAATTGAAATAAAATAATGATGATGGGTATCCGTAATTTGAGAAAACATTGAATTTTTTTTTAATTATAATGATGTAATTATAATAAAACATAGTTTTTAATTCCCAACAACTTTTTATAATACCCATATTTTGATATTTTGGAATATAAAGGTACTTTACTCTTTAACAAAATTCGTATTTTTGACATACCTCGTATAAATTTGATAAAACTTGATATCTGATGATTGGGTTTTAGATTTTAGACTATGCAGAGGAATTTATGAAGAATAAACTTTTTTTCGTAAAATTTGTAATAAAAATGTTTCAAATATGGTTCCTTGCTACGCAGACATAGTGTAGAAGAGCTTCTTTATAAGCATTTTCAAATTGTAATGCCATATTCGGATTCAGCATAATCAAAAACAAAATAGAAACAAAATTCAACGATATTTTTAAAATTATTTTAAATTATATAATTTAACATGATTGTTTGGAATTAAGAACTATATTCTGATATGCAATTTCATCCTTCTAATGGAAAAAAAAATTTGAAAATTTTTCTAATCAACATTATTTTTAGTTGTTTATTTCAATTTATGATACATATAGCTATTTGTATAACAAGGGAGGAAAAGGCACTTTCCTCCCATGTTATACATATGGTTTTTACACCTTCCTCAAATAACAAGTCATTTTTTCATTTTTACTTAATTTATTTATGTAACTAACCAACAAAATTTATTAGAACTAAAACTAATAAGTACGTACAATATAACTGTCAACTGTCAAATATAAGTCAAAATAAAAATGTAAACATTGTTAAATCAAAATAACAATTTACAGTTTTTTACCATTCTGTGAAATACAGAATGTTTTATAAATAAACGTTAAAATGTATACAAACTTACGTAATAGAAAATAGATATTGTACAGGGCGTCAATAAGTTATATTTTTATGAATGAAATACCATGATGTCACTTTTACTTTTCCTCCCTAGGGAGGAAAAGTACAACTTTGCTCACTACAATCAGGTCCGGAAAAGTATACTTTCGGTAGAGGTAGGTGGAAAACTCTTTTATTATTCATTTTACGAAAAACAGTTATTCTTTATAAAATGTTCTACAGGGTCTAAAACCTAAAATACAACCGTCTAATATCAAATTTTGTCAATTTTATACGAGGTATATAAAAAAATATGAATTTGCTCAAGAGTACTTAAATAATATACCCTTATTTTTCACAATATTGAAAATTGTGCTTATGTAAAGTTGTTTAGAACTAAAAACCATAATTAACCCGCCAGTGGTCGCTATATGAGATTTTCTCTCACGGTTTCAGAAAATTGCACAGAATTTTTTTTCTGGGAAATTATAAGATCTGTAGTTCCTTCTAGTCTCCTAACTATCCTCCCTCGACAATCTAATAGAATCGTCCGCTTAGATAGTGACTCAGTTGACCCAATATCACCCAATTGTTGAGTCAGCGCGCTTCAAGTGAGACATTCTCTCATCAAGCGACCACCCGCGTTACGAACTGTACATAAAAATTAATTTTATTTTGGCACTTAAAACCTGAAATAATGTAACAAAAATTGTAATTGTCATCAATCAATTTTTCCAGAGCATTCTTGTTATATTTGTGTGCTGTGCCGTAAATTATCAAGATACGGAGATTGATTAATATTGGTTTAATTCCGATTATTTCTTTTTATTTTATTATATTATTATCTATATTGTTACATTCGTTTTTTCTTATTATTAGTTAATAAAAAAAGTTTAAAAACTGTTTTAAAAACTTTATTTTGTAAAAAAAGGTAAAATTTAGATATGTGAGAGAAAATCTCACGCGCGACCACTCGCGTAACAATCTACCTAGCGACCAATGCCGGGTCGCTAGGTTGGGAATCTATCTTTGGTTGGGAAATAAGCCACAATTAAATTGAAAAAATAATTTTATTCGCGTTTCGACGCCCAAATCGGATGTCGTTGTCAAAATATAAAATATTACTAATATTTACTCGGTAATATTTTGTATTTTGACAAGGACATCCGATTTGGGCGTCGAAACGTTAATAAATTTATTTTTTCAATTTAATTGTGGCTTATTTCCCAATCAAAATAATTATAAAAATGTCACAAGAAAATAGCTTCAGAACAACACTAAAAACCATCTTCCAATATTCCATCCTTCTCATTGAAATATTCTGAACTATAAAGGTACTTTATTCTTGATCGAAATTTATCTTTTTTGACATACCTCGTATAAAATTAATCAAAATTGATATAAGATGGTTGTATTTAAGGTCTTTGGCCATGCAGAACTTTTTACAGAGGATAACTTTTTTTCGTATAATTAATAATAGACCAGTAAGGATCTGTTTTTAGATGGATGTGAGAGGTCGCATTCAGATTTTTGCGGATAAAGTTAGGTGATAACTTCGTTAATAATAATTGATTAATGCTCCGTCTCAAATATGCCCGGAACATTAATAAAAAAAATAAAATATTTAAAAAATTCAAAAAATTTCGGTTTTTTTCTACTTTTTTTGCTTATAACTTTAAAACGATTCATTTTGGAACAAAGTCGTATAGGAATAAAACAAAGGTAATTAAATTTTCTATCAGATGCGATTGGTTAAAAATCTCTTAATTAATCACCCTTGCTTCAAAATAGCAATAAATAGGGGGCAAAAAATAAGGGGGCAAAACAAGCCTGTTCTTAATCAATGATTTTCCATCACTTAGGTTACACTTGGAACCTTCCTAATTCGCTTAGAAAATTTTTGTAATGTGCTAAAACCGTACACCAAATTTCATTAAAATTGACTTACTAGATTTTGAATAATAATTTTGCAATCTAAACTTTTTTTAAAAAATTAAAATTTTTTAAATCTTGCACAACAAAAACTAGTAAATACAAAGATTTGTCAATTTTTTTACATATAAAGAAGCACTCCACCTATCTAATGCACTTTACAGAACTAAAATCGGATTGTTTAAGCAGCCTCAGCAATGTTTTAAAGTTATAAACAATTTTTTGGCTTATAAACAAATTAGTCCTGTGGCCAGGAGGGGGTGCTGCGGGCTCCTTTATTTAGATGGACTTACCCAAGATTTTTATGTATTTTTTGACCCGTGGAACCCGATTTTTTTGGGTAACAGTTGATCCGGATGTCAATAAAATTGTTATAAACAAAGAACTTGCGGAATTACATAACATCGATTTTTCGCAAAATAAAACATTTTTTTATATTTCTTGGGTAAGTCTAAGCAAAAAATGTTCTTACAAGTTTTTTCGTAGGATGCATAGTTTTCGAGATAAACGCAGTGGAACTTTCAAAAAATCGAAAAAGTGCAATTTTTGAACGCGAATAACTTTTGATTAAAAAATAAAATAGCAATTCTACTGACAGCATTTGAAAGTTTAAATCAAATTATACCGGTTTTAATTATTTGCATTGCTAAAAATTAATTTTTTATTATTAAACAAAGCTATTTGTTTATAAGCCAAAAAATTAAGTTTAAAACATTGCCCCTTAAATAATCCGATTTTAATTCTGTGAAGTGTATTAGATGGGCAAAGCACCTCTTTATATGTAAAAAAATTAGACAACTTCTAAATGGTCTACTTTTTGTTCAGAAAGATTTTAAAAAATTTGAACTTTTTTAAAAACATTTAAATTGCAAATTTATTATGCAAAATCTATTAGGTCGATTTTAATGAAATTTGGTACACGGTTTAAGTATGTTACAAATAATTTCCTAAGCGAATTACTAAGGTTCTAAGTACCACCGAAGTGGTTAAAAACATTGAATAACAACAGGCATATTTTGCCCCCTTATTTTGTATTTATTGTTATATTGCAGAAAAGGTAATAAGTTAAGACATTTTTGACCAGTCGGATATCATACAAAATTCAATTATCTTTATTTTATTTCACTACGACTTTGTTCCAAAACGAATCGTTTTAAAGTTATAAGCAAAGAAAGCAGAAAAAAATCGACGTTTTTCGAAATTTTTAAATATTTTATTTTTTTTTTATTAATGTTCCGGGCATATTTGAGAAGGAGCATAAGTAAATTATTATTAACGAAGCACCTTACTTTATCTGCAAAAATTCGAATGCTACCTTTCACATCCAAAAATAGACGTTTTTTCACAGATCCTTACTGGTCTATAATAAAAGAGTTATCATAATTGAAATAACTGAAAATAATGTTGTATATCCATAATTAAGAAAAATTCAACTTTTTTTTAATTAGAAAGATGAAATGGCATATTAGAATATAGTTCTTAATTCCAAACAACTTTTCATTATAACAATTTTCAATATTTTGAATAATAAAGCTACTTTACTCTTGAGTAAAATTCATATTTTTTGCCATAATATCTCGTATACGGCTTAAAAAAAATGAACTGATGGTTCTATTTTTAATTTAGACCATGCACAACTTTTCACGTTGACGAACAGAACGTCTATAGTCGTCTAATTTCCATTGATGTAATGTGACACAACGTCTATATACGTTGAATTTTTCCCTATTCTACTTTGCAAAATACATATAGTGTCACAACACTTGCTCATACATTTGACGCAGTGTCCGTCAACGTGTTAATTGGACACACTGTACAAAACAATTATTGTTATTGTTTAAACAAATAATAAACAATTAGCGGCAAAATCTGTGAGTAGAACTTTGTATATAAACTAACAAAAAAGTTTTAGAAAAAGATAATCTTGTTTGAATTGCTCCGAAACAATGCATCTTTTCGTTCTATCTTGACTCTTCTAAAATGCTTCGTATAGATTG
The DNA here is from genome assembly GCF_917563875.1 of Diabrotica virgifera virgifera. NCBI lineage: Eukaryota > Metazoa > Arthropoda > Insecta > Coleoptera > Chrysomelidae > Diabrotica > Diabrotica virgifera. The sequence continues at coordinate 147,635,817 of NC_065446.1, forward strand.
CTGAATAGAATTGGGCTTCTTATAACAGGCAATATGACGACTTATATACACATATAAGGATCTCGTAGAACAGTCGTATTATTTAAACGTAAATTAAAACATGGCAACATCGTCGGGCTTCGTATAATGCGTAATCCATATACACTGTGAACGCGTTTATACGAGTGGGCTTCGTAAGACTGTAGGGATAAGACAGTGCTACAATGCCCTTACCCCGTAAACCGCGGGCTTCCATTCATCTGCAGGTTGTAGCGGGCTTCCTATCATTTGTGAGCCATATACATATATATATATATATATATGCATATATTTAAAAAAAAAAGTATATACATATATATATACAACCCGAAATGGTGGATGTGTGAATTGTTCGTAAGGGGATTTTTCCACATTCTCTATTTCATCTGTTTGATTTCGTACGAGTGGTCGTCAAACCATTAACCTTGGATCCTTTGATCACTGAGTGTGTTTCAAGGATCTACATCTCATATTTTTATATATATATATATATATATATATATATATATATATATATATATATATATATATATATATATATATATATATATATATACATATATATATATATATATATATATATATATATATATATATATATATATATATATATATTGATAAAAGGTACGTTGTCGCCTCGCGGTGAAAACTATGACGACCTCGCCTCACCCTTTTGTAGTACTTTTTTTTTTAAATATATGCATATATATAATGAGGGGAACTTTCTAATTAAGAATCTCTAAAGAGGGGAAACGATTTTAGATGTTTTTTTATATATAAATTTACGGTCAAATCCAATGCGCTGTCGCCTCGTAACTATACATGACTAAGAATGAAAGCCAGTACGTTGTCGCCTCAGACGGCGTTGCCAAATATTGGAAAATGAATAAAGGATTGAGTGAGTGGGTCGAATTTTGGTGCACAGCGAGAGGTAGGTATTTAATACGGATGTAGGTAAAGAAATAGTGGGAATTTGTTTACATGTTCTATTGTTGTTTACAATAAAAATAAAGGATGGATATTTTTGATATTTTAAATAAGCTTAAGATATGAACATGATTTGTTTGGATTATATGTGCAAAATGTTTTTATTAGTAGATATTCCAAAGCTAGTATTTTGCAATAAATTAAGCTAAGCCAAATTATTTTGTGTGAATTATTGCATTTATACAGTAAAATTATAAAGGCTCTTAACGATATTATACATAATTTATTATTTATCTATCTCACAGAAAAAAGTGTCAACGGTTTATTTAAAAATTTTAATTAAAAACCAGTGAACTAGTATGAATAGCCGTAAAAATGTTACAACAAAATGTATTCTTACAGCAAAGTGTACGAAAATAATACATAAGGTGGTGAAGGTGGGGTGGTTTTAAGGGCTAAAATGGTTTTCTGAAATTTCTTTTGATCCTAATTTAAAAAAATTTTGAGAAAAACTAAAACTAGGTTTTTAGGTACCTATTTAATTTTTTCCTTCTACAAAAATAATTTCATTATGTTTTGTTTAAATGATTAGCGGCTGTTTGCGAAATGGGGACCTAATATCTAAGTCGTCAAACCCTTTAATTGAGGCGTAGGTGAGATGTTTATTATATCTAAGAATAAAAAAAATTTATAAAAATATCAACAAAAAGTAAAAAAAATATTTTGGTGTGTACAAACTAACTTGTGGTGACTGTCCGAAAACTTACATCGGTCAAACTGGCAGAACTTTTGACAAACGGATAGCAGAACACAAAAGGGCTTTCAACAATAGAAAAACAGACACTTCTACATACGCACTTCACCTTCTAGATCATAATCATTCTTTCAATGAAGAGTTTCAAATTCTACATATTCAAAATAAAGGCCTTAAACTATCATTTTTAGAATCAATGGAAATTAATAAATTGAAAAATACAGATATAATTCTGAATGACCAACTCGAGACAAACAGCTCCCCACTCCTCAACCTCTTCAGTTAAAGATTTAAAAAGGGAAACACCTTGTAAAATATATCACTTGAGAAAGACACTTTGCCGGAACAGCTGTAGTAACAACATAGTTGTAATAAATTTTGTGGAAGTATAGAAAACAAACGTTTTTCAGTGTTTTATTGTTAAAAAAAAATTTCTATATTTTCACTTAAGCAACATATAAACAACTTACAGATGCCATACATATTTTATTTCACTTTTATAAGATGTTGAATTTTTGATTTTATAATATTGGAATTCACCTTTTTATCTAGATGGATATACGCCATCTTGAATATAATTTGAAAAGTGTTCTCTTAAAAGGTTTGTTTTTTAATATTTCTTCTTTGTGGAGGCACATATATCAATCGCATTCGGAATCTTCCTCGCTTGGTTTTTTGATGCTTTGAGTAGTTTTTTATTTGGATAGTACTTATAGTCGCTGTTCGTTTTAAATTCTTTACTTGTTTGAGCTAGAACGTTATCTTTTGCAACCAACGCTTTACTTTTTTTAACTTCTTGCATACCTGAAATACTTGGGAAAATTAATATTCGTATTTTGAAGATTGCTTTTTTTATTCCGTATTTCTGAATCGTGGTGAAAATCTAGTTCTTCAAGCGATTTTCCTTTATATTCTATAGGAAGATAATCCCTTTCCATTACTATTAAAATTTTTGTAATTTTACGGTTTGATAAAAATGTCAGCAGGTAATTCATATCATTCATCATGCATTTTTTCATCATGCCCCATACTCTTGGCAAATTGTTTAGTTTAATTTTTGGACATACTTAAAATTTGTGCTACTGTTACAATATTTTTGCGTAATTTTTTGCTTGATATAGCTTCACGGTTTGTTAAATTCATTTTGCTTGTCAATTTACGGATCGCAATATCCCCTTTGTCCCATTTTAGCTTACTGCCTGGAACTGCAAACATATAGTTATTAACGTCGGACAACGTCAGACATGTATTTATGTCTCATCATCATCATCATTCTCTTTGCCTTATCCCTATGCGGGGTCGGCTTCCCTAATTGCATTTCTCCACACAATTCTGGGTCATATCAATGTTAATCCCCTTTACCAACATGTCCTGCCTTATCGCCTCCCCCCAGGTCTTCTTTGGTCTTCCTCTCCTACTCCTTCCAGGAATCTGCACTTCAGCTATTCTTCGTATTGGGTGATTAACGTCTCGACGTTGAACATGACCGAACCATCTTAACCTATGCTCTCTCATTTTGGCATCAATTGGTGCCACACCTAGACTTCCCCTAATATACTCATTTCTAATTTTATCCTTCTTTGTCACTCCACTCATCCATCTAAGCATTCTCATTTCCGCCACATGCATTCGTTGTTCCTCTTTCTTTTTCACTGCCCAACATTCAGTCCCGTACATCATAGCCGGTCTTATGGCTGTTTTATAGAATTTTCCCTTCAGCTTCATTGGAATTTTTCTGTCACACAACACACCACTCGCTTCTTTCCACTTCATCCATCCAGCCCTAATTCTACTGCATGCATCTCCATCTATTTCTCCATTACTCTGTAATACCGATCCTAGGTACTTAAAACTATTGCTTTTCACAATCATTTCACCATCCAAAGATACCATTTTATTTGTAGTAGCTCCATCTTTAAATGAACATTCCAAATACTCTGTTTTTGTCCTACTAAGTATGAAATTTATCAGTCTCTCCCACACCTGTCCTAACACTAGTCGTTACTCCCTCATACATATCCCTCACAATCTTTACATATTCACCAGGGACTCCTTTCTTATTGAGTGCCCACCACAGAATCTCGCGAGGAACTCTATCATATGCTTTCTCAAGATCAATGAATACCATATGAGCGTTTGTTTCTTTACTCCTGTATTTTTCCATCAACTGCCTTATAATGAAAATTGCATCTGTTGTTGATCTACCCTGCATAAAGCCAAATTGATTCTCGGATATTTCGGTCTCTTCACGTATCCGTCTGTCAATTACTCTTTCCCATATTTTCATGGTGTGGCTAAGCAGTTTTATAGCCCTGTAGTTTGTACATTGTTGTATATCTCCCTTGTTTTTGTAAACAGGTACCAGTATACTGCTTCTCCATTCGTCTGGCATTTGTCCAACTTCCATAATTCTATTAAATAGACCTGCTAGCCACCTTGTTCCTGTCTCTCCCAATGCTCTCCATACTTCCCCAGGAATATCATCTGGTCCTACCGCTTTTCCTTTCTTTATTTTTTGAAGCGCTTGAGCCACTTCCTCGTTGGTTATTTTGGTGACCATTGCTGCTACTGTCTCCGTTGACTCTACAGGCTGTCTGTCAAATTCTTCATTTAATAAGCTGTCAAAGTACTTTCTCCATCTCTTTTTGACTTTCCTTTCGTGAACTAGTATTTTATTATTTTCATCTCGGATACATCAAATCTGATTAAAATCTTTTGCTTTCCTTGCTCTCTGTTTGGCTATTTTATATATCTTCGTTTCGCCTTCCCTGGTATCAAGTTGATCATATAGGTTTGAATACGCTTCTGCTTTGGCTTTTGCTACTGCTCCTTTCGCTTCCTTTTTCGCCACCATATAGTTTTGAAGATCTGTGTCGGATCTGGTTTCTGCCACTTTTTATATAATTTTCTCTTCTCTTTTATTTTTCCTTGTACTTCGTTTGACCACCACCAAGTCTCTTTATCCTCAAACTTTTTTCCTGACGTTTTCCCAAGTATTTCAATAGCAGTCTCTCTTATACTACTGGCCATTTTTCTCCAAATTGTATTAGGGCTTCCTTTCATGTTCCAACATATTTTTTCTACTATTCTTCTCCTGAATAGACCTTCTTTCTCATCTTTCAGCAGCCACCATTTGATTTCTTGTGGTCCTCTCCGATATTTTTTTTTAGTTTCGCTTTTTACTTCGATGTCCAGAACAAGCAGCTTATGTTGTTGGCTTACTGTCTCACTCACTATTACCGTGCAGTCCTTGCATTCACGTATGTCTTCTTTCCTTATCATGAAGTAGTCTATTTGGGATTGATGTTGTCCACTTTTGTAGGTAATAAGTTGAGTTTCTCTCTTTTTAAAGAATGTGTTAACAATCGCCATATCCAATGCTGTTGCTAATTCAAGCATGTCATCTCCAGCTTCATTTCCAGTTCCAAAGCCTAATCCCCCATGTATTGTTTCATATCCTGTCTTGGTTTGGCCCACATGTGCATTGAAATCACCTCCTATTATAACTTTCTCCTCTGCTGGAATATCACTCAGTACGTCTCCTAATTGATCATAGAAAGCTCTTCTTTCATTCTCACCCAGACCTGTTTGGGGAGCATACACACAAACAACATTCAATACCTCTTTATCAATTACAAATTTCACTGACATCATTCTATCACTCGTTCTTACAACTTCTACTACGTTATCTTTCATTTCACTATCAGCAATTATACCAACTCCATTTCTAGTGTTACTACTCCCTACATACCACAATTTGTATCCTTCACCTAGTTCTTTCGCCCTTTGTCCTTTCCACCTAGTTTCTTGAATACAAGCAATTTGAACTCTTCTTCGTTTGAGCGCATCCACTAACTCCAGACTCTTACCTGTAAGACTACCAAGATTCCAAGACCCTATCCTGATTTTTCTAACCTGCAATGGTGTTCCCCCTGAGATAGTCCTCACCCGGAGATCCGAACGGAGGCTCATTTTACTTCCGGAACATTTTACCTCAGGAGATGCCATCATTTCAGTATAAGTTTTTACTGCGTTTGGAGAAGGTCTTTTCATTATTATGGCCTGAAAAGATTTTTGGATATTTGATGCCTGAATGCCTTTTCTATCAGCACCATACCCTGCCCTGCACGTTTAGCCAATACACCACCAATGCAACCAAAGTGCAGTATTACCCCACACCCGCCTGCATTTTTCTGTATAGGCCAGGATCCCTACTGTAAGGACTGCCCTATAAGCCAATGTATTGTTGCCCGTATCCCGCCGCTAGGAGGCACGTACTTTGGTTATTTCGGGATACACATGTATTTATGTCTATGTTTTATTAAAGTTTCTATGAAACCTTGCAACATTTTTGGAAGTAAAATAACAACAGCTCAAGAACCTTTACCAGAACACACTGGAATTTTGTGTCCTCTCGTAAGTGCCTTTTCTCCTTCAGTTAAAACATTTTCAAAATCACTGAAGTCCGTTTATCTTTAGTTACTAGATTGCTGAATTTTTAAATACTGAACATCACCTATTCGTCTCCTGTTAAAAAAATGACTAATGCTAGAGCATAGTTAACTAAATTTTTATGTTTCAACGTCATCAATATTGCTCTCAAACGTCTACTGCCACTTCACACCAATTTTAATACTTTCTTCTCAGAATATTTTAATATCTTTTACAAGTGGTACGAGCTTTGACCATTTTTGTTCTTGAATCATTTTGTTCTTGTTGTCAGGAACGTTTTCAAATTATGTATTTATATGTGCCTCCTGATGAGAGACTAATAAGTTTCGAAACCGGTAGAGGCGCTTGCAGCGCTCTCTGATTGGACTAGAATATGATGCGGCTGTAGTTTCGCGTTGCAACGAAATTGAAAATGGTTATTCATTTTTCACATATAAAACTCTTAGAGCACTTGAGATCGTCAACATTTTTGGGTCTTGAAATACGCTTCTTTCGTTTTGTCGAATACTCTTGTTTCTTAACATTTAATTTGGGGACAACGTTTTTTGGATCCATTACACAGGCTGTAAGGGTTTGCGATTCAGAAACGTAATTATTACTGGAACCACCACGGTTTTTTGATTGCAAATTCTGTTATGTCGTTTAAGATGATACCATCATTTGCTAATAGTCTAGCTAGAAGGCTTACAAGACATAATAAATGAAGTTACAGAAGTGAGTCAGCGTTATGGACTGAATCCTAATATGAAGAAACCTGAATATATGAGGATCAGGAAAGATAACGCATCAGTTGAAGGGCTAGAAAAAATCGTAAACAAATAAGTATAAACATGCATATTACCTATTAGGATATTAATCTGGTGAGCAATATCAATGATAAATAAAATAAATAATAAAATAAAACTACTTCGATGATATGTATTTCCCGTGTTATCTTTACATCGCCACCTATCAAAATCTTATTTTCAGTTATTTTGTTCGTTTCATGTCTTGTCAGTTTATTTTTGTTAATTTCTCATTTTATCGTCCTATATTTTTTTTGCTTGAAATATTACTGTCGTCATATTTCTATAGACCAGGGCGCATCTGTAAAAATATTAGAACATTTGGACGTTGAGAGGTGACTCAATTTATTTGCAGAAATTGTTTGAAAATAACTCACATAATAATATTTGAGTTATCCTCCCTCTCAAAAAGGTCCGGAACATTGTTTAAATAATCAAAATGTCAAAAAATGAAGGAAAAATTAGATTTTTTTCTTCGTTTTGTCATTATAACTTTAAAAGTATTCATTTTCGAGAAAAGTTGTACTGACATAAAAGTTGCGGAATTAAATTTCCTACAATATAGAATTGGTTATTAGTTTAAAAAATGGTCACCCTTGTTGCAAAATAGCAATAATTGCGAAAAAAACATACAAAAACAAGTAATCGCATTTTACGTTTTTCAACCATTTATGCTACACTTAGGACCTTCATGTTTCACTCAAAAACACTTTATGATACAGTAAAACATTACTGTAAATCTTATTAGGATCGGTTCAATAGATTTTGCAAAACAAATTTTGCAACCCAGCTTTCTCAAAAAAAATTCATTTTTTCAAAATGTTACAGGACTAAAAATAAACAGATAGCTAGTTGAAATTGTTTTTGCGTATAGAAGTGTACTGTACATTTCATTTGCAATTTGTAAAATTAAAATCGATTAACTACCACGGCGTCAGGAATTTTTTTAAGTACACATTAATTATTGGTGCTACGCGCAGGACAGCGGATAGTTTGCTCTGATTGGGCATTCCAATCACCTTTGATAATGATTGATACATTTTAATTTTTATTACATTTTGATATAAATACATAAATTTGTTTATTGCAAAATAAAACCACATACTCTATCCTTTGAAATAACACTTTTTTTTAGCAAAAACTTTCTTTGTTCATATATTTTAACTTAGAGAATAAAAGTTTATTATTTTTAAACATATGCAATTGTTTAAACAATATTTCACAAACAATAATAAAATTTTGATTTTTGTGGAATTAAAATATTAAAATACAACAAAATATAGAGTAGGAAAATAATATATTAGATAAAGATTGAAAGAAATTTTTGTGGAAATCAACGTGTGAATCGAACACCGCTGTCCTGCGCGTAGCACCAAAAATTAATGTTTATTTAAAAAATTTCCTGACGCCGTGGTAACTAATCGATTTTAATTTTGAAAATTGCAAATTAAAGGTACAGTACACTTCTATAAGCAAAAAAAAATTCAACTTGCTATCTGCTTTATTTTTAGTCCTGCAACATTTTAAAAAAATATTTTTTTTTGCGAAAGCTGGATTGCAAAATTTATTTTGCAAAATCTATTAAACCAATCTTAATGAAATTTACAGTGGTGTTTTACGATATCATAAAGTTTTTCTGGGTAAAATATGAAGGTCCTAAGTATAGCATAAATGGTTGAAAAACGTAAAATGCAAATACTTGTTTTTGTATGTTTTTTTTCGCAATTATTGCTATTTCGCAACAAAGGTGACTATTTTTTAAATTTTTAACCACTTCTATATTGTAGGAAATTTAATTACGCAACTTTGATGTCAGTACAACTTTTCTCAGAAATGAGTAGTTTTAAAGTTATAATCAAAAAACCAATAAAAAAATCGAATTTTTCCTTCATATTTTGACATTTTGATTATTTAAACAATGTTCCGGATCATTTTGAGTGGGAGGATGATGAATTCCTATACGAGATTTGCTTAGATTGACTCCCGTTTGCATGCCACCCACATAAAGATACTTATTTTGGTTTTAGTTTTTTTATTTGAGTTAAGCCATTCAGGTTCATTTTAGTGTTTTTCAGCTTTCTGTAATTTCGATAGTATATCAGTGTTTATCCTCTGTCATAGTCATAACTGTTACTTTTTTTTTCTACTGCTGTTACAGAAAAAATCATTTATGTTCTTACTTTTGTAATAAAGTCACATAATATAACAATTTTTTTATTTTTTAGGATTAAATTAATGACTGGTTAGAATTTTACTATCCTTTCATCTTCATGATCCTTTGGGGCATAGACTTGTTCAGTTCCATATTTTAATGACTACTTAAGTATTACAAATTTTTATTAATTCCTATGCGACCAGCTAACATATTTTTATTACGGCATGCTCTCTCTCTTTTATAGAACTTGTTTATACAGGGTGTCCAGAAACTCTACCCACAAACGAAGACAGGCGATTCCTCAGATATTTTCCTAAGACAATTTAACCCAATTCACCTAGTCCGAAAATGCTTCCTAAGGGAGCTAGAGCTCTTGGAAGATGGTATCTAGTAATTAGTTTTTCTTAAATACCTTCAGAACGCTTCTATTTAGAAAAAAGAAATTTGGTAAGCCTATTCATCTTCCAGGGATAAATCGATTCCATCCATTTGTATTAAATAGTGTGATGTTACTGCCTTCTAGGTCGTAATTAATTAAAACTCTCTTAGTTCAAATACATTATATTATTTACTTTTAACTCCGTCTACAATTAACCATAACAATGGGTTTACATATCACAGTAACGACCTACCGTCACATTGCTCAATTACTAATTACTATAAATAATTATAACGATAACGATCGATCCGTATCATCGGGCGTTCACTTATATATATATGATGAACTCTCGCAACCTCACGCTCGGCCTTGGTCAAGAGCGAACGATGAATGATATATGTTTTTCTTTGAATAACACATCTTTTGTACAGGGTGATATTATAATACCACACCTCCCCGTTTTGTTAAAATTACATATTTTTAAAATGTGATGCTCCTCTTTCCCTTTTACAAAAATGTTTATGGTTACCTAATACTATTTTGAAAAATTAAATTTCCTAACTATGCTAACTAACTGTAACATTACATTTCAGATCAATCAATTTTTCCCTAAACATGTATATTCTTTTTCCTATTTTACACAAAAGTCCATATTTTCCCTATACTAAACTGGTATTTTATAACCTATTACTAGTTCACGTACTTTCACGTCGTGTCTTTTCGTCCTTTTTTTTTTTTCGTTCACTAATTCACTTCATCAAAACAGTGTCCACAGTGAATGAAATTGATCCTTACTTTTAAATAGTCTTTTAGTGCCTATAGGCATCTCATATAAGCGGGGGAATACCTAACTAAAAATCTCGTATCTACCTAAAAGTCCTAAGCTAAGCTAATATTACTCGAATAAGTAAAAAAAATGTATCCTTTACTCTATTAATAATTCCTATTTCAGTCTTCTTTTGATTTATTTATATATGTCTTACTAACTCTAAAATAATGTACCTATAATAAAAATGTAATCTCTCTAAAAATTTCTAAAATGTTTCTATAAAACTTTCAATATCTCTCTTGTACCTATAATAAATATTTAATCTATGTTTCTGAATGTCTAAAAATTTCACTTTTTGTGTCCCTTTGCTTACTATCTACTAACGCTATTGTAAGATATTGTCTATCCTTAATTCAAACACTTCCATTTTCCGCGAAAATTTAACCTGAATTCATTATATGCATTAAAAATAAGTTATTTATAATTAACAGTACTTTAGAGAAAAAAAAAATTTACAGCTTTTTTAATTCTTAGACATATTTCAATGATTAGCTACCTATTTATTTGCTTAGTACCTTCTTAATTTTGCTTCTTTTCTTGCAATTTTTATGTGTCTTCTTTCATTTTTCCCACATATTTTACTAAAAATTCTCTTTTTTTCTATTCTTCTTGTCTGGTACTACAACTATATATTTCTTCATTTTCTCCACATAATAACACTTCTACAGTGTACATAATTCATATTCATATACATATTTCATATAACAATCATATATCATTTATCTCATATATCATTTCACATAACATCATAATCATCACTTCATATACTAGCTCCGATACCTTCGTTTTACCTTAATAAAAGAGGTTTCACTCGGATGTCTTAGTTCTCCGCCAATATTAACCCGAATTTTCGCCTTGATCTGTACGCACCATTAAGGTGGTATAGTTAACTCAAAACACGAAATAGGTATTTTATGCGGTTCAAATTCTTCTAAAAATATCACAACCTCAATCCCTTGCTTTGAGGCCGTTGTTTATTCACGAATAATCATGAATAAAATAGGTACCCTTCAAAACACAGAGTGGGTCTCTAATAAGCTTTCAAGCTTCTATAAATCACTTAGTACCTTCCTAATTTGACAAGAGCAGTGGGTTTCTTATTGTCTCAAATTTCCTCATAATATTTAGCTTATAATATTGTTAGTTCTTCTTCTTATCTGTATGGTTCTCCAGATTCCTTATCTCGACTCATCAGGTCGGTTCGTTAAAAGTATATTTCTTGTTTACAGCAAAGTTTATCTTAAGCTCTTATATCAACGTATGTCATCACTAATCATTATTCATTAAATAAAAATCATTTATATATCATTTATCACACAAAAATTATTAATTCAGGTTCATATCATACAAAATTTAACACAAAATCGATGAAAATGTACTAAATATACTCAATAAATATCAATATGTAATAAGATAACTGGCTAATAAAAATTCAAGAATAGTATACATATTTTACAAAAATTCAATAAAAATTCAAAAATAGCATATGAAAAATTAGGTAAAAATATTCAAAATAAGTTTATATCTCATAATTCGATAGAAATTTTTGAAAAAATTCGATATTCCATAAAATATTCAAAAATAACCGTACTAAAAAAATCGAAATCGGATAGAGATTTTCAAATAGATTCAATAAAAATTCAAATTCAATAAAAATTCAATAATAGCAGATATAATAAACTTCTATAAAAATATTCAATTCAAAAATCACTTCATGTTTCGAAATTCATAGATATTCTTAAAAAAATCGATACTTCATCAGTTATTCAAAAATCAGAAAAGATAAATATTTAATGTTCAATAATAATATAAAACGAGGGAAGCATTTTTAATAAAGATAGACATTCTTACTTACATTTTATCACTTTGTCTTTGTTCCCTGGGTCCTCTGCATCTTCGTCCTGGTCCATCTTCGCCGTCTCCGTTTCCAATTTTTGTCGCCCATTGTCAGAAGATTCTCCCAATTAATTTACAGGAGCGCCATGTAATAAATAGTGTGATGTTACTGCCTTCTAGGTCGTAATTAATTAAAACTCTCTTAGTTCAAATACATTATATTATTTACTTTTAACTCCGTCTACAATTAACCATAACAATGGGTTTACATATCACAGTAACGACCTACCGTCACATTGCTCAATTACTAATTACTATAAATAATTATAACGATAACGATCGATCCGTATCATCGGGCGTTCACTTATATATATATATATATATATATATATATATATATATATATATATATATATATATATATATATATATATATATATATATATATATGATGAACTCTCGCAACCTCACGCTCGGCCTTGGTCAAGGGCGAACGATGAATGATATATGTTTTTCTTTGAATAACACATCTTTTGTACAGGGTGATATTATAATACCACACATTGTGAATTTCTAGTATCGGTCATAGGCGTCCGTTTTGGGTAGGGCAACGGTTATTTTATCGCATAACTTTTTTGTCTTTAACGTTCAAGTATTTTTGACTCTGTATTAGTAAATTGTGAGGTATTCTAGAATTAAAAGCTACTCTTGCTTTAAGTCGGTAGGACACACCGATTTCTAGAAAAATTCATTTGAAAATTTTCGTTTTCTGAAAATTAAAGACAAAAAGTTATGCGATAAAATAACCGTTTACCTACCCAAAACGGACGCATATGACCTGTACTAAATATTTGCAATTAAAGAAATCGATTTATGTCTGAAATATAAACAAACGTAGCAGTTTTTGTTTTCTAAATAGTTTTTTTTTTAATTTTTTTTAATTCAAGGAACGAGAAATTTTCAAATAGATTTTTCTACAAAATGGTGTATTCTAGTGTTGCCCAAATGCAAGACCAAGACGAGACTTGGACAGTCTTGGTCTTGGTCTTGCACCAGTACACCTGGTCTTGGTCTTGGTCTTGGTATTGCACTCCCAGTCTTGGTCTTGGTCTTGCAGCAAGAGTCTTGCAAGTCTCGCAGTTACCCACTAGCATATTGCTATTTATTAATAAACAACTCACATTAGGTGGGTTTGAACCCACGATCTAAACTATCCTTGCCTATACTCTAACTAACTGGGCTATCTACCGTGTCCCACGGGAGTCAGTCTTTGTCTTAATAAACGTTTGCATTTAATAACCTGACATGTGCTAAAACATGATGAAAACACAAAAAATCAAACATATGACATAAACTTATCTAGACTGTATTTTAAAGAACATTATCTGTCTAGAAAGGGATTGATGGACTCTCACATTAGGTATATGAATGAAATGGAATATTTCCCATATAAATAATTAATAATGAAATGGAATAGAAGAGTTCTACAATTTGCCATTTATTCAAATAAAAAATAAAAAAAATACAAATTAAATTATAACACAGTACGCAATAGCTTTGACACTATTATTAGTTGAAAATTTTTGTTTGCTATTAGTTGAAAATTTTAAGATTGACTTTTTTTTAACAAGAATTAATACAAAGTAATACACGCAGTCTAATTATATAACATTTATACAAAGTGAGATTTATGTATAGAACCCCTCAAATATCTCGGAAACGACTTTAACGATTTTTATAGAATTTGGTGAATAAAGGTGTTCTAGTGCGGCCGATATTATAGTGGTAATTACAGATTGTTACCAGATCTTGCGTTTTTTTGAAAATATAATGAACTTAAGTATTTCGAATAGAACACCCTGTATATTTTTGCATTTTGAACCATAATAACTACTAATTAATTTTCATGTAATATTTCCTATATACCGAAATGCCGTAATTTATATATTAGTTATTTCTATATTTATTTAAAAAAAAATTAAACAAATTATAAAAATCAATTGTTTCAGCCCTGGCAGACTTATTTTAGGTTCTTTGAATTATATGGAACAAAAAAAGGTCTTTTGTAGTTTTTGTCTAAAGTTATTCGTTTCCGAGTTATAAACAATGTAAAACTGAAAAAAATCGAAAAATGACGATGTTCAAGGCTCAAAATCACAAGTAATAGCTATTTGTATAACAAGGGAGGAAAGTGCTACTTTTGCTCCCGAGAATGAAGTTTACTGCCCGATGCGTAGCGGAGGGCAGTAATCATCCAAGGGTGGAAAAGGCACTTTACTCCCATGTTATACATACGGTTTTCCCACCTTCCTCAAATAACAAGTCATTTTTTCATTTTTACTTAATTTATTTTATGTAACTTACCAACAAAATTTGTTAGAACTAAATCGAACAAGTAGATACAATATAACTCTCAACTGTCAAATATAAGTCAAATTATTAATGTAAACATTGTTAAATCAAAATAACAATTTACTGTTTTTTACCATTCTGCAAAATACAGAGTGTTTTATATATAAATGTTAAAATGTATAGATACTTACGTAATAGAAAATATATATTATACAGGGCGTCAATAAGTTATATTTCAGGAATGACATATGACGTTACTTTTAATTTTCCTCCCTAGGGAGGAAAAGTACAACTTTGCTCCCTACAATCAGGTCCGGAAAAGTATACTTTCGGTAGAGGTAGGTGAAAAAAAATATTATTTTCGAAATCTCGAACTGCCTAAACTGAAGTTTAAACTTTATTTATCAGTTGTCGATAAGTAATTTGTTTATTTCATTTTGAAAAACATTGTTTTTTAGTTTTTAATGCAGCTTAACAATAAAAAAAACAATGGCAAAATCACACATCGGCCAATATCTCTTTTATATAATAATAAATATCTCTTTTTTTGAAATTTGAAGGTTTTTTATCATTTCACCGTGCGCCAATGGACTATACATGGTAGCCAGGCATTATCTTATCTAGTGCTTTTTCAGCAAAAAATTTTGTTGGGCCGATTGATCTAATATCTAATTGCACACCCTGCAAAAAGTAGGATGTTTAGTCTTTACAATATGGATAAGGAAAAACAATTGAGTCCGTAACAGTGAATATGGTATTCGTATTATATTTTTATCACCTTATAGGCGACATACTTCTTTAAAAGTTTCAATGCGATATTGTTATACACACAACACAAGAAGATTATTTTATGAAAGGTTGCTATTCTCAAAATCTAGACAATTGCTCAATTGTAATTAATTTCGGAGCGAAGGCGTCGTCTGATATTAGAAAAGAATGAAATATTTTATTTTTACATTGTATAATAATTTATTATGACCTCTGAGTACGTATCCAATAAATAAGTGTTCATATTTTTAATTCGGTATGTATGTTCATCGTATTGTTCATAATGCGGATAAATCCATTTTTCCAAATTCTTGTTACATATTTTTTTGTATCTCATAGTCTCTAAGCATATACCCGAACTAATATACAGGGTGTAACAAAAATACAGGTCATAAATTATATCACCTATTCTAGGACCAAAAATAGTTCTAATGAACCTAACTTACCTTAGTACAAATATGCATATAAAAAAGTTACAGCCCTTTGAAGTTACAAAATGAAAATCGATTTTTTCCAATATATCGAAAACTATTAGAGATTTTTTATTGAAAATGGACATGTGGCATTTTTATGGCAGGAATATCTTAAAGAAAAATTATAGTGAAATTTGTGCACCCCATAAAAATGTTATGGGGGTTTTATTCTCTTAAACCCACCCAAACTTTTGTGTACGTTCCAATTAAATTATTATTGTGATACTATTAGTTAAATTCAATATTTTTAAAACTTTTTTGGTTCTTAGTATTTTTTCGACAAGGCAGTTTTTATCCAGTTGCTGCTTCTTTTCTAATATGTTTACGTACAGATTTTATGGGGGTTTTGTTCCTTTAAATCTCCCAAATGGTTGTGTACGTTCCAATTAAACTATTACTGCGATACCATTAGTTAAACACAGTGTTTTTAAAACGTTTTTGCTTCTGTGTATTTTTTCGATAAGGCACATTGTATCGAGATGTGATTTCTTTTTTAATATGGTTTAAAATATACCTAAATATGTAAATCGTAAATAAATTTTCCTATTATTATCAAGTCTCCATAATCGCACTTAACCATATCACAGATGAACATAACATATATGTGGCCATATACAAATGTGTGGTGGATTTGACAAGTAATATGCAAAATATTTCGACAAATACTGACTTTTCGAAAAAGCACCAAGAGGCAAAGAAGTTTTTAAAGCATTGTGTTTAACTAATGGTACTACAATAATATAATCAAATTGAAACGTACACAAAAGTTTGGGAAGAGTTTAAAGGAACCAAACCCCCATAAAATTTTTATCGGGTGTCTAAATTTCAGTATAATTTTTTCTTAAGATACTACTGCTTTAAGAATGCCACATGTTCATTTTCAATAAAAAATCTCCAATAGTTTTCGATATATTGGAAAAAATCGATTTTCATTTTGTAACTTCAAAGGGCTGTAACTTTTTTTATGTGCACATTTGTACTAAGGTAAGTTAGGTTCAATCGAACTATTTTTGATCCCAAAATATGTAATTAAATTTATGACCTGTATTTTTGTTACACCCTGTATTATTCCATAAAACGACACTCAAACTGCAAGACGCAAGAGTCTCGCAGGCTTGGTCTTGTTCTTGCTCAAGTCTTGCACGGTCAGTCTTGGTCTTGGTCTTGCTAAAATAAGGCGGTCTTGGACTTGGTCTTGCTAAAACGCAAGAACAAGACCAAGACTGCAAGACCAAGACCGATTTTGGGCAACACTAGTGTATTCTATGGACTTTTAACGCAAGAGTACCTTTTAGTACTAGAAAAACTCACAATTAAATAATCCATAGTCAAAAATGCTTAAAAATTAAACACAAAAATGTTATGGGATAAAATAACCGTTCTAATGAACCTAACTTACCTTAGTACAAATATGCATATAAAAAAGTTACAGCCCTTTGAAGTTACAAAATGAAAATCGATTTTTTCCAATATATCGAAAACTATTAGAGATTTTTTATTGAAAATGGACATGTGGCATTTTTATGGCAGGAATATCTTAAAGAAAAATTATAGTGAAATTTGTGCACCCCATAAAAATGTTATGGGGGTTTTATTCTCTTAAACCCACCCAAACTTTTGTGTACGTTCCAATTAAATTATTATTGTGATACTATTAGTTAAATTCAATATTTTTAAAACTTTTTTGGTTCTTAGTATTTTTTCGACAAGGCAGTTTTTATCCAGTTGCGGCTTCTTTTCTAATATGTTTACGTACAGATTTTATGGGGGTTTTGTTCCTTTAAATCTCCCAAATGGTTGTGTACGTTCCAATTAAACTATTACTGCGATACCATTAGTTAAACACAGTGTTTTTAAAACGTTTTTGCTTCTGTGTATTTTTTCGATAAGGCACATTGTATCGAGATGTGATTTCTTTTTTAATATGGTTTAAAATATACCTAAATATGTAAATCGTAAATAAATTTTCCTATTATTATCAAGTCTCCATAATCGCACTTAACCATATCACAGATGAACATAACATATATGTGGCCATATACAAATGTGTGGAGGATTTGACAAGTAATATGCAAAATATTTCGACAAATACTGACTTTTCGAAAAAGCACCAAGAGGCAAAGAAGTTTTTAAAGCATTGTGTTTAACTAATGGTACTACAATAATATAATCAAATTGAAACGTACACAAAAGTTTGGGAAGAGTTTAAAGGAACCAAACCCCCATAAAATTTTTATCGGGTGTCTAAATTTCAGTATAATTTTCAGTATAATTTCAGCCCAAAACGGGCGCCTATGACCGTACTGGAAATTCACAATGAATAGAACCGATTTATATCTGGATGATAAATATGCGTACCAATTTTCGTTTTTCTAAATAGAAGCGTTCTGGCGGTAGTTAAGAAAAACGAATTACAAGACGCCATCTTCAAAGAGCTCTAGTTCTCTTAGGAAGCATTGTCGGACTAAGTGAATTGGGTTAAATTATCTTAAAATTATCTGGAGAATATCCCTTTTTCGTTTGTTAGTAGAGTTTCTGGACACCCTGTATAAGGGCAACAATTTTAAATCGTAAGCTGCAAATTTTATCTTAAACTTTTTAGCTGCCTTGTTACGGTGCCGACAGCGCATATTTTTATATTACACGACCTAATACCCAATGCAAACTGAAAGCGACGTTGCCAAAATCTGAGGCAACAAGGTACCGGTTGTTAACCAGAAAGTAGAATTTATATGCTGAGGCGACAACATACAGCCAGTCACTGCTGCAATGCCGATACTAGCGCCAGTGATATACAGCCGAACTAACGAACCAAAAAATAGTGAAAAGGGGTACCTTGTCACCTCAAAACTATTTTTTGCACATCGACTCATAAGGTGGTTGGAAAGCTGTCCTGAAATTTTCAGCCCAAAACGTTGTCGCCTCACCAAAGTGAGGCGACAACGTCATATATGAGGCCACAACGTCTACCGATTCACCGTTTCTGAGGCGAAAAGGTACCCCTTATCAAAATATATATGAGCAATTCCAAACGATTTCGCCGAGGTTTGTGGACGAGGTCCTCGGAATTGTACCAAATTTTAGTATGTTATTGTACCTCATAAAAAAAGATCTTCCTGAGAGTTACACCCCTTAAGGTCTCATAGAGCCTGAGATAGGGGCACTGAAAGGGCCTAAAATTGACACTTTAAAGGTTTTTAGCGTTATTTTCAAACTACGATATCTCAAAACCCTTTGAAGCAAATTTAATTTTTTAAATTGCATTTTTTTTGTCATGATATGCAGTATTCACAAATAAATTTTTAAATTTCTTAATATTGAGGTTAATTTTGGGCAACTCATTAAATGCGAAGCAAATTTTGAAAAATTGATCTTTTCTGATCTTTTTCATTCGATTGCCAAATTTGAACGCGTTGTCGAAAAATCTTTTCCAATATCTTATTTTTAAGGGTTTAAAGAAACGTTTAAGATAATGCCGCGTTTATTTTTTTAAGCTGAAAAGGAGCCAAGATATATGCATTTTAGTAGGGCCCTTTTTTACAAAAACAGCGATTTTTGGCATTTTCAACCTAGTGCAACTTTTTTCTTCCAAGTTTTTTTTACCTGAATTTTTTTTTAGGAGTAGTTCTATAAATATATAATAATCTCTGTGTACGGAATTTCTTGGCCCGACCCTCGTATTAGTCTTCGTATTAAACCCATGAGAAATCAGGATTTTTTGTACTGAGTAACTCAAATTACATGTTTTTAGGACCTAGTAATCGATTAAAATAATCTAAAATGTCTTACACCTATCAGTTAAAAAAAATAGACAAAAAAAAGTTTAATTATAGCTATGGTGGAAGCACCTTAGAACCTAAATTATACATTATTTTAAATGTTATAAAAATCGATGTTTCAAATCTAGCAATATATAAATTGCCTTTAATAAATTTTAATACACTGAAACTAGAATTTAACAGTGAAATAATTTAGCTGAATTAGTTTCAAAATATGCCCAGATTATTTATTAAAAATATTATATATTATTATACATATATATATATATATATATATATATATATATATATATATATATATATATATATATATATATATATATATATATAATTTAATTCAACTTATACTTTTTCACGAAAAAATTAATTTAATTTCAGTGAAATCCTTTTTTTGTTTCACAATCATGATTCAAATAAGTTATTTGAAAATAGCTAAATTCATTAGAGTCATGAGAAATACGAACCGAGACATAGTTTAAAATTATATCACCGTCTAATTATTATATCCGAATCACTAACCGTTAACAAAAGCCACGAACAGCTGTCTAATGTGTTTCGAGCTTTTGTCTTGCTTCGCCGTGACGTCAGTGCGCAAAGTCAACGCGTTTACGATCTTGATCTGGCATACCGGTGTGAGTGTATCCTGGGACACGCCCCTTATATTCAGTGTGCCCTGTGCTTTTAAATTTCTAGGTTATGTCATGTCAATTTGTGAAACTAAATAGCAGTGAGTCATGTGCAAATAAACAGTTTTTAAACTTTACATAATTTAAAAAATATTTGTGATTGTTTTAAATTAATAATTATATTTATTAAAGTGTAATTTAATAATATGGCGGAAAAGTTGATTTGTGACGTTGGGACTATTACTAATACTGAATGTCATTTGAAAACATATACTAATAATACAGGTGTATATAAGGTAGAATCTCTTTCTGAAATTGAAAATACTCTTTTAAAATATAGAATTACAAATTATCATTATATTTCTAAGGGTACAATTTGCCATCATCATAAGTGCAAATTATTGGACTATTACAGTTTTCAGATGAAAAGTTGTTGTGATCCTTTTGACTGTCATACAAAAAACATTACGACGGATTTGCGAGTATTGAATCTTGAAACTTTTGAAAAAGGATTTGATTTTGTGAAATTCAAAATAACACCAGGACAAAAGATTTGTAAAAGGTGTGAATCCACTATACGTAGCCAATTGAAATCAGAAAAAGATATTCCGATTGCTATTGCCGAAGAGTTGGTTTCAGATGCTTGCAGTAGCAATGTAGATATGCGTGTATCCGAAAGAATGGTTGAAAAAGAAAAAGTTGATTATACAGAAGAAAATTTCACATCTGATAGTCAATCAACTCATACTTCTGTTGGATCCATATTTACAACTTTCAGTCAAGAAGCAAACAAAGTAAACACCGTGTTAGAATCACTTGCGTTACCTACAATGAGAAATCAACAATTCTATAAAACCAAACGAGTGGTTGACGCTGAAAATTTAATCGATGATGTTTGTAAAACTTTCACAGGAATGTTATCTAAATCAGAAAACATTAATATTTCTATTCCCGATCCAATATGTAATAATACCTTAGAAGACTCCTCTGTACTGCGACAAATACTGATAAATTTACAAAAAGAATTTGAAAATGAAAAAGACATTTATAAAAAAATATTAATCCTATCAATGTTACCAAAAGATTGGAGTTCTAGCAAAATTTCAAAACACTTCAGATGTACAGATTATATGTTAAAGAAACTTTCTTATTTTAAAGAAAAAGATGGTAAGTTATATCAAATTTTGTATAAGCAAAAACTAAACCAGAAAAATATTTGACATTTTCTGAGGGTCGGCAAAGCGGCACATACGATATTTTTCGTTACAAGTGGGCGTAAAATAAGTATTTACACCTCGATTTTCAAGGACTAAAATGTATTTTTACGCCTACTGTGTGTAAAATAAGATTTTAGACACAGTGGGCGTAAATATGCATTTTAGTATTTGAGAATCGGGGTGTTAAAACTTATTTTACGCCCACTGCAACGAAAAATATTTATTATTTTACATAGTATTATTAAAACGCTGTGTACCGGATTTATTTTAAAGTGATTAGAATAGAAAAAAAAATGATTATCGACAACAAAAAAACGCAAGTTTTTTCATTTATTTTACTGGTTTATATAATGAATTTAAATATTATTTCTTTCATTATTTACAATAAATATAATTTTTTTAGATTTTCCAGAAAATGTCAAGATTTATAGGAATAAAGTTGGTTTTAAAATTTCTTCTGAAATCAAGCAACTGGTAATTAATTATTATCTTAATGAGGAGCATGTCTATACGTGTCCTGGAAAAAAAGATTACGTATCTGTTCGTGATAGTGAAGGGAAAAAAATTTTTATCCAGAAAAAAATGTTGTTATACACCGTTCACGATTTGTATTTAAAATGTATTGAAGATTACGCTGGTTATGAAAATTTGCCAAAATTCTCATACTTTGCTTCTTTAAAGCCAGCCGAATGCATTCATGCTGGAGACCCTGGAAGTCACAATATTTGTGTCTGTGCCGAACATCAAAATGTTAAATTAAAATTATATGCTCTTTCAAGAAAACTGAATTATCGCAGTTTAATAGGTAGTGCTGTTTGTTCTGTTGACAATCAAAGTTGTATGCTTAAAGAATGTAAAAATTGTCCAGGTAAAGAAAAAGTATTAACAGCATTAAATGACTTGATGGAAATATATGATATTGCACCAAGGAATACCATTGTATATAAAAATTGGATAGAAGCAGGAAGTCGTGCGAGTCTTTCTACTTTTGAAGATAATAATGACCACTTCAAATTGCAGTTATGTAAAGAAATCGATGATTTGACTTTCCATCAGTATATTGCAGATTCTCAAAAAAATTATCTAAATCACTGTAAAAATAATTTAGAATTGGATACATGCATTATATTAATGGACTTTTCAGAAAACTATTCATTTATAATTCAGAATTCTGTGCAAGCATTTTATTATAATAATGACCAAGCCACTGTTCATCCTTTTTGTATGTATTACAGAACAGAAGACAAAAATGACCTATTAAACGTGAACTACTGTGTCATAAGTGATACTAAAGACCATTATGCCTATACGATAAATGCTTTTACAGCAAAAATGATGGCTACCATTAAGCAAGATTTTAAGTGGATAAAAAAAGTTATTTACTTTTCCGATGGAGCACCTCAACAATATAAAAACAATAATACATCATTTTTAAAATATTTGGCACTATATTTGTGGCTTTCTATCCAAACAAATATAGATATTAAAGTTTTGTTAACATGCGTTCTTACGAAAAAATTAAATTCAATTCAGTTTTTTCTCGCATTAAATTCTGCAATGTACATTATATTTGTTTCATTTTTTTTTTCTACAAATCACATCAGATTATGTTATTCAAAACTTGAAAAAGGTAGACTTACGTTGTTTTGATGGGAAGTCACAAATATATTCGATAACCATTTTTATGATGTAGGTATAAATTATTTTCTTATTATATTTAGGAATCACTTAGCCAACATTGCATGCCATGAGAAAGACTTTGGAATAAAAGTTACTTCGTATAACTATTTTGCAACGAGTCATGGAAAATCAGTATGTGATGCTACTGGTGGCTCTATTAAAGGCCAATGTATGAGGCATTGTATAAGATCAACTCCTCAGGATCAAATAACTAATGCCTTAGAAATGTATAATTATGGTATAGAAAAGGTTAACTCGATAAGGTGCGTAAAATAAATTTATGTGAATATAAAACTAATTTTTATAGAAATTTTTTTTTTTTTTTTTTTTTTTTTTTTTTTATTTACACACATAAACCCGCATCAACCACTAAGGGTTATTAGCGGGGGGACATACACAAACAGTAAGATACATATTATTATATAAACATGCTTTACAATCTGGTGTATTGTTTAGTCATTTTGAGATAATTTAATAAGGAGTTTAGGTTTGAAGTCAGTACACTTTTAATATTGTCACTAAGAGCACACGCGATCCTTTCTTTCTGGTACACTGGACACTCGATAATTATATGTTTCACTGTCAGTTGCGTGTTGCAATTGGTACACATCGGAGCGGCCTCCTTGTTGAAGATATGCTTGTGTGTTAGTAACGTATGTCCTATTCGGAGTCGGTTGATGATGACTTGGTCTTTTCTATTTCTTGGTAACATGAGTTTAGTTCCTACTTGACTTAGGCATTCTTTTAGTTTGTTGTTAGTCTGATCCCAAGTAGTTTGCCACGTTCTGTGGACATGACCTTTGATATTTACTTTGTGATCAGTCCAAGGTATTTGATCTGTGATAGAAATACTTTGGTCGGTAGTTGCATTGCTTGCTAGAGAGTCCACTTCCTCGTTGCCAATTATTCCCATATGGGAAGGTACCCAGATGAAGAGAATATCTTTCTGTTGATTCTGTAGATAAGATAATTCTTCTTTGATTTTGAGAAGGATAGCGTGAGTTGTATATAGCTGTTTTATCCCAAGTAATGCGCTCATTGAATCGGTGATAATCACAAATTTGCTTTCATGGATAGAACCACATTTTTTCATTGCCTGGTGAATTGCTGTAAGTTCTCCGGTATATATACAACAATTTGTTGGGATTCGTACGGTAGACTTGATGTTTCCGCAGATATAAGCTGCAGCATGTCCTTCATCACATTTGGAAGCATCAGTGAAGATTCGATGAGTTGTTGGGTATTTGGAAATTAAATTTTTAAAAGCTTGCTGGATAAGGAAGGGATGTGTGGAATGTTTAGGGAGATCTTTTAGAGACATATCTATTTTTGGAGGATTGATCATCCAGGGAGGAAAATTTACATGAATGGGTATAGTGAGACTGAACTGTTCTAAATTAAAACCAATACGTTTTGTTCGCTCAGGAAATGGTAGCATATTTCTTGCAATGTTTTCGTAATGATCAGAAGATATATTTGTTCTGTAGAATATTGTTGAGTAGGTTACGTTGCTTTTGTTTGCTGAAATTCTGGCAACGTAATTCAGTGATAGAAGTTGCCTTCGTTGGCTTAAAGGGAGTTCATTAGCCAGAACTTGTAAACTACTTACTGGACTAGTTCGTGTGGCACCTAAAACCAATCTCAAGCACGTATTTTGAATGTAGTCAAGTTTTTTTAAAGATGTTTTGTTAGCAGTATCGTAGCATAAACAGCCGTAATCTAATTTACTTCTTATTAATGATCTATATAGATTAAGTAAAGTTGTTGTATCAGCCCCCCAAGAGGTATTTGACAGCATTTTTAGTAGGTTAATTCTGGATTGGCAAGAACGTTGCAGATTCGTTACGTGGTTTTTCCATTTTAAGTCACGTTCAAAAGAAAGTCCTAAGAAATTTATTTCTTCTGACTGCTTCAGCATAACTCCGTTAAGTGTTAATTGAATATTAGGATAGTCTTTCCTTTTGCTAAAAATTAAATAACGTGTCTTTTCGCCAGAAAATATAAAACCCGTGTTTTGCGACCAGTTTTCAATTGTATGTAAGGCCGTTTGCAATATATGTGATCCCAGAGTTACATTATTTGTTTTTAGATAAATGACTAAGTCGTCTGCATATAGGCTAGTAAATACAGGCAGCTTTATTTGATGTATAATACTATTTATTGCAATCAGAAAGAGTGTAGGACTTAGAGTAGATCCTTGTGGAGTGCCATTTTGCAGTACTCGTCTGGAAGATGTGAATCCATTGGCTCTAACTCGAAAAGTTCGTGTTTCTAGAAAATTTTTAATAAACGACAACATATGCCCTTGGACATTCCATTCTTGAAGTGTTTTTAGTATAAGATGTCTCCATGTTGTGTCAAAAGCTTTTCTTATGTCAAAAAATACGGCAATAAGTTTTTGATTGTGCAGAAAAGATTCATGTACAGCTGATTCAAGGGTTATTAGATTGTCTGTTGTGGATCTACCCGTACGAAATCCACTTTGTCTGATACTTATTAGGTTATTGTTTTCGAGATACCATTTAAGACGATAATTAAGGATTTTTTCTAAAAGTTTGCAGGTACAGCAAGTAAGTGAGATTGGACGATAGGAATTTGGATCGTCTTTTGGTTTATTATATTTAAGGATTGGAATTATAGTTGCTTGCGACCATAGATCAGGAAAGTCGTGCTGAATGAAAATATTATTAAAAATATCAACTAATATTAGTTTTGCATTTAGAGGAAGATTTCGTAAGAAAAGAGGGTGGATATCATCAGGTCCTGGCGTCGAATTTTTTGCGCTTAAACAAAATTCTAATTCTTGAAGACTTATGGGTTTGTTTATTGGATTGTCGCTCTCGGTGATTTGTATATTTGACGATTCCATTAGATTTTTATATTCTAAAAAAGATATGCTATAGTTGGAATCACTAGAATTAAGTTCATATATATCTGCTAGTATTTCTGGAATAGCTACCTTGTTTGAATGCATTTGGTTATTGTATGATAGCGTATCTATGCCTCGGAAGTATTTTGTTCCTTTTATTCTGCGTACTTTGTTCCATATGTCGCCTATGGGAGTGGAAGGATTTATTGAAGCCACATACTTTTTCCAACTGTCTCGTTTTCCTTTCTTGATCAATTGTCTGCTTTTTGCTCTGAGATTTTTAAAAATTATAAGGTTATCGATAGTTTTATGTTTCTTATAAACGTTGAAAGCGTGTTTAGACAAAGTAAGTGCTTGCGCAATTTCGTTATTCCACCAAGGAACTGGCTGCCTTTTACTTGATTTTGTTTTCCCCACTGCGATTGTTGCTGCAGAAATAATAATATTATTAAATAGTTCCAGATTTTCGTTTGCGGTATTGGTTAAATTAAAGTTGTTTGTTTGTCCTTCTATAAGTGTTCGATACAAATCCCAGTCAGCTGACTTTATTTTCCATGTTTGGTGAATTGGAAAAGTCAATATATCATTAGTATCTATGTTTATTGTGATAGGGAAATGATCACTATCATATAAATACCCCAATGTGTCCCAGTATAATAAAGTAGCTAGCGACGGACTGCATAAAGAGAGATCTATAGCTGAAAATGTACCATTGTATGAATTGAACCTAGTAGATTTGCCAGTGTTCAGTAACACTAAATTTAAATTGTCGATGAGATTGTTTAAGAGATTACCACATTTGTCGGTTTTGTTACTTCCCCAGGTACTGTTGTGACAGTTAAAATCGCCTAATATTATTTTTGGGTGTGGAATTTGGTTTAAAACATTGCTTAGTTCAGTTATATCTAAATCAGTAGGATGAGGTAAGTATACGTTGCAAATATTGATTTTCATTTTGTGGGTGACTGACACTGCAACTATTTCCAGGTTTGTTTGCAGTTGTATTTCGGTTGACTCTATGTCATCCCTTACGAAAATTGCTGTTCCGCCGCTTGAATGATCTGTAACTCGGTTTCTTAGAAAAGGAACATAATTTTTTAATGTTACATTTTGATGTTTGAAATGGGTTTCTTCTATGCATATGACTAAAGGAAGATAATCGTTTATAAGAAGCTTGATGGATTCTATATGGGTAAAATAACCATTGAGGTTCCACTGTAATATGAATGTATTATTGGCCATTTTAACTATTTACTTGAGAACTTGATTCGTAGTCAGTTTCGTCAGTAGAAGAAAGACTGCTTAGAAGTAGTTTCTTCTTCAATCTGGTAATATTGTTTTTTAAACTTTTATTTTGTGTTTGAGAATATATAAAGTTTAGAAGTTCTTTGATTTCATCGCTTTCATTTGAATAATTTTTAGCAATAAGTTCAGGATGTTTTGAGTGAAGGGAATTTGACAGAAAATCACATATTTCATGAAAAGAAAGTGTGAAGGAAGGGATTCTATTTTCAATTTTTTCTTTAATTTCATTGAGAATATCTGGAATAGAATCTTGAGTTTTAGGCTTTTTATTTTTTTGTTTTTCAGTAGTGGGAGGAGGTAGGTCATTTTCAAGGATTTCGGGAGAAGTGGAAATTTGTCTTTTAGTAACATGAATAGCTTCAGAGATTTTTCTATCGCTTTCAATTACTGAATCTTGGGATATTTGTGGTTGTGACGAAATCTGTAGTTCTTTGTTTGTTTGTATGGAAGTGGTTTGGTCGTTTGTGGCTGATGTTAATTCGTGATTTTTTGTAATGTTAAGTTTCGGTTCCTTTAATGTCTGGGTACCTTCTTCGTGTTCTTTCCGTGGTTGTTCTTCTGGCTGGCTATATTCTTTATTGGCAGAGTTGAGTACGTTCACTTGATGGTCAGTTTCCGTTTGATTAATTGGACTACTTAATGATGATAAAGAAGGACAGTCAGAATCTTGATGTCCGACCGTCTTGCATCTGGAGCAGTTTAAACCGTCTATGGAAATGTATATTCTATATGATGTATTGTCGAATGAAATTAGGAATGAGTCAGGAATCGATGCATTTTCTAAAGGACTTATGAAGATTTGCCTTCTAAAGCTAAGCACGTGGCTATATTCCGGGTCTTGCATGCCTACTCGTAGAAACGTCATGTTGGAGACGGATTTTATACCCATAGTTTTTAGATGGTCTTCAATTATGCTATTAGGTATAGTAGGACATACACTTGATATGATTAATCTCTGGGCAGGAGTTATTAATCTTCTTACTTCAATTTGGTTGCCGTCAATAATTACATGTTTGTGGGAGCTAAGAAATTGGTCAACTATATATTTAGACGAGAGGTAGATGCAGATGCGGTTGTTTGCGATTCTGGATGCCCAAATAACGTTTTTGGGCTGTACTATTGATCCAACAGCTTTTACATATTCGAAAACTTGTATTCCTTGTATGGTTGAAAGTATGATACCTTGGTCTTTTGAAGGATGTTTAAAACTGTTTAATGCATGAGAGTAAGAGATATGTGACGTAGTCGGTGTATTTCGTGAAGTAGTAGCTAATTCCGGTTCAGCCATCGTCCCGTTGAAAATTTACATGCATTGGAACAGCGGATCTGAAGCCGGACCTGGCCTCTTAACAAAATTAGACGGCAGCCTAATTACTTGAATCAGCAAAAAGTTGTTGTCGATAATCGATAATTTGGATTGAAATCGATAAAATATTGCCTTTTAACTTCTGATTTTATGGTTAGATATAAATAATGCAATTTTGTACTCACAGAATCGTTGGTTTTTTAACACACTGTCACATTTAAACTTTATCTTGCAAACAATGTAAAAATTAAATTATATTTCAACTTTTAACTACTTGAATGTATAAATTTGTCAGGAGTGATATAAAGCTGTAAGATTTGCTTGCTATCAGGACCGGACTCTCCCCTATAGAAATTTTGTAGATATATTTTATGTATTTAACAATATATTACAGAGTATTATGGGTGCCAGACACTGATGTTAAAAAATATGAAAGAAAGCTAAGAGCAAGATTTGAGTCAGCAAAAACTTTTCCAAATACTAGGAAACATCACTGCTATATTCCAGTTAATGGAAATCAAATGAAGATAAAAATAACATCTTTTGATGTTAAGGAGAAAAGTGTCTCATTCAAATTAAATTAATTTTTTCGTGAAAAAGTATAAGTTAAGTTATATTCAATTATAATATGTATAATATTATATTGTATTTTTAATAAATCATTTGTGCATATTTTAAAACTAATTCAACTAAATTATTTCACTCTTAAATTCTAATTTCAGTGTAATAAAATTTATTAGAGGCAATTTACATATTGCTGGATTTGACACATCGATTTTTATAACATTTAAAGTAATGTATAATTTGGGTTCTAAGATACACATATACTTCTACCATAGCTATAATTAAACTTTTTTGTGTCTATTTTTCTCTACTGGTAGATGCAAGACATTTTAGATTATTCTAATCGATTACTAGGTCCTAAAAGCATGTAATTTGAGTTATTCAGTACAAAAAAATCCTGATTTTTCATGGGTTTAAAACGAAGATTTAGAGAGTCGGGCCAAGAAATTTCGTACACAGAGATTATTATACAGGGTGTAACAAAAATACAGGTCATAAATTAAATCACATATTCTAGGACCCAAAATAGTTCGAATAAACCTAACTTACCTTAGTACAAATATGCACAGAAAAAAAGTTATAGCCCTTTGAAGTTACAAAATAAAAATCGATTTTTTAGAATATATCGAAAACTATTAGAGATTTTTTATCGAAAATAGATATATGGCATTCTTATGACAGGAGCATCTTAAAGAAAAATTATAGTTCAATTTGTGCTCCCCATAAAAATTTTATGGGGGTCTTGTTCCCTTAAACCCCCCAAACTTTTCTGTACGTTTCAATTAAGTTATTATTGTGATACCATTAGTTAAATTCAATATTTTTAAAACTTTTTTGGCTCTTCATATTTTTTCGATAAGGCAGTTTTTATCGAGTTGCAGCTTCTTTTTTAATATGTTTACATAAAAATTTGATGGGGGTTTTGTTCCTTTAAACCCCCCAAATGTTTGTGTACGCTCCAATTAAACTATTACTACGATATCATTAGTTAAACAAAATGTTTTTAAATCTTTTTTGCCTCTTTGTATTTTTTCGAGAAGGCACCTTTTATCGAGATATGGCTTCTTTTTTAATACGGTTCAAAATATACCTAAAAATGTAAATCATACAATAATTTTTCATATTATTACCAAGTATCCATAATCGTACTTAACCATATACAAATATGTGGTGGATTTGACAAATATTCAAAATATCTCGATAAAAACTGACTTTTCGAAAAAGTACTAAGAGCCAAAAAAGTTTTAGAAATATTGTGTTTAAGTAATGGTACTACAATAATAATTTAATTGGAACGTACACAAAAGTTTGGGGGGTTTAAAGGAACTAAACCCCCATAAAATTTTTATAGGGTGTCCAAATATCCCCATAATTTTTTCTTGAGATGCTACTGTCATAAGAATATTATATGTCCATTTTCAATAAAAAAACTTTAATAGTTTTCGATATATTGAAAAAAATCGATTTTCATTTTGTAACTTCAAAGGGTTGTAACTTTTTTTATATGCACATTTGTACTAAGGTAAGTTAGGTTCAATCAAACTATTTTTGGTCCCAGAATATGTGGTTAAATTTATGACCTGTATTTTCGTTACACCCTGTATATACACAGAACTACTAAAAAAAAATTCAGGTAAAAAAAAATTGGAAGAAAAAAGTTGCACTAGGTTGAAAATGCCAAAAAACGCTGTTTTTCTAAAAAAGGGCCCTACTCAAATGCATATATCTTGGCTCCTTTTCAGCATAAAAAAATAAACGTGGGATCATCTTAAACGTTTCTTTAGACCCTTAAAAATAAGATATTGAAAAAGATTTTTCGATAACGCGTTCAAATTTGGCAATCGAATGAAAAGGATAAGAAAATATCAATTTTTCAAAATTTGCTTCGCACTAAATGAGTTGCCCAAAATTAACCTCAATATTAAGAAATTTAAAAATTTATTTGTGAATACTACATATCATGACAAAAAAAATGCAATTTAAAAAATTTAATTTGCTTCAAAGGGTTTTGAGATATCGTAGTTTGAAAATAACGCTAAAATCCTTTAAAGTGTCAATTTTAGGCCCTTTCAGTACCCCTATCTCAGGCTCTATGAGACCTAAAGAGGTGTAACTCTCAGGAAGATCTTTTTTTATGAGGTACAATAACATACTAAAATTTGGTACAATTCCGAGGACCTCGTCCACAAACCTCGGCGAAATCGTTTGGAATTGCTCATATATATATATATATATATATATATATATATATATATATATATATATATATATATATATATATATATATTAATTAAACGAAAAGATTTCTCTGGTATACAGAAGAAATCTTTTCCGTAGCGGACGTGAAAATGTAAATTTCAAAGTCTTCATAAAAGACGATGAACGACAAAAGACACCTCTTTGTGTCACAGATTTGTCTACAAAGCCACGTTATTCGCTACACATTCGTCAATAACGGAGAAGAACCGTGATATGAAAGGAAACGGCAATTGCATTTTATTTCACTTCGACCACCACCGATATTCTACACGACGTGTTTCGAGCTCATGTCAAGCTCTCGTCAGGAACATCTAGGTGGATGGTCGAGGTGTAAGAAAATGCTTTTGGCCTTTCTGGTAATAATAAAATAACCAGACTTCAGTACACTTGGTACGACATCTATATTAATTAAACGAAAAGATTTCTCTGGTATACAGAAGAAATCTTTTCCGTAGCGGACGTGAAAATGTAAATTTCAAAGTCTTCATAAAAGACGATGAACGACAAAAGACACCTCTTTGTGTCACAGATTTGTCTACAAAGCCACGTTATTCGCTACACATTCGTCAATAACGGAGAAGAACCGTGATATGAAAGGAAACGGCAATTGCATTTTATTTCACTTCGACCACCACCGATATTCTACACGACGTGTTTCGAGCTCATGTCAAGCTCTCGTCAGGAACATCTAGGTGGATGGTCGAGGTGTAAGAAAATGCTTTTGGCCTTTCTGGTAATAATAAAATAACCAGACTTCAGTACACTTGGTACGACATCTATATTAATTAAACGAAAAGATTTCTCTGGTATACAGAAGAAATCTTTTCCGTAGCGGACGTGAAAATGTAAATTTCAAAGTCTTCATAAAAGACGATGAACGACAAAAGACACCTCTTTGTGTCACAGATTTGTCTACAAAGCCACGTTATTCGCTACACATTCGTCAATAACGGAGAAGAACCGTGATATGAAAGGAAACGGCAATTGCATTTTATTTCACTTCGACCACCACCGATATTCTACACGACGTGTTTCGAGCTCATGTCAAGCTCTCGTCAGGAACATCTAGGTGGATGGTCGAGGTGTAAGAAAATGCTTTTGGCCTTTCTGGTAATAATAAAATAACCAGACTTCAGTACACTTGGTACGACATCTATATTAATTAAACGAAAAGATTTCTCTGGTATACAGAAGAAATCTTTTCCGTAGCGGACGTGAAAATGTAAATTTCAAAGTCTTCATAAAAGACGATGAACGACAAAAGACACCTCTTTGTGTCACAGATTTGTCTACAAAGCCACGTTATTCGCTACACATTCGTCAATAACGGAGAAGAACCGTGATATGAAAGGAAACGGCAATTGCATTTTATTTCACTTCGACCACCACCGATATTCTACACGACGTGTTTCGAGCTCATGTCAAGCTCTCGTCAGGAACATCTAGGTGGATGGTCGAGGTGTAAGAAAATGCTTTTGGCCTTTCTGGTAATAATAAAATAACCAGACTTCAGTACACTTGGTACGACATCTATATTAATTAAACGAAAAGATTTCTCTGGTATACAGAAGAAATCTTTTCCGTAGCGGACGTGAAAATGTAAATTTCAAAGTCTTCATAAAAGACGATGAACGACAAAAGACACCTCTTTGTGTCACAGATTTGTCTACAAAGCCACGTTATTCGCTACACATTCGTCAATAACGGAGAAGAACCGTGATATGAAAGGAAACGGCAATTGCATTTTATTTCACTTCGACCACCACCGATATTCTACACGACGTGTTTCGAGCTCATGTCAAGCTCTCGTCAGGAACATCTAGGTGGATGGTCGAGGTGTAAGAAAATGCTTTTGGCCTTTCTGGTAATAATAAAATAACCAGACTTCAGTACACTTGGTACGACATCTATATTAATTAAACGAAAAGATTTCTCTGGTATACAGAAGAAATCTTTTCCGTAGCGGACGTGAAAATGTAAATTTCAAAGTCTTCATAAAAGACGATGAACGACAAAAGACACCTCTTTGTGTCACAGATTTGTCTACAAAGCCACGTTATTCGCTACACATTCGTCAATAACGGAGAAGAACCGTGATATGAAAGGAAACGGCAATTGCATTTTATTTCACTTCGACCACCACCGATATTCTACACGACGTGTTTCGAGCTCATGTCAAGCTCTCGTCAGGAACATCTAGGTGGATGGTCGAGGTGTAAGAAAATGCTTTTGGCCTTTCTGGTAATAATAAAATAACCAGACTTCAGTACACTTGGTACGACATCTATATTAATTAAACGAAAAGATTTCTCTGGTATACAGAAGAAATCTTTTCCGTAGCGGACGTGAAAATGTAAATTTCAAAGTCTTCATAAAAGACGATGAACGACAAAAGACACCTCTTTGTGTCACAGATTTGTCTACAAAGCCACGTTATTCGCTACACATTCGTCAATAACGGAGAAGAACCGTGATATGAAAGGAAACGGCAATTGCATTTTATTTCACTTCGACCACCACCGATATTCTACACGACGTGTTTCGAGCTCATGTCAAGCTCTCGTCAGGAACATCTAGGTGGATGGTCGAGGTGTAAGAAAATGCTTTTGGCCTTTCTGGTAATAATAAAATAACCAGACTTCAGTACACTTGGTACGACATCTATATTAATTAAACGAAAAGATTTCTCTGGTATACAGAAGAAATCTTTTCCGTAGCGGACGTGAAAATGTAAATTTCAAAGTCTTCATAAAAGACGATGAACGACATCCTGTTTTGTTAATAAATAAATAAATATAATAAATATAATATTAATAAATAAATAATAATTTTTTGTTAATAAACTCTTCCTGTCTCTTCCTATAAATATTTTGATTTTGGTTAATTCTGATATATCGCGTGTGTTCCAGATTTTCCTTAAGGTGATACAGTAGCGATCAACAGGTAGCCAAAACGCGTTCCAAAACGCGTTTGAATATTTTTTCGAGATATTTGGCACCCTTATTGGTAATATAATAAAGAATGGCGGTACAGAGCCCAATTTGAAAAATATATTAATATGTGGAAATTACTCTGTAATTAAATAGAATATTAAAAAAACGAGCCTGTGCCGCCATTAAGAAGAACAAAAAAATACACTTTCTTCAAATAAACTTTTTTATCCGATGCCTAGATTTTGTGTCATTTTGGAACTACTAATGAAATAAACAATTTTAGTAGTTCCAAAATGACACAAAATCTAGGCATCGGATAAAAAAGTTTATTTGAAGAAAGTGTATTTTTTGTTCTTCTTAATGGCGGTACAGGCTCGTTTTTTTTAATATTGTATTTAATTACAGAGTAATTTCCTCATAATAATATATTTTTCAAATTGGGCTCTGTACCGCCATTCTTTATTATATTACGAATACGTGTGCCAAATATCTCGAAAAAATATTCAAAATTACAGCCGCAATCTTGGAACGCGTTTTCGCTACCTGTTGATCGCTACTGTTTCCTCTTAATGCATTATGGTTATATAATGAGTGCATATTGTGCCTTTACTATCCTTTTTTCTACATCTGATCTACTAGCGCCTTTTTTTCCATGATTGATCCCAGATATGTAAAGTTATCTACCTCCTGTATTTGTTTTCCTTGTATTTTAATTTTAGTTTCTTGGTTGCTGTTTTAAGTTTCGTTTTTTCTTTCTTTATCTTCAGACCCATTACCTTGGAGTATTTTGCAAGCTTCTTTTGCTTATGGCTGCTATGTTTGGTTAGGGGACAAAAATGTCATCTGAGAACTACAAATCCTCCAACTAGTGATGCAATTTCCATCTAATACCTGTTT
The DNA here is from genome assembly GCF_917563875.1 of Diabrotica virgifera virgifera. Lineage (NCBI taxonomy): Eukaryota > Metazoa > Arthropoda > Insecta > Coleoptera > Chrysomelidae > Diabrotica > Diabrotica virgifera. The sequence continues at coordinate 147,670,980 of NC_065446.1, forward strand.
TATTATCGCTTACTTTCTGCATGATCCAGTCCGTTATTATTAGAAATAATGTCGGGTGTAGCACACATCCTTGTTTAATTCCGCTTTGTATAGCTTTATCTACTACCAGTTTTCCCGCATATTTTAGTCTGGCTCTATATTTCTTATAAAATAGTCTAATTAGGTTGATGTATTTTATCGGTAGTCCATATAGTCTTAGAATCTTCCATATTTGTTCTCTGTTTATACTATCGAAGGCCTTTTCAAAGTCAAAGTAAACATTATGTTTATATTTTTTTGCCATTCACTAGCTTTAGCTTGTCCAAGATAATTATAGAGTACAAGAGATACAGCGGTACAGGTACAAGATACAGAGGTACTGATAGAGTACAAATGTGGTCGATAGTGGAGCGTTTCGCGCGAAAGCCTTCTTGGTTGCTTCTTAGTCTTAGTTTCTTGTCTATTTCTGGCTTCAGTCTATTCAATATGATATTTGACATTATTTTGAATGTGGCACTTAGCAGTGTTATTGCTCGCCAATTCTCGCATTTGTTTAAATCGCCCTTTTTGATATCTTAATGGTTACACCCTCATTCCATTTCTGTGGGAGCTCCTGGTCGGCCCATATCTTGAGTTTGTGTAACATTTCTACTGATTTGTTTGCGTCCGCCTTTATTAAATTTATCGGTAGGTTGTCGCTTTCAGCGGCTTTGCCATTTTTTTAGTTGATTAAGTGTGTTTTTTATTTCTTCTTTCATAATTTCAACTGTTCTAATGTTTATTTCCTGTATTACATTATCTTCGTCTATATCTGGTGTTTGGAATATATTTCCTCAAAGTGTTCTTTTCATCTTTGTATTATTTTATGTTCTGATTTAATTATATTTCCTTGTTTATCTTTGATTTGTTTATTACTGTTTAGTGTTTTCCCTGTCAAATTTCGGATGATATTGTACTGTATCTTCAGGTCGTTTTCTTGCGCAGCTTTTTCTGACATTTTTACCATATCATGTACATAGTATCTTTTGTCTTTCCTGGCTTGCTTTTTAACCGATATATTTTTTCTTTGTATTTCCTTTCTACTGCTTTTCTTTATTCGGTTGCTTCTTGCAACATTTCTTCTTTTTAAATTCCTTTCTTTCTTCTCTTAGTTGCAATAGTCCAGAAAAATAAGGTTTTTGTCGGGACAGTTGACCAGCCAGGTTGCAAATGGGTTTTTTGGAGTTATACCTATTACATTATAAATACAACAATGCCCGTCACAGTTCGGACGAGAATTTTAGTTATTAACAAATAGGGGTCAAATGTGACAGTTTTTTCGTTTAAATCGCTACAGGTAAAAATAAGGTAATTAAATATCTTATTTAGATTATTCACCTTTTAGTAGATAAGCAAATGTTTAAAATTTTTGAATTTTGATCCGATTATTATTTGTTGCTTCGGAAATTGCAAAATAAAACTAAATTTCGAAAATAAAAAAATTGCTATAACTTTTGCAAAAACGAACTTAAGACTTTGATATTGCCTGAAATATTGAGTCAAATAGTCCACATAATGCACAAAAAATTTCAAGACGATTTGTCAATTAGTTTAAATTTTATTCGATTTGTTTATCACAAAGAGTTTTTTTTGCAATATTGTTGTTCAGAAAATAATAATGATACAGCAATTCTGTGGAAACCACAGGAAAGAAGAATACTTATATTTTCAACTTATTTCAAAAATCAATAAGAAGTCATTTTTACCATTCTGAAAACATTTTACGAAAGTAGAATCATTTTTGGCTTATAAACAATTTGAATAACCATATTAACATATTGACTAAATCTGCGTTGAGATTTGAAAAGCATATATTTTTACACGAATTAAAAAAAACTTAAAGTTAGTCACTTTTATTACTTATTTAATTCACAGTTACTTCTATATACATAAAATTCTCCTGTAACAGTGTTAGTTATCATATTACCTACTCAGAAACGGCTTGACCGATTTTCATGAAATTTTACACGTATATTCTGTAGGACTGAAAATAGGTGGTATGCTTTTTCTCCTGAGCATTTTTCAGTGCGTCACAGTTTTCGATTTCTTTCTAACGCATTAAATTGTATGTGACAGAAAAAAGGCACGTCGGTGATTACTTTGGTAATTATTCTAGTTCGGTGACTATTCTAGTTGCCGATACATGGCGCTATAATAAAAAAAATTTATTTACTAATTATATAATATATCTACGAATATAATCTGTATGTACAATTTATAAGACTATACAAATCAAAGAAAATACAATTTTATAAACGCAATAAAGACAATTGATTTGTTTTTATGCCCAATTGCAAATAAAATTTGACAACTCTCAGATTTAACTAAAATGTCATGTTAGAATAAATGTTATAAATGTATATTATCACGGACTTACCTTTTTTCTATCATTTGTGACGCACTGAAAAATCCTCATGAAAAGAACCATAATCTATTATTTATACCCATAAGTTATAAGGGGTTTGCCCCCTGCCACTTTTTTATTGTTTTGGAGAAAATTGTCTATCTTCATTTTATATTATGTACCATTAAAAATATATACAACCCTTAATTTTCACCCTTCTATCACCAACCCCTATTTTTTAATAGCCATCTATTTATTTACATCTATAAAATTCTCCTGTCGTAATGTTAGTTGCCATAATCCTCCGATACCGCTTGAACGATTTTTATGAAATTATATATGTATACTCCGTAGGTCTTAGAATTGGTCGTAATTTATTTTTAATATCCCTGAGCTATAAGAGGGGGCCCCATAACATTTTGTATTGTTAGGTGGGTATATGTGTACATAACATACTCTACAAAGCTACAAGTATATATAAATTAAAAAAATAATGATCAAAATCCATCAACAAACTCCGGAGATATTAAGCGCAACATATCTTTGAAAAATATATTTCATTTTTTGAGTGCACGGATTTTAATAATTCCCCTCCACCGACCACGAGTCGATTTCGTTAGGACGTCATTTTTAAAGATATATTAACCACTCTGTTCAAGTTTACTCAAACTTTTACACATAAACTGTATGCATACCTTGAACTTCAAAATAGCTCTAGTTAGGTTTCTTAATTGTTATAAACAAACTAGCTGTGAATTAAATAAAACACAGTGGCTAACTTTGACCGTAATTAACCAAGGCAAAAGTTTTTCTTAACATTTATGTAAAAGTTTTTTAACTACATGGGTATTTTCGTTACACCAACAATCAGCAAAATTAAAATATACGGAAGGATCTTAAAAAACCGAATAGAAGACGAATACAAGGAAATGGACGCACAAGTCATGGAAAAGAAAACCGCGATTAACCAAGAAATTCATTTCGTATATTATATTGATCTGAAAAAGGCACACGACAGTGTACCTTTGGTAAAGTTATGGGAGGCAATGGAGAATACAAATATAAACATAGAAATATGAAAAGTGAAAACTACCCCTAATTGTAAAAAATTATAAAACAATATTTTAGACTTTAATATTGTCAACATTTGGTTTTTATTAGGTACAAAATGATTGTTTTATACTTTAAAATATACTATCATAATATTTCAACCCTTAAACCCACCCTTATTCTCATTGGAGCTATATATAAAAAATTTACTTATCCCAAAAGAATCATTTCGGCTTGCATCGATTTACATAAAAATTTGGAATTAGGATCATCTCACAATGTACTTCGTATTCTATGTATATCATGCTTAAGGGCGTTGATTATTTTAGGGGTGTAACCTAACCCTTATTGACAAAAATTATATAAAAACATTGTAAACTTTAATACGGGTAAAATTTGGTTTTGATTGGTTAAATAATGATTGTTTTATACTTTAGGATAAAATTTCATAATATTTCAACCCTTAAAAACCACAGGAAGAGGAAAAGTTGGCAGGCAGGAACAAACAAAGCCATGGATGAAAGAGGTCTGCAAGTAGATCAATGTACGGGCAGAGAGGAATGGCGAACGGGTATCGGAAGACGGAGAACGTTATAAACCGATAATATAATAATAATGTAAAAGTACCAGCTTTTTAAATCCTAAAGTCTAGGGATGGCGGTTATTGAACAAAAAACCGGTTTTTGGTTATACCGTTTTTTTACTAACGGTTTAACCTAGCGGTTATAACCGGTCAAAAAATCGGTTGTTCCAAAAACAAATTTTCGGTTATTTTAATCAAAAGCAAATAATAAGTTGTAATGTTACATTTATATTGCACTTTAGTTTGCTCAATTTTCCTTCCAAAAATTCCCCAACCAATTCAACCTATAACCAGGCGCTTTCAAATTACCCCAAAAATGGGCGAAAGTACCCCAATATCTGATTCGTCGCTCGTTGTAGACGGCGTCGGCGTATATTGCGTTGTCAATAATTGGGATATTCGTAAAAGTGATGATCCTACCGATCTACCGAAATGTCCCTTGGATCTATCAAGTTTAAAAAAATATTCAAATGACTTATAGGTATTTTACTTATAGTCTGGGCTGATTATCGGAGAATAGGCCATTTTTGGGAAAAGTTATTTACCAGCAATTTTATTGCTGGAATCGAATTATAAGATCCTATATATTAATAATATAGGTATGCAAAGTCCTCAGATAGTGTGCTACTTTTTTTATAAACAAAATGGCGCCCGAAAATCGTGTTTTTTCATTTATTGCTCTAGAACTCCGAAGATTTTAACTTTACAACAAAAACACTCAAATAAAAATTCACCGTAATTAAATTCTGCATAGAGACGTGTTTTTCTCGATCTACTCCGACGAAAATTTTCCTCGGAAAATGCGGGTTTTCCCATCAAAATCTTTAATTTTCAAATAAAGTTTTAGATAAGTAATTATTTACCAATAATTAAATAATTTGGTGACTTAAAAGCCTTATTGGTTTGGATTATAGTTCCAGAAGCTGGTGAAAATTAAACGAATATTTTAGCAACAATTCAATTGTTAATTAATAATTTACGGTCGCAATAATAACCAAAATAATTATGATACACTGATCAAACTTTGAAATCTTATAAAGATGAGATGCCTATTTAACAGATTGTCGACAAAATATAAATTTTTTATTTTTTTGCATAATCTTTAAATGTTTAAAAAAATAGCTATAAACAAATTAACGTTTCTCAGAAAGTTTTTATTATATTATAATTTTAAAAAATAGCTAAAATGCGCATTTCAAATATCTTGAAAATGAATGCTTTAAAACTTTTTTGCAACCATTTGCAAAAAAGTTATGAAACAGCAAAATAAACATACGATTACTACGGTGTTAATATTGTTTTTTAATTATTTCAAAGCGTAGAAGTGAGTTTAAAGTACAAGCTAATTATTTATAAAACAATATCGATTATCAGCTTAATGGTTATATTTTAATTAAAGATTATAAATATATTTTTTTGTAATTTGCACGCGCGAAAGTAGAATAATACAGTACCGTAGCTACCCGCCCACATACACAACTCGCGCGAGTTTAAGCGTGTCAGTCGCTTCGAGTAAACATTTTATCTCCGGCTCTGTATCAAGCCTACTTTCGCGCTAAAAATTACAAAAAAAAGTATTTTTAATCTTTGATTAAAATATAACCATTGCACTAATTTTTGACATTCCTTGTGAGTAATTAGATTGTACCATAGACTCACTTTTAAGCTTTGAAACAATTAAAACAAATTATAAACAATGGAGATATCGTATATTTATTTTGCTGTTTCCTAACTTTTTTGCAAATGGTTGGAAAAAATTTTTAAAGCATTCATTTTCAAGACCTATGAAATACGCATTTTAAGTATTTTTTAAAATTAGAATATAATAAACAATTTCTAAGAAATGTTAATTTGTTTATAACAATTTTTTTTAAACATTTAAAGATTATGCAAAAAAATGAAAAATTTATATTTTGTCGACAAAATATTAAATAGGCATCACACCTTTATAATCTTTCTAAGTTTGATCAATGTCTCATGATTATTTTGGTTGTTATTGCGACTGTAAATTGTTAATTAACAATTGAATTGTTGCTGAAATATTCATTTCATTTTAACCGGCTTCTGAATTTATAATCTATACCAAGTAAGCTTTTATTTCACCAAGCTATATAATTATTGATAAATAATTACTGACCAATAAAATTTATTTGAAAATTCGAGATTTTGTTGGGAAAACCCACATTTTCCGAGGAAAATTTTCGTCGGAGCAAATCGGTAAAAACATGCCTCTATGTAGAATTAAATTGGGGTGAATTTTTATTTGAGTATTTTTGGTGTAAAGTTAAAATCTTCGGAGTTATAAAGCAATAATTGAAAAAAATACGATTTGTCGGCGCCATTTTGTTTATAAAAAAGTAGCACACTATCTGTGGACTTTGCATACCTATATTAATAATATATAGGATCTTATAATTCGATTAAAGCAATAAAATTGCTGGTAAATAACCTTCCTTTGTACTTTACTAATTAGACCAACGTATTATAACTATTTTTTTTTCAAAATTTAAAGATTATGCAAAAAAAAGAAAAATTTATATTTTGTCGATAAAATATTAAACAAGCATCTCATCTTTATAATCTTTATAAGTTTGATCAATGTATCATGATTATTTTGGTTATTATTGCGATCGTAAATTGTTAATTAACAATTGAATTGTTGCTAAAATATTCGTTTAATTTTCACCAGCTTCTGGAATTACAATCTATACCAAGAAATCTTTGATGTCACTAAGTTATTTAATTATTGATTAATAATTACTTACCTAAAACTTTATTTGAAAATTATAGTTTTTGTTAGGAAAACCCGCATTTTCCGAGAAAAATTTTCGTCGGAACAAATCGTGAAAAACAAATCTCTATGCAGAATTTAATTGCGGTGAATTTTTATTTGGGTGTTTTTGTTGTAAAGTTAAAATCTTCGGAGTTACAGAGCAATAATTGAAAAAAATACGATTTGTCGGCGCCATTTTGTTTATAAAAAAAGTAGCAGACTATCTGCGGACTTTGCATACCTATATTATTAATATATAGGATTTATAATTCGATTTCAGCAATAAAATTGCTGGTAAAAAACTTTTCCATGAATTTTGCTAATTAGCCCAGAGTATTAAAAATAAATTCGATAAACCAATTCATTATTTACTTCTCTATTGCCATCAAAAAATTTCAGTAGGGAATATTTTTTAATACGTTTGTATAATTTTATTTCCGAAAAATTATTTATTGTTTAAAAATTACATAATGGAGATTCCTAATCGTATTTCGGTAGGTATTCACATTTTCATACCAGAGTCTAAGTCTCAAGTACTCAAATATAAACAATTTTTTTTAGCTGATGATGATTGGGATATCGATTTCAAGCAGATTACCTACTTTTTTATGTAAATATTATCATCACATGCACCATTTCACCAGTCTTTCAAACATTTATTAATCTAAATAACTATTCCCAAAATTGTTTCATAAAAGCTGATGTGACACTTTCGTCCAGTTCTCTATTAGTAAATAAAAGTTGAATTATGGTTGTTTGGGTTTAATTACTTCGCATATTATTTATAATACATATATGATTGAGATAGAAAATATATAGAAATTTCTTCATTTTTCTCTAAATTAATTTTTTTCCACAGGTAACTTATTCGGTTTTTCAATGGTTATTACTTTATAAAGAAAAAACCGGTAAAACCGGTTGTTTCGAATTAAAAAAACCGGTTTTAGGTTATAACCAGTAGGTTTCTTCCATCCCTAAGTCGATTAATTTAGTTTACAGTCAATACTAACAAAGTTATTCAAATTTTTTATAAGCCAAAAATGACTCTACTTTAATAAAATACTTTCGGAATGATAAAAATGAGTTTTTATTATTTTTTTAAAAACTTTGAAAACATAAATATTCTTTTTTCATGTGGTTTCCACAAAATTGCTGCATCATTATTATTTTATGAAGAAAAGCATGCTTTATCATTGCAAAGAAAAGGCTTTTTTTGATAAACAAATTGAATAAAATGTAAACTAATTGACGAATCGCCTTGAATTTTTTTGTGTATTATCTGGACTGGACATGGACTGTTTGACCCAATTTTTCATGTAATATCAGTCTTAAGTTTATTTTTGCAAAAGTTATAGCAAATTTTTTATTTTCGAAATTTAAGTTTTATTTTGCAATTTCCGAAGCAACAAATACTCGTACCAAAATTCAAAATCTGCCATTTTAAACCTTTGTTCATGCACTAAAAATGAATATTCTATCTGATATAAGATATTTAATTACTTATTTTTACCTGTAGCGATGTAAACGAAAAGACTGCCATTTTCTTATTTATTAATAACTAAAATTATCGTCCGAACTGTAATAGACATTTTTGTATTTATAATGTAATAGGTATATAGTATCCAAAAAATCCATTTGCAGCCTGGCTGGTCAAGTATCCCGAACGTATATTTTTGCCTTATTTCCCTGGAGTACAATGTATCTGCGGTTATCCATTTATTTTCTCTTTTTTTTTCATCCCTATAATTTCGTTTGCAGTTTTTGCATAATGTCTTTGAAGTTCTTCCATATTTCTTCCACTGTTTCCTCATGTTGGGACACTGCTGTTAGGTTTAATTTCAGTCTTTTTGTGAATTCGATTCTTGTGTTTTCTTGTTTAAGCTTCGACATTGTATCTTCTTCTTGTGTTTACTTTCCGGTTTTTGTCTTTGGCTAATTTCATCTTTATTTTGCCCCTTACTCGCATGTCTTTAATATGTTTGATTGCAGACCAAATATTTGACTTTCGTTTTCAACCAGTCGTATAAGATCAATCAGCTCTGATTGACTATTTGCAAGAAGGGCTGTGTCATCTGCGAAACGTAGGTTGTTTATTTTATGACCATTTATTGAGATACCTTTTCCCCATCCTTTAAGTGCTCTTCTCATATATGATCTCCATATATGTTGAATAATTGTGGAGATCGTATACATCCCTGTCTGACACCCTGTTCTGGATGAAATTCGTTTGACAGTGTGTCAAGCACTTAAACTGATCCAGTAGTGTGTTCGTATAGTTCAGTTATAAGCGAAATAAGGTGTTGGGGTACGCCTACTTCTTTTAGTATTCGCCATAAGTGTTTCCACTTTACCCTGTCGAACGCCTTACGATAAATAATCTATATGTACAGTGGAATATTGAATTCCCTAGATTTTTGGATTATCTATCTTATATTCAACAGGTGTTCTCGAGTATCTCTACCTTTGGTAAATCCAGTTTGCTCTTGTGGAATTTCTCTTTGAAGGAATGTTTTTAGTCTCATTGATTATATTATGTAGCATTATTTTACTGGCATGTGATATAAGAGAAATAGTTATATAATTGTCGCATTTATGGAAGCTGCCTTTTTTATGAATTGTTGTTATTGTAGATTTTGTCCAGTCTTCAGGCCATTGTTTAGAATGCCATATTTGGTTACAGAGTAGATGAAGTAATTTTAAGCCAGTTTCTTCTGTGGCTTTGAGCATTTCTGCTGTTATCATATCTGGACCTGGTGCTTTATTATATTTGAGCTTAATGATCACTAGTCTTACTTCATTTTCAAGTATATCAGGATCTTCTTCTACCTCGTCAAAGATTTGGTTAACAGGTTCTTGGCGTTGATAATCTTTATATAGGTCCCTGCAATACGATATCCATGTCCCTGCTATATTTTCTCTGTTTGTTCTCAGACTTCCAGTGTTGTCTACAATGGCCCAAGTTCTGGCTTTGAAGTCTCTTGTTAAGTAGCGTATTTTTCTATATAGATCTCTCGGCTGATTATTCTGATCATATCTCTCAATTTCTTTGCATATACTTTGATAGTACAGTTTTTTGTCTACCTTGCATCTTCGTTTTACTTCTTTATTGAGGTTTCTTAAACTAACTTTTTCCCTTTCACTATGCACACCACTTGATATGGAAACCATCTTGAAAAAGATTTCTTCTATTCTCAATGATTTGAAAGGTTTCATCTGTTATCCATTGTTTCCGTTTCATAGGATTATTTATCTTTGGATGATCAATTGGTGTTGTTACACAATGTTTAAAAGTCTCCCACATTTTTTGTGATGTTCCGTTACGAATAGAGGGCATTATTTTATGTACTTCCTGGAGAAGGTCGTCCTGCTTTCTTAGTTCTATCTAATGATCTATCTTATTCTATTTATGATACAGGTGGTGACATTATAATTGATATATTATAGTATGAGAATAGAAAAATTATATTATTAAAAATATTGAAATAAAGAATTCTATCTATCTATCTATAAGCGAGGTTCCTACAGCCTCTGCTTCTTCTCGCATTTCGGCCGCCATCTTTTTCTGTCCATCCATTCGTCTTCTTTGATGGCTCTATCTCTCATGATGTGCTGTACATTTTCTTCCCAGGTAACTGAAGGCCTTCCCCTTCTTCTTCTTTGTTGTGGTATGTAATTTAAAGCTTTCTTTGGCCATATATCTTCATTCATTCGCTTGACGTGACCATACCACACTAGTTGTCTCGTTTCAATTCTATCTACACTGGAATATACAGTTTTTGTCCTCCTTCTAATATCTTCATTCCTGATGCGATCTTTTTTGGATATACCACACGCTCTCCTTAGATCATCCATTTCTACTACCTACTTTTCTTTTTCTATCTTTTTTCATGATCTGCCAAACTTCTGCCCCATAAGTCATAATAGGCTCTACCAAAGTACGATAGATTGTCGTGTTTTGTCTTATTTCTTTAGACCATTGTAGAGAGCTTAAAATGTTTACCGCTATTTTGCCCTGCGGTGTTCTGCTTTTGATGTCTCTTTTGGTAGTGTCTTCTTTAGATATTATAGATCCGAGATATTTATATTCTTTAAATGTATTTTTGGTTCTAATTTCTAAATCTGGATTTTCTAATAAAGAATTAAGAATTAAATTCTAACACTTCTATATGTTACAATTGAGCAATTAGACCGGCAGTTTCGGCAACTGGTTATGATAAATTTATCAATTTTAATGAACCTACTTTTTAATTTTTTTTTATGTTTGAAGTAAAAAATACATTGTTAATTATACAAAAAGAATATCATTAATCTGTCACAACAATAATTGTTTAAACATACTCCAATAATCATTTATAATAATATCCGAAGTCTAAATACCAACATTTGAGGTGGCAACAGCGCAGTAGAAGCCATGAGGACATAAACTGAAATATACGGATTCCGCGACAACCTTAAACTGAATAAATATATATTTGGACGTCATCAAAACCGTTAAAGTGATTTTAGATATACAGCAAGCGAACGTGGCGCGCCTGACGGCAACTGCTCCAAGTAATGTGTATATTATTATACAGATAACGTGTCTCAGGACATCCGGCCAATATTTTGTTCAGGCATTGTAGGAAGTGGTACCTTTCACCTGCGATAAATTTTAGAGGAAATCCTCGTGGCAACCGTATATCGGAGTCCACGACGACCCGGACGCCACGAGAGACTACAGTTTAACATGGGGGGACGTCATGAGAGGCTAAAAATAAATATATATATATATATATATATATATATATATATATATATATATATATATATATATATATATATATATATATATATATATATATATATATATATATATATATTAAAAACATAAGATGTAGATCTTTGAAACTCAGATTCGTAAGGGGATTTTTCCACATTCTCTATTTCATCTATTTTATATATATATATATATATATATATATATATATATATATATATATATATATATATATATATATATATATATATATATATATATATATATATATATATATATATATCTATATATATATTATATATATATATTATATATATATATATATATATATATATATATATATATATATATCTATATATATATTATATATATCTATATATATATATATATATATATATATATATATATATATACATCCTACTATCAATTTGGCTTCGATACATTATGCATTTACCATCGATTTGGCATCGTCTTGCAAAGTGGCATCTGTATATCGATGCCACTTTACACTACCTTAATAACTTTATTCCTGTACTTGCTACCAGAAGTCTAATCAGCTCGGTAGTTAGAGATTTGATTCCTTGATGTTACTTTAATATATCAGCTTTCCTTGTTTACCTCTTACTAAGTTATATAAGTTTATTCCATAAAATGTTTGAGTCCAAAATGATCGTACAGTGAAAATATTATATACATTTAGTTCAGTGTTTTACCGTTTTGTCGCTGCCGTTATATACATGAAAACGTATATCCCACTTTCATTATCAATCATTTTGGCATCAGAAATTTGGCATCACTGTTGAATACAATATTATTCACAACGAAAAATAGACAATTTGAGAATGTATATATTATTTTCATAAAGAAATCAGTCTGGCATCATGTTTTATTGTTTTCACCCAATTTTGAAAAAATGTGAAAACTTTGTATTATCCACGTCCGTCTGTCCGTCTGTCTGTAACCACAACTCCTCCGTCAATATACCAGCTAGAATGACAAATGAGGTATCAAATGAAAGCTGATAATCCAAGGATGGTACTAAAGGTGAGATATTTGACCTTGGCGGTCTGTCCGTCGGTCTTTACGACCGCGAATATAACTCCTCCATCATTATACCAGGTATAATGACAAATGAGGTGTCAAATGAAAGCTGATAATCCTAGGATGGTACTAAAGGTGAGATATTTGACCTAGGCTGTCTTTCCGTCGGTCCCTCCGACCGCGAATATAACTCCTCCGTCATTATACCAGGTAGAATGACAAATGAGGTGTCAAAAGAAAGCTTATAATACAAGGATGGTACTAAAGGTGAGATATTTAACTTAGGCGATCTGTGCGCCGGTCCCTCCGACCGCCAATATAACTCCTCCATCATTATACCAGGTAGAATGACAAATGAGGTGTCAAATGAAAGCTTATATTCCAAGGATGGTAATAAAGGTGAGATATTTGACCTAGGCTGTCTTTCCGACGGTCCGTACGACCGGGAATATAACTCCTCCGTCATTATACCATGTAGAATGAGAAATGAGGTGTCAAATGAAGGCTGATATTCCAAGGATGGTACTAAAGGTGAGATATTTGACCTACATGGTCTGTCCGTCGGTCCGTCCGACCGCGAGTATAACTCCTCAATCATTATACCAGGTAGAATGATAAATGAGGTGTCAAATGAAAGCTTATAATCCGAGGATGGTACTAAAGGTGAGATATTTGGCCTAGGCAATCTTTCTGTCGGTCCGTACGACCGCGAATATAACTTCTCCGTCATTATACCAGGTAGAATGACAAATGAGGTGTCAAATGAAAGCTTATATTCCAAGGATGGTACTAAAGGTGAGATATTTGACCCAGGCTGTCTTTCCGTCGGTCCGTACGACCGCGCATATAACCCCTCCGTCGTTATACCAGGTAGAATGACAAATGAGGTGTCAAATTAAAGCTGATAATCCAATGATAGTACTACAGGTGAGCGATTTGACCTAGGCTGTCTTTCCGCCGGTCCGTACGACCGCGACTATAACTTCTGCGTCTTTATACCAAGTAGAATGACAAATGAGGTGTCAAATGAAAGCTGATAATCCAATGATGGTACTACAGGTGAGCGATTTGACCTAAGCTGTCTTTCCGCCGGTCCGTACGACCGCGACTATAACTTCTGCGTCTTTATACCAAGTAGAATGATAAATAAGGTGTCAAATGAAAGCTTATAATCCAAGGATGGTACTAAAAGTGAGATATTTGGCCTAGACAATCTTTCTGTCGGTCCGTACGACCGCGAATATAACTTCTCCGTCATTATACCAGGTAGAACGACAAATAAGGTGTCAAATGTAAGCTGGTAATACAAGGATGGTACTAAAGGTGAGATATTTGACCTAGGCGGTCTGTCGGTGGGTCCGTCCGACCGCGAATGTAACTCCTCTATCATTATACCAGCTATAATAATAAATGAGGTGTCAAATGAAAGCTTATAATCCAAGGATGGTACTAAAGGTGAGATATTTGAGCTGGGTACTCTTTCTGTCGGTCCGTACGACCGCCAATATAACTCCTCCGCCATTATACCGGGTAGAATGACAAATGAGGTGTCAAATAAAAGCTTGTGGGTGAAAACCTAGGACTTACGAAGTCCAATTTAAAAATAGGGCATATCAGAGATATGCCTTAGACATCATAGAAGACAATGACACAGAAAAATCAAACAAGCAATATGTCAAAAGGGCCTTAGTTATGTATCTTCGGTCCTGTTGGTCCAATCGTGATGTATAGCACCTCAAATGATAGGATTTGACAAACAGAATACAATGAGAGAAAAATCAAATACAACCTCATGTCAAAAGGGCCTTAGTCGCGTATCTTCGGTCCTATAAGACCAATCGTGACGTACGGCATCTCAAATAATAGGACTTGACAAATAAAATACAATGACACAGGAAAATCAAATACAGCAACAAGTCAAAAGGGCCCTAGTTATGTATATCTAGTCCTATTGGTCCAATTGTGACGTACAGCAGCTCAAATGGTAGGGTTTAATGAACAGAATACAATGACACAGAAAAATCAAATACAGCAATATGTCAAAAGGGCCTTATTTACATATCTTCGCTCCTATTGGTCCAATCATGGCGTACAGCACCTAAAATAACTGGATTTGACTAATATAATACAATGACGTGTGAAAATCAATTACAGCATCATGTCAAAAGGGCCTTAGTCTTGTATCTACGGTTCTATTGGTTCAATCGTGACGTACAGCGTCTGAAATGATGGGATTTAACTGGCAGAATAAGATGGTGTAGACAAATGAAAATGACGGCATGTAATAACACTTTAAAATTGTAGAAATAAAATGGATTAACACACATGGTATGACATATTAGGTGAGAGTATTTAACAAATAGGATACGATTACATACGTCCAGTTTTTGACAAGCGACTTCTCTACATATGATAAACGCGAAAGGGCCCCAACGTTCACTGCTCGACATAGGCCTCCCGTTCACTGCATATACCCACTGCTTTCTGACGCTGTGACTTGAGAGGATAGGATTTAACGAATAGAACGACAAAGAAGACTAAACAAGGCAGCTCACGGGAAAAACACAACTGTCCGTTTTATACTCTACAGGGAAGCATCAAATATTCAACGTAAGAATATATTAGAGTATAACGGTATGATAAATCTTTTTCGTCTTTTTTTCATTTAGTGCATTCCGTACGTTTTTTAAACATAATCAGGAGAAGTTGTTGAATTTCTGAAGTCTATAAAAGAATTTCTTAACAAACCTTTTTTTAATTGTGTTATGGATTATTTTTAAGAATGTGTTTAAAAGGCAGTTCGCAGGCTTATTGTTCAATGGTCTTATCACTTTCAAGCGCCTGTCTTTTTTGTAGGACTATTAATTGTTACTTGTGATTTCAACCATTCTAGCGGGGCAATGCCTTTTCTATAACTGAAATGAATATTGTTATCCATTTAATTTTTTTCCTCAATTAATTGAATGCCTCCTACTGGTGTTTGGTCTAAGCTTACCGCTTTTCCCCATTTAAGCTAAACTGCTCGTCAAAAGTTAGGGATATAGAAAATTATGCTCATTTTCATAGCTAATTTTTTCGAGAACAGATTAACGGATTCCACTATTTTTTTTTAATATTTTAGATTTTTCTTTAGTATTTACACAGTTGTGCAAAGGTTTACACAAACTTCTTTTTTGTACTTATACCGAGTGGTAGGTATAAGTACAGAAAAGAAGTTTGAGTAAACCTCTTGATAGGTATTAGTTACGTATCTTCACTCCCATTGGTCCCAACGTGTCGTACGGCGGCTCAAATCATTGGAATCAGCCAACAGAATACAATGACTAGGGAGCGGATTTATATGCGATCAATTTTGATGAAATATTCGCATATATATGCGGTAAAAAATTACGAAATATGCGCAAGATATGCACAAAAATTCAAAAAATGCGCATTTCGGGAAACCACAAATTTTCTGTCTTATTTAGTAATCTTATTTATTATTTTTCAAATAAAATCATTTTTTATATATGCAATTTATTCACAGTTTTTACAAAAACTGCTACCAATAGTTACCTATTTAAAATAAAACAACAATATCACTATAAATATATCTTCGATTATAATTCACTACAATGTGTTTTTCCAAATTCTTTACGAGGAAACATATTCTTTGATTAGACAAAATATTTTTATAACTTGAAAAACTCCTTTCAACATCGATAATTGGTGCGTATTTAAAATAACTTGTTAATTTCCGTTAGAAAATCGTAAAACTTTGGCTAAAGGTGTAAATTCTCTTAACAATAGAGGATTTAAAAAATCACCAGAATTATAGGTAGGTACCTACCCTAATAGCACAAGGACGTCCAATGGACGTCCTTCACGGACTTTAGGGACGTCCATTGGACGTCCGTTTTCGTCCGAGGAACGTCCTTTATACGTCCTATTTTGGTCCAAATGTCGCGCTACCGAACGTCCATTGGACGTCCATCTAATGTCCGAGGGGACATATATTGGATCTTAATCGGACGTAAATTGGACCTTAATCGGACGTCCTAGGGGACGTAAATTGGACCCTAATCGGACGTAAATTGGACCTTAATCGGACGTAAATTGAACCTTAATCGGACGTAAATTGGACCTTAATCGGACGTAAATTGAACCTTAATCGGACGTAAATTGGACTTTAATCGAACGTAAATTGGACCTTAATCGGACGTAAATGGGACCTTAATTGGACGTAAATTGGACCTTAATCGGAGTAAATTGGATCTTAATCGGACGTCTTAGGGGACGTGAATTGGACCTTAACAGGACGTCCAATTTTGGTCCAAATTCCACGTTGCCAAACGCCCAATGGAGGTCCACCTAACGTCCGAAGGGACGTTCGGTGGACGTCAATTGGGCCTTCATAGGACGTCCCAGTTTGGTCCAATGTATTGCTGCCGATCATCCATCTAACGTCCTGGGAGGACGTTCGGTGGACGTCTAGAGACGATATTTATACCTGTGGAGAATGTATTGTGGGAAATAAAAAATATATTTTTTAAGGAACTTATAATACATCTTATATTAATTTACAATTATTGGATATTAGATTATTTACATTAAATTATAATTACATTTCTCCAAGAAATTAACGCACCACCTTAAAAATGGGCCATTTTTGATGTCTCGAATTTCCTAAAGCCATTGTCCCATCTAAGTGATTTTTTTAATAATATTATAGCCTAGGCTATATGGGCTACCTCCATAAGCTTGTCATGCACGGGGAGCTATACTGTAATAATATTATATCACATCGCTGAGGGAACTCTACATTACATATACTTTTCGAATCAAAACTTTTATTCTCTTAATATTATTACTTAAAAAATATATACTACATTCGTCTCGCTAAACTCGAAAAATAACTTATAAACCATAAAAATCTCCAAAAATATAAATGACATAAATGAGAATTGGCACAATTATTATTATGGTTTTAAGTTGATTTTTCGGATTTAACTACAATATTATGCAAAAAATTATGTTATATCGCAGATTTAAAATGGGTTTATCTCGAAAACAGTTATATTAAGTTTAGCGAGATGATTGTAGTACACTTTTTTTAAGTAAAAATATTAAGAGAATAAAAGTAGACTGGTACGCAGTCTGATTTTTGCATAAGAGTTTAATGAAATGGTAACAAATCAATTGGAAGTTCTGTCCGACAAAATACATGGAACGTTTTCGGTAGTCTGATGTTCCAAGTTTTTAACCTGTTCCACAATTAAAACTTCCCCGGTTCCAGTATTCCCGTACATCAAAGTTTGTCCGACTAGACACCGTGAAGCTATTAACAAATTTTCAGCTTGCTGTTAATCAACTTTTTTATTACGCGGGATCCAGGTCTATAAATGAATACAATAAATAAGTAGGTAGGTACATATTATACACTTATTTATACGAGTACAATTAATAGTAGAGCTGGTTTTTGGGATGTTACAAGCAGCATTTGCATTTCCACAGAGATACTTATGACAGAAATAATAAAATACCGAGACGGACTATTATTATAATAATTTACAATAGGACCCGACGGCCGACGCTATAGGGACAGGTAAAATTTATGACTGAACAATGCACCGAGCATCGATACAAGCAATATGTACCGGTCGAAGGTTATTTTTTATTGTGCCAAATGGACGTATATAGTACCTACCTTTAAAAATCGAATACACAAATTAAAAGATATTTAACAACCATAAAGATTTGTCAAACTCTATCACCGACTTCATGAAAACAAGTATTACTACATTCTTTGATGGTTTTTGCTGTAAATTTTAAAGGATTGACATGAAATTTGGCATACGCATAGCTAACATGCCAAAGA
This sequence comes from Diabrotica virgifera virgifera, assembly GCF_917563875.1. NCBI lineage: Eukaryota > Metazoa > Arthropoda > Insecta > Coleoptera > Chrysomelidae > Diabrotica > Diabrotica virgifera. The sequence continues at coordinate 147,689,402 of NC_065446.1, forward strand.
AAAAAAGTGATATTGTGCCAATGTGTGCTATTGCCCTGGGGTGAGTTTCACTCTTTCTCTGGGGTGAAAAACGTTCAAAATAAGTCCGGACTTCGATAAACTGATTAATATTAAGCAACCTTTATTCCATACTTACAAAGTATGTGTACTTACAAATTAGTATGTGAATTTGGGGGGTGAGTTTCACCCCGAGGAGGGGTGATATACAAAATATAGATAGATACACAAAAGATATACAAAAATGTTTCAAAACATCGAAAAAATGTGGTAAAATGCAAATATACATATCATATTATGATAAAATTGCGATTTTGGCGATTTGCCTTTTTGGATAGAATGATGATGATGTTGATTAGGATAAAACTGCGAAGAATTTTTTTATCGAAATATAGTAAAAAATATGAAAAATATACCAAAAAGCTTGAAAAAATATGTAAGTATGTAAGGAAAAACATAAATAATTAAATAAACTTTTGACAACACAACACAAAAGTTTGAAACACTCACTATTTGGATTGGTTGTCCTGGCTTGTGATTTTCTTCTTTGCAGATGACGCTCACGGATCGATGTCAATGTCCAACGGACGTCCGAGCACGGACGTCCAATGGACGTCCAAAGGACGTTCATATTTATTCAACACGTAAGTACGTCCAACGTCGGACGTCCGAAGGACGTTCATTTATAGTCCATCCGCATTAGGACTAAAACTGGACCTATTTTGGGCACACGTACGCTCAACTTCAAAAAGATGCTCTCAATATTCATCTGTAGTAAGGATACATTGATAAAAATTATATTTTTGCTTATTAGAATTAACCACCAAACTTCTATCATCTTGGTAACGGGAATAATAAAACATTATAAAGTCCACTTTACATCAACAATAATTGAACAAGAAATTGACGACAAGTTATTCAAGGTCAAATTTGGCTTATACAAAACACAATTCTACTTCCAATTTTGCCGTGAATAAACAGAAAATAAAGAAATTTGACAAAATAAAACATATCCAATTGTTCTATTTCATCAAATTCCTTCATTTTCTTTTACAAATCATACATTTTGTACTCGTCAAATTTGGCCTTGAATAACTTAGTCAATTTCTTGTTCAATTTATTGTTGATGTAGAGTGGACATAACGAATAATTTACCGATCAGATTTTCACACTTTACATAAAAACAAAAACATGTACAGTCGGAAAAATGAAAGAATACCCATGACCGAACATATAAAACACGCTGTATTTTCCTGTCACCGTGTCACAAAGAAAATTGTTCAGTGCAAGTACATGTAACCATAATTATTACATGTACTTGCGCTGTCCAACTTTTTGTGTGCCACGGTGACAGGAAAATACAGCGTGTTTTATATGTTCGTTCATGGGTATTCTTTAATTTTTCCTACTGTATTAGATATTAAACTACATATACAGTTTTGAATTAAATATGATTTATAATCTTTTCCATTTAAACTATTTTATTAACATAATTAAGTTAATATTTTATTAAATAATTTTGCTGTTTAATCCCCTTATTGGTAGAATATGTCCAATATGGACGATTGGAAAAGGTCCGTATTTCGTCCGAGTACGGACGTCCAAAGGACGGTCATATTTATTCCACCCGAAGGACGTCCAACACCGGACGTCCGAAGGACGTACATATTTAGTCCACCCGAAGGACGTCCAACGCCGGACGTCCAAAGGACGTACATATTTAGTCCACCTGAAGGACGTCCAACGCCGGACGTCCAAAGGACGTACATATTTAGTACACCCGAAGTACGTCCAGCGTCGGACGTCCAAAGGACGTCCGTTTATGGTCCATGGACGTTAGGACCAAAAATTGACCTATTTTGGACGTCCAAAGGACGTCGTGTGCTATTAGGGTATTAAATATAACAAAAGTATATAAAATTCGGATTTCCGGGTAAAACATCCTTCGTCATTTTAACATCCTACAATCATTTCATAACGGCGGCGTATTATCCTATAAGTACTTTGTGTAGAGATCGTTTATTTTCTAAGAAAAAATGAAAGGCGGTTAATGAGCTGTCTCTCTTGGTTCTCGAATTAATACAGACCACAGCCTGTGCGTGGAAATATTTTGTCGAATTAAAAAATTTAAATTTTGTTTTGGACTAATGAAATAAAACATTTTAGTAGTTCCAAAATGACACAAAATCTAGGCATCGGATAAAAAAGTTTATTTGAAGAAAGTGTATTTTTTTGTTCTTCTTAATGGCGGTACAGGCTCGTTTTTTTAATATTGTATTTAATTACAGAATAATTTTCAAATATTACCTAATATATTTTTCAAATTGGGCTCTGTACCGCCATTCTTTATTATATTACGGATACGTGTGCCAAATATCTTGAAAAAATATTCAAAATTACAGCCGCAATCTTGGAACGCGTTTTGGCTACCTGTTGATCGCTACTGTATCACCTTAAACAATTTTTTAAACAAATTCACAAAAATAATTTTTTCATTACGAACGATTTTTTAGATAAGTTGGGTTATTCTGAGCAAAAAAGGTATCTTGAGATTTTTCTCTAAAATTGATTTTTGTCGAGTTATATGGCCATTTTCGCATTTTTCAGGTTTTAAATCGCGTATAACTCGACAACAATCAATTTTAGAGAAAATTGACAAGAGACCTTTTTTGTTCAGAATGTCCAAAATTATCTAAAAAAAAAATTGTTCAAAGTGAAAAAATTATTTTTGTGGATTTGTTTAAAAAATTGTTTAAACAATTTTTCGACCACGGCACCTTGTGAATATGTTATAAGGACCTCTTTTTGAGTAAGTTTGTGCAAAAAAATCGAATCGGAATAATTTCACTAACAGGGGCGACGATAAATCCGGGACTATAGCGCTAATTATTAATAATTAAAAATAACAGCTTTGTAATAAAATAATGACAAAAATCTCTTAAGGACCTTGAAGCAAGGGTTTGAAACTTGATCTGCTCACTTTTTAATTTCATAATAATAACTTTTAATCGAGTTATTAAGACTTAAAAATGGCCATTTTCGCATTTTTCAAATTTTTAATCGCATATAACTCGACAACAATCAATTTTAAACAAAAATGGCAAGACACCTTTTTTGCCCAGAATGACACAAGTTATCTAAAAAAAATTGTTCGAAATGAAAAAATTGTTTTTGTGAATTTGTTTCAAAAAAATTTTTTAAACAATTTTTCGACCAATGCACCGCCCGGCACCCTTTGGATATGTTATAAGGACCTCTTTTTGAGTAAGTTTGTGCAAAAAAATCGAATCGGAATAATTTCGCTAGCGGGGGCGACGATACTGCCCGGTCTACTTTTGATGCTGATGGTGATAGAATAGATACTTTTTATATAACAAAAATAAAACTTTTTTTAAACTCTTTAAAAAATTTGTGGCGGGTTTTCCCCGAAAAGTGCGTTATTTTTTGGACATTTTACGTTGAACTAGTCGATTTGGAATTTGACGAATAAGAACCAACTTTTGATTAGCTCCAACTCTGTTTTTATTGTGTGTCCAGACTTCATACATACATCATTTTTTTTACTGTTTTATAAGCTTTATATTTGCTAGGAATAGTTTTTCGATCAAATACTTACTTTTTGATTTATTTGCGAAAAACCATCTAAAAACAAAAGTTACAAGGAATTTAATTAGTTTATCCACTTACGGACTTATTTGGACCTATATTTTCACACTCGAGAAGGGGGTGGTACTCATCCCCATAAAAAAAGCACACACTGGCACTCTGATGTTAATTTGGCGAAATATCGCAGGGTTCGTATTTAAAATTTTTAATTTACTCCTCACCCCTTTCCGTGGGGGTTCGTTTTTGGTATCATTCGATAGACTTTTGAAAAATATTGAACACGCATTTTTTAGTTTTTCGATCTGACGTTCATTTTGCGAAATATTCGCTTTTTTGTGAAACTTTGTGACTCGCCCATGATTTCTTCAGATTTGGGAACACTTAATAATCGGAGGGGGCCAAGTCAGGAGAGTAAGCCGCATGAGAAAGTAATTAGAACCCCAACTCGAATTTTTGCTACTGTCACAACGCTCTTGTGAGTCGATGTATTGTCTTAGGTAAGCTTACCATAATTATGAAGAGCCAAACCGGGACGCAGAAGAGGAAGAGTCTCATTTTCGTTTTGCATTTCGCTTAATTTGTGTTCTTCGGAATTTTTATTTGGCACCCCATTCCTCAGGACTAACTGTTAGAATTTTGGAAGAAGCCTTTTGCAAATAACACTTCACCAATCATTATTTGGCTTTTCAATTGAAGTTTTTTCATTTTATTTATACTACTTTATTTATACTAGTACGCAGGCGTGGATACAGAGGGGGTGAAGGGGTCCATGGACCCCCCTATTGTGCTTAATTAATACTGAATTTTATCCTTAGAGTAAGCGTGAGTCGCATGGTTAAATTTGGACAATAAAATATTTGCGGTACGTCTGACCCCCCTATTATGAATTTCTAGATCCGCTCCTGCTAGTACGTTCTGCTGCTTTTTCCATTTTACTCTAGTAAGCTAATTTTTCAAGCAGATTCACTCAAAATCTTCGGCTCCATCGAAAGCTCTTTTCCCACAATTCTAAATACGAAATGCAGCACTCATAAAAAGCGTGGTCACTCAAAAAGTTTTCGACATTTTCTAGGGTATTTCTCAATTTATTTAAGAGTTGTTTAGCTGCTTGAGGAAGAAATTTGTTTTCCATCCTGTTCTGACGATTAGTCTTTAACTTTGTCAATTCCAATACCTACATCTGTCGCAGTTGGGTTAGTTTTTTCCACGGACTCAATGGTTTTATTGAATACATTTAACTGTCCCAGCACAAACCAAAAGTAAAGTGCTCCACTTTGTGTTATAAAAAACTGCTGCAATGCGAAAGGGCAGTTTACTTCAGCAAGAAAATAGGAAGACCATCAAGTGCATGTTGGATTGTATTGTGAACGATGTGTGCGCTGCAACCAATGCCTTTTATGTTAACCTTCCTTGAGTCTGGAATTTACGAAATCGAGTAACTTTACAGAGATGCCTTTCTCAGCTACAAAGTACCTAACAACTATCGGTGCCAATTTAACATCATTATGTTTGATGTATCTGTTGAAGTGCTCAAAAAATTGGATTCTTTTAGCTAGTTGTGTAATTCTTTCGTTGTGATCTTTTTCCATCAGTACGATCCCTCCCGTGATCATCGCTTCGCACTTGGTATGCACAGATCCGAATTTGGGCTCAAACATCTTCGATATTAATTTATCGAGGAAGATCGATCTAATTAGGTGTTTTAAAAATTATATCGTGCATTGCTGCATATTATGCAAATAGCTTCTTTAGCAGCAATGGAAAATTCATTTTTTCACTCAAAAAAATTTAGTTCGTAATATTGATTAACAGTGATTATTGAATAGTATTTCGTTCTCACAACAATTTAATTTGTTGTTTCAACGAACTTTTAGACATTGACGAATGTACTTGGTTATTGTCACAATGATTGAATAATAATTGTGAGAATAACTAGAGTACATTAATCAATAACACTCAATTTATTCAGCCAATAACTTAGTTTCGTATATTTAATAAATACTGTTAATTGTGGCAGCAACTCACGTTCTTGATTTCGTAGATGACAAGCAATTACCTTGGTTTATCGTGACAACGTACAGATTTCATTAAAACAATGTACAAATGTTGTTAATATAGAGTAATATATGATTATTGAATAGATGTACACTGATTGTTGTGCCAACGAATGCATTAATTAATCTACTACTGCCTTTAATTCCCACAATCAATGCGTTAATTGTGACAATAATCGTGGTTGTTGAGACAATAAATGTTTGGTTTGACCATTTGAAATGTAACGGCTTTTTCTTGAAAGTGCCGAATAATAATTGCATTTTGTTTCCAAGTGTAGTCCGTAGTAGAAGGAAGATAAGGATAAGATATTACTTATTTTTTATATTTGTATAAAAGTAAGTTTTTTCTGATAAGGTAAATACGGGAGAACATTCTAATTAAAAATAAACTTGTCAGTGTCTTATGTTTGTAAGTGTTTACTTTTAATATTGTCTTGTGATGTTATTTATAAGATGAACTGAAAATGAATTTTCGAATCCTGAATGAAAAAAAATAATTAGTATTTTTGAAAATTTAAACGCAGAATAAAATATTACAGTATTATCGGGGGTCTGACGTCCCTGAGAACTTCTATAATGATTATTTTAATAAGTCACAGGGGTGAAAAATAGAAAATTTAGTATGATTTTTTTATTTCAAATATACTATTCAAAAGAAACTTTTTGTTTATTCTAAGGGACTTTCAGCCCTCAGTAATAATGTAGTCTTTTATTCTACCGTTAAATTTTTCAAAAATACTTATTAGTTTTCTCAGGATTCCAAAAAAATGAATGCGTTTAAAAATAATTCGATCGAAATTTGGCCCCTGCGCTCTCAAAAATGATTAAAGTGTTATACATTTTTGAAATCACCATGTCAAACACTTTTAAATGAGCTGTCACATGATGTACTTTCCCATTAAAAAAAATCAAAGTTACGCCTGTCACCTGAAGAGGGATCGTGTAAAGTTCGAAACATTGATGTTATAATATACTTTGATAATTTTAAAAATCGACCTGTCTGAGCGTTTTGCTTATGTACTAAAAATAAATAAGTTAATAAGGGGGGGGGGAGTGTAACACTTATTCCAGTGCACTGTATATGCGATATAATAATTATGAGAAATCACACAGTGGAAAGTCCTAAAGGTTAAGGACAAAAAAGGGGATTTAAAAAATTATTATTAATCAATTAATATGATACATTGGGCTAATGCATTCAGTAATTATTAATATAAAATACGTTCATAGTAGGAATGAACGAAACTGATTGTAAGAATGAATAGAATTGCTTGTAAGAATAACCGTATTTATTGTGCCAATGAACGGAATTAATTGTAACAATAAACGGAAATAATTGTAGAAATAAACGAAATACGTTAGGAGAAATAACACTGTTATTGGCACAACGAATGGTCTTCGTCGGTCAATTAACGACGTTGTTGTTTCAATAAATAGTGTTCGTTGACTCAATGAACTGAGTTCGTAATATCAATAAAATGATATTATGGTATACATAATGAATGTTCGTCCATTCAATAAACGTAATACATTGGCTCAACTAACGAAAATAATGAATTGATGAACATCGCTTTGTTGTTCCAATAAAACCAAGAATTGGACAAATTTTAAGAATTGCGTTTGTTGTCTGAATTAACATTTTTATTGATATTACGTACCTTTTTCGTTGTGTGTTGCGGGTTCGGCATTTTAGAAAAACGATTGTAGAAGAGCTTGGGAAGAGAGAAAGACACTTGCGCTGGTCTTGTGTTTCGAGCACTTTAGATGGTCCTTGATCAATGGCCGGAGTGTCGGTGTTGTTTGACCGGGACGCTAATGCAAACCGGCCGGGACGCCGGGACAGGAATCTCAAACCGGGACCGTCCCGGTCAAACCGGGACGTATGGTAAGCCTAGTCTTAGGTCTTGAGAACACTTTTTTCTTCTGCTTATGGAGTCGTTTTTCATTCATCACATACCGGAACTCACCACATAAATTTTGAAGACCCTGACATCAAAACTGTATTAAATTATATGTGATCTAAGTAAGTTAATGAAACGTCAGAATAGATAGAGTAGAACACTTATAAAAAAAATTGTAACAAGCAATTGGACATCGTAAGTTCTAATTTTTCACAAAAAGTGACCGGAAGTTGAACCGGCAGTCGATATTTGAACCCTTCGTGTAACTTTTTGTCAGCTGATATGACGGATGAATTTTGTTCACCTACAGATATGGACGAACAGACAGCCATGAAACCGGAAGTATGTATTTGTTCTGGTCTTTCTTAGTCGTGTTGACCAATAGTTTGTACTATTTCGACGAATTTAAAACAGTACTTTCGGTTGCAACTCTGGAACAGGCAGTCCGAGGTCAAACTTCTCACATGTAATATCATATTTTGGTTATAGGCTTTCATTTGACACCTTATTTGTCATTCTTTCTGTCCTACTAATAGACGAGTTGTGTTTATTGACGGACAGACATGGATAATTCTAGGTTTTCACACTTAATGATACAAACAATAATTATACAATTCAGTTAACCTGACTATATCATTGTGATAATGACTTCTTATCTAAAAGTGACAACGGCAATAATTGCCGTTGTAATAATTATTATTCCATTCACTCACGATAAAATATCGCAAAACCTCCAGATTTTAAAGAACCGCTTGGATTGACATAAAATTTGGCACACACGTAGCTAAAATGCCAAAGAAAAAAGTGAGATTATGCCGATATGTTCTCTTGTCCTGGATGTGACTTTCACCCCTTCTTGGAGGTGAAAAAACATACGTGCAAAATAAGTCCGGAAGTGGATAAACTGACTAATTCTAATTCTAAGCAAATTTTGTTCTATAAAAGTTTTAGGTCAATACTTTTCGAGGTATGTGCGAGTGAATATGTTTATTTTTCATAGAAAAACACGTTTTGGACGGATTTTCGCAAATAACTCAAAAATTAAGTATGTACATATTTTATCGAAGAAAATATTCCTAGCAATAATATAGCTTATGAAAAAGAGGTGTCAGTATAAGGTCTGTAGACCCAGTAGAAGCAGGGTTGCAGCTAATGAAAAATAGGTTCTTATTCGTCAAATACCAAATCGAATATTTCAACGTAAAATAACCAAAAAAATAAAGCACTTTTCGGGAAACACTCATCATAACTCTTTTAAAGTGTTTAAAAAAAATTTTTTTTGGTGTTTTTAAAACAGTTTCTAGCGTGAAAAGTAAGCAAGTTACGCTGAAAATAAAATCGTTCCCTTTTTTTTGGCAAAAGAAAGTCATGAAAATTAATTGTTACCGCTTCACACGTTACTTTAGATAAATGTATTGTTTATACAGGGTGTCTCCGAAAATAGTGCGTTCCTTTAAGGTGTGGATATAATACACAATTTAGAACAAAAAGGTGTAACATTTTTTCCTAAAGTTAACCGTTTCAACAAAAATTACGTTGTTCTCCATAAGAGTAAATTTTTATTTTCATAAATTTATATGACCTGGCAACATGGCGTAGAAGAACCTGTGACTGTGAAATTTAATCTAATGGGACCCCTTGTTTATTTACTAATTGAGTATCAATTTGCATATCAAAATGTATTTTCGTTTTTTGGTCAAACGGCTGAATTTAGAATAAAATGTTATGACTTTTTTGCTCTACATTGTGCTTTCTATCTATACCTTTAAGGAACGCACTATTTTCGGGGAAACCCTGTATATGATCTGTAAGTTGCATTGGTTCAAAATGCTTATTTTTGAAAGGGGTTTTGTTGAAAGGCCTCGAACGAATCACTAGTCACGAGTATGTATATGCAAATTTTGAACAGCCATATCTTAACCAATTTTTGTCTTCCAGAAAATCAAAAAATTCCAAATATTTAAAAAAGCAACACCTACATTTTTTACTCTTTAAGATATTTGGTATCACTAATAATTTTTAAGTTATTTTGACAAAAGTCTTTTTTTCAAAATTAAAGATTTAAAAAAATTTACTTTAAAACCAAATTTTTCCACAAATAAGCACTTTGAACTGATGAAACTTACAAACACAAACAATACATAAAGTTACTTGTGAAGTGGTAACCCATTTAACAGCCCATTTGGGCTGTTAATTAGAGGGAGTTTTTAGAATATTTTTAACCAAAAAAAAGGAACAACTGTATTTTGAGCGTAACCTGCTTACTCTTGCTGCTGGAAACTTAAAAAAAAAATAAAAATAAACGTTTTCTTAAACACTTTAAGAAAGTTTTCCCAGAAAAGTGTTTCATTTTTTTTATTTCACGTTAAAATATTCGATTTGGAATTTGAGATATAAGAGCTTATTTTTCACTATAGTCTGTTTTTAAACAAGAGGAGTCATTCAAATTTCCCGCGCCGTACACCTTGTTTGTAATTGGTACAACCTCAGGCAATTTTACTCATATCAAATTTTGACACTATTGGCATTTCATAGGTCAGTTTATTTATTTTATCAGCAATTTTTGTATTTTCTGCGTTCTTCCTTTTATTTTTAGATTTTTAGTCAAGATTACCATTAAAGGCCGATATGATCAACCAAAAAAGAAGATTTATCTGATGATATTTCTAGTGACTTTCTTGGGTGTGAATCTGCCATTTAGTTTACCTACTCCTCTTGGTTTTAAAACAAAGCTTAGCAATAACTCTGCTTCTACTGGGTCTACAGACCTGACACATATACCATTTTTTCACTTTTTTATAAGCTATATTTACTATTTGCTAATTTTTTTTCAATAAAGTACCTACTTTTTGAGTTATTTGCGAAAAACCGTATAAAAACGTTTTTTTTTTTTGTTGAAAAATGAACATATTCACTCGCAAATATCTCTAAAAGTATTGACTTAGTGAAAAACGCTATAAAATAGAAGTTGCTTAGAATTAGTCAGTTTATCCAATTCCGGACTTATTTGAACGTATTTGTTTTCATACCCTATAACCGACGAAACTCACCTCCAGATCAAAAGCACATATCGGCACAATATCACTTTTTTTCTTTAACATATTAGCTATAGGTACGTGTCCCAAATTTTATGTCAAACCAAGCGTTTCTTCAAAATTCTGACCAAAAACCCTAAGTAAATTAAACGAAAATATAAAATGAATTTTTCAAACAAATATTTTAAGTCGGTATGAGAAATTTTAATTTAACAGATGAAATCAAATAAACACAATTCAACTCGTAAAATATTTAGACCCTTGCTTGGTAATCCAGCTGAACAGGTAAAGAACCTACCTTTTATGTAGTTTATAATCTGAGAGGATGGAATATTTTACCAAAATATTCCATCCTCTAAGTTTACAATAGACCTTTTCTACCTGTCCTCAAAAGATCGGTATTTTTAACTCGTGGCAACGTCGAAAAGCGGCAAAATGATGGGAAATACACATTTGTATGTGGTGGAAGTCAAAATGGTTATGAAGTGTAAAAATTTTTGTATATAATTTAAATTTTTAAAATTAAAATTTTAGAAAACTGAGAACGATACAGGGCGTTAAAAAATGCGCTCAACAAACATACACGAATTAAAATTCGAAATTGATAGTATTTCTTGGTGATGCCAAATGACTGCAACATGAAAAGATGACATAATGATAGCGGGATGTATATATATATATATATATATATATATATATATATATATATATATATATATATATATATATATTGCTTATTTCCTGACCGTGAATTTTTAAACAGTTGGTTTTTAATTCCTGGGTTTGCGGTCTGTTATAAATAAAACACTTGATTTTGCTTAGACGTTTCGGCTCTTTGCCATTTTCAATAAGCACTTTTAATTATTAAACATTACACTGTTAACAAACATATTTTATATACAATACACGTAATATTTTGAAAATTTAAAAAAATGCACATCGTGTTTCTCTAAGATGTTACGAGAGAATGCCAGGCATGGGCATTGGGCATGTGGTAAAAGCACTTCACAACGGTTTGCCCATGCCTGGCATTCTCTCATAACATCTTCTATGTTTGTGCATTTGGAGAAACACTATGTGCATTTTTTAAATTTTCAAAATATTACGTGTATTGTATATAAAATATGTTTGTTAACAGTGTAATGTTTAATAATTAAAAGTGCTTATTGAAAATGGCAAAGAGCCGAAACGTCTAAGCAAAATCAAGTGTTTTATTTATAACAGACCGCAAACCCAGGAATTAAAAACCAACTGTTTAAAAATTCACGGTCAGGAAATAAGCAATAAATACCAGCTGGGGTTAAAACAGCTTTACGGAACAACACAAGTACAAAGAAAACACCATCTACCAAAGAAAACATTACGGTAAATATTAAACATACGGTTAACTACATAGATTGCAAATTATTGACACATATTGCAAAATAATTCCACCAAAAAGAAAAGAAAGAAAAAACATAAATTTAGAATAAAAAATATTAATCACCACCTTTACATACACAAAAATGGAACCACATCAAGATGCGCTACACAACCACCACCGATTATTGGATAAACTGGCCAAAGAGAAAAACAGAAAAATTTTCTTAACCAGATGTAAAAAGCTACAGCTTATTCCAACATTTGTAAAAATCAAAGACAAATCGTACATTTTCAAAACAAAAACATATACAGGTAAATTTCAAACTTTTATATTAAAATTTTATTTGCAATTAATACAACTAACACTTAGTGATTCATGCCATAATCTTAAATTTATAGAACAACAAATAGAAACCAACAAGAACCACATAATGAATAAATATGATAGTAATTTCACACAATCATTTTTTAATAAAGAAAAAGTAATATATGAAAATACTTTTAATAAAATTAAAATCCGTAATCAAAATAAAATTAAACAGTTATCAGAAAAACAAAATCACTTAAAAATAAATTCAAATTCGGAAAATGGTTGGCTAATGAACTTAACTCAATGCAACATACCTCCAAATGTAGAATATTTTTTTAGGTCCTAATTTTTCTTTACCTATACAAAAATTTCCTACATTTAACATTATTGCTGGAATCGAAAATGGTCTAACATACATTAATAATTCAAATATAAATGAAATTAGAAGTAAAGCAGTTAACATAATCACAAATTATGCTCAAAAGATACAAAGATATGCAGGTAACCAGAAAAGTCAATATAATTATTATTTAAAACAAACCAAAACTTTTTTAGAAGAAAATGCAAACCTACTAATCTTAACAGCAGATAAATGTAACAAAACAGTAATAATGTTAAAATCCGAATATTTAAACAAACTAAAATTACTTTTAAATGACGAAACAGTATACAAAAAAGAAAAAACAAATCTTACAAATAAGATACAAACAGGTTTAAATTCACTCATTAACAGATGGTATAATAAAAAATATATAGACTTAAACTTAAAAAATAAATTAATATCTCACAATGGCACATCCTCATATATATACGGGCTTCCAAAAGTGCATAAACACAACATTCCGCTTCGCCCAATTGTTAGTAACATTGGAAGTCCAACATACAATCTCTCTAAGTATTTTGCAGACATTTTGGGAAATGTAATCGGTAAGACCCACTATCATATACAGGACTCATGGGATTTTCACAGTTTTATTTCAAAACAATCCGTACCAGTTAATCACAAACATATCTTTCGACGTAAAATCACTTTATACTAACATTCCAATTGAAATAGCTTTAGAGTGTGTCAAAACCAGATGGAGTAACATCCAAACACATACTTCTCTTCCTCTTCAAGATTTCCTAGAAGGCGTAAAATTCTGCCTCAGCTCTACATTTTTTCAACATGAAAACGAATACTATTCTCAGATTTCTGGGGTGGCCATGGGTTCGCCTATTTCAGCACCAATAGCAAACTTGGTCATGGAAATATTAGAGGCAACAGTAATTTCTAAATTAAAATATCAGATACATTTCTACAAACGATATGTCGATGACATCCTACTATGCCTTCCGGAGCATGAAATCGATTATACTCTCCACATGTTTAACAGCTTTCATAATAAAATTCAGTTTACATCCGAATTAGAGGAAAACAACAAAATTAACTTTCTTGATATAAGTTTAGAGTATAACAACAGTAACCGACTGATAACTACAAACTGGTTTACAAAAGATGTCTGGTCCGGAAGATATTTAAATTTCAACACCAACGCACCTGTAAGTCACAAACGAAGTGTTATTTTCAGTCTTACAGACAGAGCAATTAAACTATCTAGCCCACAATATCATTCTGAAAATCTGAGAAAAGTTACTGACATTTTAGAAAAAAATAATTATCCACCAGATTTTTACAACCGTCTAATTCAAAAAAAAATTCACATTATCAAAAATCAATCTAACTCCAATGCCAATCTAAAACAAACTCAAACCATACCTAACAATAATAATAGTAATGTCACCAATCCAAACAAACACTACATATCCCTACCATACATTAATGGATTCTCCGAACAAATCTCGAAAATGTTGGCAAGATATGACATCAACGTTGGACATAAATCATCTAATCTAAAACATCCGGAAAATATTTCTCAAAATTTAAACCCAAAGTTACTAAAGATCAGCAGTCGGATGTTGTGTATAAAGTAAATTGTAAAGACTGCAATTCAACATATATTGGGCAAACACATCAATATCTACACAGAAGGATTGTTGCACACAAACATAGTGTACAAACAAACAAAATAACTACCACAGCCTTAGCCAAACATTCAGTAGAAAATAACCATAGTTTTGATTTTGAAAATGTACAGATTCTGGAAAAAGAGCAAAATTATAACAAAAGATGTATATTGGAGATGATCCACATAAAGAAAGACCAAAATTGTATCAATAATAAAACTGATATTAAAGATCTCTCCAATATATATCACAATTTGATAAATTAAGTGTGGTTGTAAGCACACCATTGGTAAACACTTTAAATACGGCATTTTTTTTTTTTTTGTTACGTGCTACCTCTTATAGCAACTCCACAGAGTTGCAGTTTGTATCATTACATCAATTTTGTTTAGCCAGGATATATGTCAGCGTCCTAAGCTTCTTCTGTCCAGTATCTTTTCCTATATAACGATCTACATAAACACATATCTCATTTCTCATAACATGTTTCCAAATAATGTAAATTTCTTATTTTAATTATATTTAATATCTCATTTTTCTTTATTTCATTCGGTTACAAAACGTGGTTGTCTCTTAATCTTTTGAACCAAGGTTATTTTTAAAAATCTTCTATATGCCCACATATCAAATACTCTGTTCTATTATAATGTTCTATCATTAATGAATATCCTTGTTTTAGCGTTCAAGCCTCTGTTCCATATAAAATACAAAAAAAAGATACGCACCTCAGTATTCATATTTCGAGTTACATACTCAGATCACAACTACAAAAAATCTTGCTCCCATTATTAAAAGTTAAACATTAGTCAGATTTATTTCTTTCGTATATTATGTAACTTGATCTCCTGTATATTATCGTTTTGGTTTTACGACCACCATCCAAAACCGTTGTGAAGTGCTTTTACCATATGCCCAATGCCCATGCCTGGCATTCTCTCATAACATCTTAGAGAAACACGATGTGCATTTTTTTAAATTTTCAAAATATTACGTGTATTGTATATAAAATATGTTTGTTAACAGTGTAATGTTTAATAATTAAAAGTGCTTATTGAAAATGGCAAAGAGCCGAAACGTCTAAGCAAAATCAAGTGTTTTATTTATAACAGACCGCAAACCCAGGAATTAAAAACCAACTGTTTATATATATATATATATATATATATATATATATATAGATATATATATATATATATATCCTACTAATATTACGGACTCTGCATTAAGGATTTGACCATACACAACGGACTCAAGCGATTTACGGACTCAATATACGGAGGCCGTAATGTTTTTCATGTATTTCTTTAAACGGATGGTCATTTTCTACCAAAATTTTGTTGAGGGAAAAACTAGAGAGCTCTACCTACTAAACAAATATGTTACAAATATTGTGGGTATCGTAGGATAGCTGCAAATCTTAAAACAAAATGAGTCCGTAAGGTCGCTTGTAATTCAGCTATTTGCCGTTGTATGGCGCTTTTATGAGTATATTGAAGGTGTATATCGTTCATATGTAAAACTAAGAAACGACACTATAGGCTCCGCTCAGCTGGCAACACTGTTGCCTGGATATTGTATCATCTGATCTGACGCAAATTGCTGGTGCTGTTATCGTTAATCTTTATGTGTTGAAAAATGTAATGGTACGCAGTAGGTATGTTATTAATAGTAACTAATAAAGGAAGATATTTTGTTTCACAGACATTTCTTCCACACGTTTTGATTTTGAAATGGCATAATAAACACATCTTTTTATTTAAGAACGAATAAGCTATATAATTTTATAATTCAGAATATAAATATAAATAAAAATAAAATATAGGTCTGGATCCCGCGTATGAAAAAAAAGTTGATTAATAGCAAGCTGAAAATTTGTTAATAGCTTAAGAGTGTCTAGTCTGACAAACTTTGATATATGGGAACACTGGAACAGGGGAAGTTTTAATTGTGGAACAGGTTAAAAATTTGGAACGGTCAGACCAGAAAACGTCACATGTATTTTGTCCGACAAAACTTCTAATTGATTTGTTACCCTTTCATTAAATTCTCATGCAAAAATCAGACCGCTATTTATCACCTGTCATTTGACATTTTCTACGTGTTCCACTCATTATAATGCCCATTTGGTGATAAATACCAGCCTGATTTTTACATGAGAATTTAATGAAAGGGTAACAAATCAATTGGAAGTTCTGTCGGACAAAATACATGTGACGTTTTCGTGGTCTGACCGCTCCAAATTTTTAACTTGTTCCACAATTAAAACTTCACCTGTTCCAGTGTTCCAATGTATCAAAGTTTGTCCGACTACACACCCTTAAGCTATTAACAAATTTTCAGCTTGCTATTAATCAGCTTTTTTTCATACGCGGGATCCAGACCTATTAATGGCTCCGTACATTTAATGCTTGTTTGTAATGTTCATTTCTATTTGTAAGAATGTAGGTACTTAGTTTATTATTGATTTGTGCCAGTTGTGTTGATAAAAGTAGATATACATATTTGTTTTAATCTTGCATCATAAAGCATAGAAATGTACAACATTAATTCTGTATCTATTCATTTTGTACGCAGAAGTTCAAAAGAGTTCATTTTCTTTTGTATACATCATTAATTTTTGCTTTATGCCTAGTATCAGATCATTGCCATTCTTATATTATTTATGTCTACCATAACAATAACTGCGGATGTTTTTGGTATTGCATTTACCACCTCTTGGAAATCTTCATAAAATTTCTCTCTGGCTTCTGTGTGTTTTTTTTCTTGTCATTTCTGAAATACTCATATTTTTATGAACATTCACTATATTTATAGATCGTGACCAGTCATAAAGACGATAGATACTCATTTCACCATATGATTTAAACATACATATTTTTCAATTTTTCAAAAATTAAAAATGTTATCGACCAAAAAAATATTAATACTTTCTATGAATTACTTATTAGCTGTTGCATATAATAATAATAACCTACCTACGTACTTTCCAACTTAAGATATGACTATATATTTTTGGGGAGAATACTGGGAACAAGCCACAATAATAATATTACATATTTGCATATTATTTTTGACGTTTTGGGCTCCAAACCAGAATTCATTTTCAATGAATATACATTCGGAAAAATTAAAAAATACCAATGAATAAACATATAAAACACGCTGTATTTTCCTATCACCGTGTCACAAAGAAAATTGTCCAGTGCAAGATATTGAAAAATATCAAGATTGCTGAAAAATACTAACCTAGAAATTACAATTGCCATTTTACCATATGATATTGTGAAAATACTGTGACGATAGATTACTTTTGTGTCAAATTATCTTTATTCGCATCATTGATTGGTTATCTATTTAGAGTATTGTAATCGCCAACCAACTATACATCTATAAGAATAAGTCCGTTTTAATATGCAATTACCCGTCAAGGAATATATAATTTTCTAAGTTAAATGTATAATAATCACTAGACTTAGGCTCTCAATGGAAGTAAGGCTTTTTATACTAGGTAGGTAGGTAGGTTGGTCATGGGCAGTGTCTTTCATTACCAGCTGGGGAATGTAACGTCATGCATCTTGGAGTTTCACAGCTTTTCCCGAAGTTGTCAATTGGCATTGAAGTTCTGCAACTCAGCCAAACTTCCTTTGAAAGTCGGATTCCAACCCTTGTGCATCTTACATAGCGGTCAGGATTGTATGGGCCAGTGAGTAGTCATCTATAAGTGGCAGATCTTGGTTTTCTTCAGTGACAACATCATGTTTTGCTCTATTGGTACCTCCATAGGCATTTATGAATTCATCAAACATGAGGTTAGGTACTTCTTGGACTTGGTTTATTTCCACTTCTTCACCTTTGACGTGGTCTCTTTGAATTGACGCCAGCCGGTTGTTGTGTAGATACTATCATCCGCCTTCCCATCGGAATTTTGCTTATTCGGTATATAACGTCGTTAATCTACTCCTTACTTAAGGACGGACCTTGTCAGACCTTGGGAGAATAACCCATTCGCTTATTCGAATTATCGAGTCAGACTTTGTGGTCCTTCATAAAACATAAGGGATGTTCGGTTTACGGATCTCCATTCTTCTTCGCAATCCATTTACATAATCTTCACCAGCTACGTCTTATCCATTGACATCCAAACTCTAAATCACAAGGTACTCACATATGTAAGTCATTGCGAAGAATGGAAGTTACGGATATCAATTTCGCTGCTGATTGGACAAAATATTTATCAAATGCTTATCAACTGCCCATTTATTCGCTCTACCATTCCATCCGATTTACGAGTAATAGCCTGTAGTTTTTATGTTCTTTAGTGAAGTAATTCAATACGATCAATATAATATCTACTTGCATCCATTTTTGCTTTCTTTTGCTTTCTCTCAAACGGACATCTAACATTGTATTGCCTCGTAGGAGCCTTCCTTTTCGATAAGTTCCAGTACTCGTGGCAAGTTAGTACATTCCTTACACCATCTCTTTACATCGTCGAAACTATTCATCTAATTAAACCGTTCCCGCATTCTCTGAAGGGTTTTATTTACATAGAAATGTCTTCAAGATGGACTGTCATGTAACATGTAACTAACGAAATACTTCGGCTCTTCTTTGCTCTTTGTAATCATCAATTGTGTTCTCTTCGCTATACCATCATCATTTTCCAGTACTCATTTAAGCAAGCTGTTTTTCATTATAAAGGAGTTCCACAGGGCCCAACGCCTCTTAACTACTTAGGCTTGATATTTCTTGACAAGATGGTTGACGATTTTCTTCTTCCAATTTAAGAATTTTCTGTAAAATTGGATCTTTCCCTTGTTCGCCCCTGATCTTAGTAGGCGTCCACTCGTCGTCGACCACCGTTGTTTTTAGCAGTACTCCTTTCTTTGATTGTTTTGTTGCAATGGGTACGGACTCTGCTGGGTACTAACTTCTAGAAAGAGAATCGGCGTTCCTGGGACTAATTCCTGCCCGATGCTCAATTTTGAAATTGTATCTTTGAGTCGTTCAATCCATGTGACCTTCTGGGATCTTAAACTGCCTTAACCAAGTGGTTGGGGCATGGTCGTTCGGATTAGAAACTTCCTTAGAGGTACTGATAGAAGTATTCTACTGATTTCACTACTTCTAGAAATTCATTTTTCGTGACACAATACTCTCGCTTAGGTTTTGAAAGCACTTTACTAAAATATCCAAGAATACGTTTCTGTCCCTTTGATCTGAGAGCACTCTGCAAATTCATGTTACTTCCATCTGTAATCTGTATCTAAGATAAACTCTCCTCCTGGCAGTGGATACTCTTTTAATGCTGCTGTGATTAAATACTTCATTAAGGTTTCGAAAGGAAATTTGGCAGTCTCCATTCCAATTGTAATCTCTTGCTTCTTATGTAAGTCGCGTTAATGACAGTGCTACGTGAAAACTTCTTAATGAACCTTAGATAGTAAGTATATAGTCAAATAAAACTCATTTGATGTTTGTCAGTGGGTTCTAGTCATTCCTGAATGGAATCGATTTTTCCCTTATTCACAGCCACTACTTCTTTACTGACTTTATGACCTAGATAGTTGACTTTACTTTGAAATAACTGGCCCTTCTTGGGTTTTGACATCAATAGGGAAGCTTTCAGTCGATTAAAAACGTCTTCTAAATTCTTCAAATGATCTTCAAAAGAGTCTCCACGAAGACAATTGCGTCGTCAAAAAATACCAGGCACGTTTTCCAAGATAACCCTGTCAACAGGTTTTACGTAAAGCTCTCAAAATGTCGCACGAGTATTACAGAGTCCAAATATCATAACGTTGAATTGCCACAATCCGGATCTTCTGGTAAAGGCTATCTTTTCCTTATCCACTGGGTCCATTTCTACCTACCAATATCAAGACTTCCAAGTTCAACGTAGAAAATAATTCTCTTCCAGCCAATATATCCAACGTATCATTGATTCGTGTTACAGGGACAGCTTGTCAAACATACGGTGATACTTGGCGATTTTGTCCACTCGCGTAGAAAAATAAGTGGAAGCGCATTCAGTGAATTATGTTTGTGTTGAATGCGCTTCTTAGGTGGAGCCTAATATCAATGGGCCAAGTATGACCGTATATTTGACAAACTGTAACTATCCTTTTTGGTAATATTGTTTAACAAACGGTAATCCGCACAGAACCTCGTAGTTCCGTCTTTCTTCTTGACCATAACTAACGGAGAGATCCCTGGCCTGGTAGAAAGTTCTATCACTCCGACTTTCTTCATTGCCTGAACAATATTTTCAGTTTCCTCTGATTGACGTAAAACAGTTCTAAACTGTTTGACGAATTGGTTTAGCGTTACAAGTATCACTTTTATGTTTAACAGGGGTAGTTCTTCCTGCCTTTCCTCCTTCTGGTACAAATATGCCATGATATCGCCAAAGAAATTCCCTTAATCACCTTTTCTCCACCTAATTTATAGACTGACCAGCAACTGCAACCATTTGGTCGAACCTCTCGTTGTGGGCGTCACATCTACACAGATTCCTACTTTCGTATCTTTTTTGATGATCACTGGGTAGTCATTGACCTTAATAAGTCTTATAGAAATTTCTTTAGTAGAAGTCACCAAGTCCTTTCCAATTATGATTCCTCGGTCAACGTCCTCATCGTGGTGCCAAGGCTCCATTATAACAGGTGTTCCTTCTTCCACAATTACCTGCAGGGGCGCCACTAAAATCGTTTCACTCCTCTCAGGCATAACTGGATCCATTAGCAATCCATTAGGCATCCAAACAAATTCATTAAGTCCATTTCTAATATAACATCCTCTTCGATGTCAGCAACTCTGACAGTATGGACGACCTTTTTTTCCCAATTCTTAATTATATCTGCATTTCTCCGTGGGTGTTGGAATTTTACCTGTGGCAGTCCGCAGTCGCAACTTCGTTGGTAAAAGTTTCTTACCACTATTTATAACTGTCGGTCGTATAATGGCCCTGGTAGCTCCGGTATCCACCAACAATATATTTCACTATTACATAATATACATAATATATACTATATTCACGACATTTCAAAGAAGCTGTTCTTGTGACGAGCTATTCGCAGTATTCACTGCATTCCATGATCCCGAAGACCTTTAATAAATGTTTGAGCTTCCAACTTTCCCATCATGTCTTTGGGAGCTGTTGGATACGTATATTGTACTAACCTGGCAATATTTACCTTATATTATTCGACATACTCCAAGTGTGCGTGATCCTATCGCCTGTTTAGTCTGTTCTTAAGCTGTTCGAAATCATCTCTCTAATCTACGGCTATGGTATGAAGCATATCCAAGGCATCTCCTCGAAGTGCAATATATATAGGTTTTCAACCTTTTTTATTCGGACCATCCATTCGCTATTGCAGCTGATTTAAACTAATTCATGTAATTGTTTCATGACGACTTTCGGTCCGAAATTGTAACTTGGAACTTAATACGAACAGGACCTCCGCTCCCGTCAAATGTCGACCGTGACTCCAATTTACATTTCACTTTATCGTCTTTTGTCTTTGCTGAAATGGGTTAAATTCCTTTGTCTGTTGTCCCTGTTTCCTCTATTAACTTTTCTACCTATTTCATCTTTTTTTGAAAGACAAAATATCTACAGGAACTTTATAACAATGACAATATTTTAATGTCGAAGTCAGAGGTGACCTCAGAGATGTTAATAGAAACCTTGTTTTCTAGAGATGGGATATCACCAGAAACTTTGGCCACATCGGAAGAAACTTTCGAAATATAACAAAACTTATTTTCTATGTGGAAGACGAATTCATAGTAGAATTCCTTTCCTCAAACACAAGTTTCCGGATCGAAGTCTTTTGACGAAGTGTATTTGGATATTTCAATTTTAACTTCGAAAAAAAAATGGATCTCGTCTATTCTGAAAACAGGAAGCTGTTAGACATGGGGGAGAATAAGGCCCCTATTACACATCTTTATTTATTTCTCTACGATACAATCTAATTGATATTTTGACATTTTAACTTTGAAAATAGTGTAAAAAGTTCCGTTCATAAATACTAAAGGCTTCAAAAAAGTTCAACTTTCCAGATCTTATAGTACTTACTCCTAATTCAGTATAATAAATTAAATTTTTCGATCAATGAAATTTCCTTTTCCTGTCAATTTTTTCGGAGCGTATAAATATCTCCAATTTCAACTATTTCGGAGCAGCAAAATACTCACAAATTCAGTTTATTTCAAATCTAGACATTTTAAACTGGATACAATTTTAAGACACGTTGTTGATACATAAATAAACCTAATTATATGTGGAATAGGAATAATTTTCATTTTTGTGGAGAAACCGATAATTTAATTCCTCCTTTTTTTTTTATTTTTTTAATGACATAATCGTGTTTTTTTGACAATAACTCTGGTGTTTTCCATCTGAATAACGTATAGCTAAGCTTGTTTTAAAGATCTTATCAAATACTTTTAAAAATGTTGTGAGCATTTCTGGAAACACCTCGTATTATTTACGTTATTTGATAATAAAGTTTCGATTAAAGGGTAATTTAAATAAACCCTCACCTGATCAGGTTGTAACTCGACTTCTATCGCCGCTATAAAAATTTAAAAAAAATTAATTCATATTTTTGAATGGTTTCTTTTTGACTTGCATTTTGTGGCTTTTTGCTTAAAATGTACTGTTTGCGAGATATTTTTGAAAAATCACCCAAATCACAAAAAATATTAACTAACCGAGAGAAGTGTGTATAACATTTTTTGCTATGAATTGAATTCTCCATCGATTGCCGCAGTTATGTAAAGATTAAATATTTTCACCCTCAAGAATGGATGATATTCCTCCCTGGCGTACAAACGCATATCGGCAATATAAATATAGTTTTTTTTTTCGACATGTTTCCTATGCGCATTTCAGATTTCATGTCAATCTAAGCGGTTGTAATCCTGAGCAAAATCTGTGAAAGAATGGATTGAATTTATTTTAAAGTAAAATATAGTGTATTATGATATTTTTTGTTCAAATCGGTAATACAAGGGGCAATTCGGTAGATTTACCGAAAAGTCGGAGACGGAACATCACATGCGAGAAATAGCTTCGTTCGATTAAGGGGAACGGACCAAAATGCAAAATTTTAACGCATGTCAAAATTTTCAATGTGTTTTAAATTTATTAATTTTTTTCGAATCCGGAGAAAACTAATAAGGATTTTTGAAAAATTTAAACGCAGAATGAAAGGCTGCTCTATTAACAAGGGTAGAAAGTGCCTTATAATAAATAAAAAGTTTCTTTTGAATGAAATATTTGCAATTAAAAATCACACTAAATTTTCTCTTTTATTTTCATCCCTGTAACTTTGTAACTTATTAAAATAAACATTATAGAAGTTTTCAGTGACTTTCGGCCCTCGGTAATAATGTAATATTTCATTCTGCGTTTAAATTTTCCAAAAATATTAATTAGTTTTCTCAGGATTAAAAAAAAATGAATAGATTTAAAACACATTGAAAATTTTTATTTGTCAAAATTTTGCATTTTGCTCCGCTCCCCTTAAAGACGACTAGTTACTAGTTGATATTAGGAAATAACCTTATCGAGCGATAATAACACTGCAGAGAAAGTAAGGGAACAAAAAATGCTAAAGGCACGTAGAATCTCAGGGTGTCTTAAATACACGATATAGAGAAACATGCTTGAAAATCGAAGCAAAAACGTAATTATACAAATATAAATCCGAACTACCATGACATAGGTATAAAGCAAAAACAAGGCTTGACATAAGTACGATAAGAAGATATTTGGAGAAGAATGATATAATAGTAAGAAGCATAACCGCAAAACACTATTAAACCTATGCAGAATAAACAACATTAAAAAATGAGTTCAACAAACGAAAAAGAGAATGGAACAGCCTCATCAGCAAAATAGAAGAGGACAGCATAGTACGTAGTACGAGATAAGTCTCCATTTTAAAAAAGGACAGATTCGCCATTAAAGAGATGGGATGATAATATTACACTTAAAGAAGAAGAATTATTATCAAATTCCGGAAATGTCCTCAGTATAATATATTATTAATTAGGAATTCTAGATTACTATCCGACGGAAACTAAACGATAG
The DNA here is from genome assembly GCF_917563875.1 of Diabrotica virgifera virgifera. Classification (NCBI taxonomy): domain Eukaryota; kingdom Metazoa; phylum Arthropoda; class Insecta; order Coleoptera; family Chrysomelidae; genus Diabrotica; species Diabrotica virgifera. The sequence goes on from NC_065446.1 coordinate 147,713,782, forward strand.
ACGAACAAATATTGTTAAAAAAGTATTGCGCTAACTTAAATTCACCATTCCTTTGAATAAAATATCATGTTCAACTTTTTAGAAATCATAAAAATACTTTGTCATTTATAAGTGTTTGTTTAGAAATAATATACTGTTTTAAAATATTCATTACTTAACACTCGAGAAATGCAAAATAAACTTCGTTCGCTTAAACACCAAATTGAAAGGGGAAACCCCGATTTATCTAAATAGGCAGTGAGAGAATTGACAACATTGTATGAGTCTGTAAGGTGGTGTATACAAGGCCGTAATACCAGAATCCTGATAAAAATTATACTAATGAGGCTGTAAAAATAGAACGTTCTAATGAGGTGCTAATGATAAAAGAACCGAACGGAACAGTATATATTGAATTTAATCTTATCAAAATGAAAATTTGTGCATTGAGAATGTTTTCACTAGATTCAATATATTCGATATCTAAACTATTATATACACCTCTAAATAGGAGAGGCTGTAAGATTGCGGTATGGTTTGAGTCCATAGGAATAGTAGGATGTAAATATATATATATATATATATATATATATATATATATATATATATATATATATATATATATATATATATAAAACAGATGAAATAAATATTTGGATCTTTTGATCACTGAGTGTGTTTCAAGGATCTACATCTCATGTTTTTAAATATATATATATATATATATATATATATATATATATATATATATATATATATATATATATATATATTGTTCGTAAGGGGATTTTTCCACATTCTCTATTTCATCTGTTTTATATATATATATATATATATATGTATATATATATCATAACGGAGTACGACCGTCAATTCCAATATAACAAAGGAGCACTCGTAAGTGTAGGGTTTTATCGGTTTAGTGGGTGAAAAAAGAGACAAAGAATTCAGCTACTTCATCTATTTATTGAAGACGTTTCGTCTACTGCTCAGTAGACATCATCAGTTCATCTACAAAAAGAGTGGTATAAGAGACAACATCCAAAAGAGAGGTAAAAAAGCACTAGCGTTACCTTAAAAAGACATGTAGCAAAAGATAAGATGTACATAGTAAAAAAACCTTATCCATGAACCAACGTAATGTAAAAGTATATAACATTTAAGTGTATAGTTAATATTTAAAAAACTTTAGTACAGCCAAAGACAAAACCATGTGGTAACAGTCATATATAAAAAACAAGTGGAAAAAAGCCGGCTTGCTTTTTTGAAGTCAAGAATGAACCAAGAAAAAACCAGATTCACTTCCAAAAACTTAGTAGTATTTAAGCATACTTCATTTTAACTTTAGGTAACATCATTAAATGAGTAGAATGCTAATATGCAACTTTGAAAATTTAAAGTCAAATAGTTACCAGCAGGTCATCCTAGCCCAACGGACACACAAAAGAAAATGGAGTTTGAATTATCAGGTGTAAACTGACATCTCGCCAAGAGGCAGGCAACCTTTAAAAAATTATAACAAAGAGTGACTGACAACTGCAGTGCAGCGCGGTAAAATTTAAATTGATGTAATTAAAACAGTTATAAAAGTGTTTAAAAAGTGAAAGTAATATCAAGAAGTAATCAAGGGATGTACCTTATACCTCGTAGACAAGAATCACAGTTTATTTTAAACAAGTGAGGGCACTTCACACAATTATATGGAAAAGAGCCTACGTTAGTACTGGTAATCCAGTTAACTAACTAATATATAAGATAGTACAACAGTATAACTCCCATATATCGCAGCTCAAAAAGCAAGAAAAAAATATGCAATAATTTAAGAAAATTTATAAATCAGTTTAGCAAATTGTAATTTATAATTAATATCAATAATGCAAAATTTTATCCTATGGAAAATTTTAAATTGTTCAATCTATTAAGTAAACTGTTATTATCAAAAAAAGTGGGAAAAGCTTGAAAAAACCACCAAAAACTTTTTTACAATAAAATAATTTTCAATTTAGTGAATTTATTAATGACTTTAAGCTACCACATGGTTATATTTTGGTGAGTTTTGATGTAGTCTCACTTTTTACTAACCTTCCCCTAGCTAGTGTCCTTACTTCACTAAGAAATCATTGGAATATTATCCAACCTAATTCTCCAGTTTCCTGGGAAATGTTTGCAGAATTGCTCCAATTAGTGTTTGACACTAATTTTTTGGTCTTCAACGACAAATTTTATTTACAAATTTTTGGGACACCAATGGGTTCCTCGATTTCACCCATCCTAGTGAATTATGTTTTGGATGATAATTCTGACCGTCTGGGTTATTTAGATTTTCAAGTTCCTTTTGTTAAACGTTATGTGGACGACCTATTACTAGCCTTACCACCAGACAAGACTCAGGCCACCTTGTCCATCTTCAATGGGTTTGATCCTCATTTGCAGTTCACATGTGAACTCGAGGACCCCAACAACCATAGTATCCCTTTCTTGGACATGCGTGTCACTAGAAGTGGAAATAACACACTTTATACAAGTTGGTATAGGAAACCAATGGCCTCTAATAGGTTTCTCAACTACCATTCTTGTCATCCTTTTAAATATAAAATAAATCTTATTAAAGCTTTAAGCTGTAGGCTACATAGGTTGACACATCCGGTTAATCGAAGGGAATCCCTTCTGCTACTCAGAAGTATATTGGTAGATAATTCCTACCCTTCCTCCCTTATCAATAAATTTCTTTTTTCCCAAAGCTACCGTTCTTCTCTGAACGACATACCCAATGGTGACCAACTTAGATCAATATCGAATAATACTGTTAACATCACAATTCTGCCTACTACTAATCTTGGGACTCTTGTTTCCCAGTTTTCTTCACTTCCTTATTTTCCTCAGGTTACTGATAAACTTATTAAACTATATAAAAATAATAATATTCCTGTTAAGATTGCAATTAAGAACGCAAGAACAGTCAGAAATTTGTTCTCTAAGACTAAAACACCCTTGTCCTCTTTGGAACAAGTTAATGTGGTCTACCACATACCTTGTGCTGAATGTGACGCATGTTATGTAGGGCAGACAAAGCGAGCTTTAAAATCACGTTTAATTTCACACCGTAGTGATATCAGTTTGAAAAAACCAACTTGTGCCTTAGCCCAACATGCAATAGATACAAAACATAAGGTGGACTTTGGTGAAGCCAAGATCCTTTGCAATGAACGCAACCTGTCGAAAAGACAGTTCTTAGAGATGTGTTTCATATTAAAAACCTCTAATGTACTTAACAAGAGAACTGACATCAGTAACTTGAGTCAAATATACCATGCATTGATTTTGCAGAATTAGTTGGTATTATTACACTCAAATTATTATATTGTAAAAAAGTTTTGTGGTTTTCAGGCTTTTTCCACTTCTTTAATATTGATCTTGCGGAATCAGTCGATGTTATTCACTTAAATTATTTTATTGTAAAAAAGTTTTTGGTGGTTTTTTCAAGCTTTTCCCACTTTTTTTGATAATAACAGTTTACTTAATAGATTGAACAATTTAAAATTTTCCATAGGATAAAATTTTGCATTATTGATATTAATTATAAATTACAATTTGCTAAACTGATTTATAAATTTTCTTAAATTATTGCATATTTTTTTCTTGCTTTTTGAGCTGCGATATATGGGAGTTATACTGTTGTACTATCTTATATATTAGTTAGTTAACTGGATTACCAGTACTAACGTAGGCACTTTTCCATATAATTGTGTGAAGTGCCCTCACTTGTTTAAAATAAACTGTGATTCTTGTCTACGAGGTATAAGGTACATCCCTTGATTACTTCTTGATATTACTTTCACTTTTTAAACACTTTTATAACTGTTTTAATTACATCAATTTAAATTTTACCGCGCTGCACTGCAGTTGTCAGTCACTCTTTGTTATAATTTTTTAAAGGTTGCCTGCCTCTTGGCGAGATGTCAGTTTACACCTGATAATTCAAACTCCATTTTCTTTTGTGTGTCCGTTGGGCTAGGATGACCTGCTGGTAACTATTTGACTTTAAATTTTCAAAGTTGCATATTAGCATTCTACTCATTTAATGATGTTACCTAAAGTTAAAATGAAGTATGCTTAAATACTACTAAGTTTTTGGAAGTGAATCTGGTTTTTTCTTGGTTCATTCTTGACTTCAAAAAAGCAAGCCGGCTTTTTTCCACTTGTTTTTTATATATGACTGTTACCACATGGTCTTGTCTTTGGCTGTACTAAAGTTTTTTAAATATTAACTATACACTTAAATGTTATATACTTTTACATTACGTTGGTTCATGGATAAGGTTTTTTTACTATGTACATCTTATCTTTTGCTACATGTCTTTTTAAGGTAACGCTAGTGCTTTTTTACCTCTCTTTTGGATGTTGTCTCTTATACCACTCTTTTTGTAGATGAACTGATGATGTCTACTGAGCAGTAGACGAAACGTCTTCAATAAATAGATGAAGTAGCTGAATTCTTTGTCTCTTTTTTCACCCACTTAACCGATAAAACCCTACACTTACGAGTGCTCCTTTGTTGTATATATATATATATATATATATTTTACTTACTTTAAGTAATTAGGGAATTAAAACTTGAGACTGTCATTGTCGGACTTGCCGTAGATTTACGCACCTTCTATGTCTAGGTCTCGAATGTTGTTTTTTGATTGGAATGTGTCTAAAGATATTCAACCTCTCATCTTTATTGATAAGCCCAGAGAGGTTGAAGAGGGCGAAACACATTTCTAAGAACTGGTGTTTGGATCTTTGATTCTATTCAAAAAAATTTTTCCCAACCCGAAATGGTGGATGTGTGAATTGTTCGTAAGGGGATTTTTCCACATTCTCTATTTCATCTGTTTGATTTCGTACGAGTGGTCGTCAAACCATTAACCTAGGATCTTTTGATCACTGAGTGTGTTTCAAGGATCTACATCTCATGTTTTTAAACATATATTTTACTTACTTTAAGTAATTAGGGAATTAAAACTTGAGACTGTCATTGTCGGACTTGCCGTAGATTTACGCACCTTCTATGTCTAGGTCTCGAATGTTGTTTTTTGATTGGAATGTGTCTAAAGATATTCAACCTCTCATCTTTATTGATAAGCCCAGAGAGGTTGAAGAGGGCGAAACACATTTCTAAGAACTAGTGCTTGGATTTTTAATTCTATTCAAAAAATTTTTCCCAACCCGAAATGGTGGATGTGTGAATTGTTCGTAAGGGGATTTTTCCACATTCTCTATTTCATCTGTTTTATATATATATATATATATATATATAGATATATATATATATATATATATATTAATATATATATTATATATATATATTTTCTTTTCACATAAAATTTGCTGAATTCCCCAATACTACAACCTTTTATCTAACATTCTCAGTAAAGACTTCCCTTCTGGTCTCTTTTATATATATATATATATATATATATATATATATATATATATATATATATATATATATATATATATATATATATATATATATATATATATATATATATATATATATATATATATTTTAGTTTTCATCTAAATTTAAACATTTGTATTTTTAGATTGTCTTGATAAAGGAAATAAATTGTCCGAAAGCTCGACAAAAGTTCAAAGTGTTTCTCTTCTAATCAGCCCAAAACACATTGACTGCATTCCCCAAAACTATTCATTATATATATATATATATATATATATATATATATATATATATATATATATATATAAAATCAAACAGATATATATATATATATATATATATATATATATATATATATATATGTTATGGCGAGCACGCCACTGTGTGTGTTTATATTTCAATATTTACACTACGTGACATGATAAACACCAACGCTTGTAATTTCGCGGTGTCAGAGAAATGTTCATGGACTATGAAAGGTTTTAAGAAATATGTAGTTTGTATTCATTAGTTTAGTATCGTTTTGTATCTCTACTGTTAACATCTCAATAAATTTGTGCATTTCCTTCAGTAGTTACGTTACTCAATTCTCCAACGAACACACCACATTTTATAAAGAATAAGACTGGCGCAGTTAGTAGAAATTTCCAATTAGAAAAAGTAAAGCCTTTATTTCTAATCGATTTTAATCGTTAATTGGGAAATTGGAGAATTAGTGACTTAGTATTGAGTTCCGAGTGTAAGGCCACGAGGAAGGAAAACTGAAGGAACCCGTAAGCAACTTGAAGAATTCCAAGTGTAAGGCCACTTGTGTAAAGCCACAAAGCAATTCGGAAGTTCTGGAGAGGCGCAACTAGCAACTTCGTGAAATCTTCTCAACCACCAGCTTCAGTGAAAAGCCACTCGACCCTGGAAACGGTGAAGCATTTCCACAGAAGAAGCAACTACATACAGTTTAGAATTTCGACCAGTTCCAGTGTACAGCCACTTGATCCAGAAGCTACAACGTTCTCCACCCGTTCTCTTCCCGTTCCAGTGTAAATCCACCTGATCTGAGACGCTGCAACGTTCTCGACCCGTTCCGGTGTAAGGCCACGTTCTCACGGAAGTACTTGAGGTTAGTCGAATTATATTAATTTTGTATTTGTTTTCATTTTTTTATTTACTCTGTTGCGCTATTTTCAAACTTTTAAGATATCATATCTAGTATTTGCATTTTTTTTATTTTTTTTATTTGTTTAACTTATTTTTGTTAATACAATGGCAACTAACGACGTAACAGCAAATACGTCCATAATTTCCGCCAACACTACTAATAATTATATTAATAGTGACAAAGCTATCAAGCTTATAAATGTTTTTGATGGGTCTTCTTCAAAATTACACTATTTTATAGATTCTGTTGATTTCATTTTTGCGAAATTTGACCCAGCGGATTTACAAATTTTTCCTTTTATTGTAAAAAGCAGGTTAGAGGGAAAGGCTCTTGATTTCATTGGCTCGAAAGAATTTTCGACATGGCAAGAGATAAAAAATGCTCTCCTTTCTCAGTTTGGTGAAAATTTGGATTTGCAGTGTCTAAATTTTGAGTTATGCCATTTTAAGCAACGTTCTAATGAAAAACCGGTAAATTTCGTTGATAGAATTGAAAAACAATTGATAAGAATCAGTAAAGTTATCAAATACGATTCAAGTTTGAACAATGTTGAAAAAAAAATGTTTAAATAATTTTCACAGTAAGACTGCAATTCTGACCGCTATTACGGGCATAAAAGAACCTTTGTGTCAAATGCTTCGTTCTTTAAATCCCAGTTCGTTGATTCAAATTAAGCAAATTTTAAACGATTATGAAAACCAACAATATTTCAAACAAACAAATGACAATTTTTCTAAATTAAATATAAATAATGACAATACAATTTCTTCAAGTAATGCAGGTACGCAAAAAACATTTTCTGCGCCCGGTTCAACAAATCAATCGATAAATCCAAATCCACCAATTAAATTAACCATTCCAAAGTGCACTTTTTGCCATAAATATGGACATAAAGCAGAAAAATGTTATCGTAAACCACAATCTCACAATGTTGTTCATAATACCTATTGCGACAACGACAGTTCAGAAAGCGAAAAAGACATAGAAATCGAACTTGATCAGGATTTTTTTAGAGCAAGTTCCGCTGACAACTTTACAATTTACCAAGTAGCAAATAAACCGCTTCTTTACGCGCATATTAAAAATTTAAATTTAAAGTTATTAATTGATTCAGGGGCAGCTATATCAATATTGAAACCAAGTAAAATTTTAGATTCTTATCACTTTAATCATGAAAATTTTAAAATATTTGGTATTAGTAACGAACCAATTCAAGTTACAAAGAGCGTAAACTGTAAATTATTTTCGAGTGTTGAAAAATTCTATATAGTAGACATAAATTCTCCTTTTGATGGAATACTTGGTTATGATTTTTTAGAAAAGAATAAATGTGTTATTGACTTTGGTTTGAATACTTTATTTGCTAATCATGAGGAAATCCCATTGTTTTCGTCTGATCGGGAACATAATATATTTAGTCTAAATAATATACACGAAAATCAAGTCCGAAGTAATGTTATCGACTCAACTGAAAAAATTGATACTATTATAAGTAAACTAAAATTAGACCATCTTGATGAAAGATTACAAACAAAAGATAAAAGATATTCATGTGAAGTTCCAAAATATATTCTCGTTACCTAACGAACATCTAACTTTTAGCAGTCGAATAAAACATAATAGCCTGAAAATGCCAGTCCGATTTGTACTAGAAATTTTCGGCACCCTCACGTTCATAAAAAAGAGGTCAATAAACAAATAACAAAATCATTAGAGCAGGGAATAATTCGCGATTCTGTCAGTCCTTGGAATTCGCCATTTTTTATTGTCCCCAAAAAACCTGACGAAAATAATGTTCAAAAATGGAGGATAGTAATTGATTTTAGAAAATTAAATCTTATCACGGTTGACGATAGATTTCCTATCCCGAATATTAGCGATATTTTCGACCTTCTCAATACCTCTAAATTTTTTTCTACAATCGATCTGGCGTCGGGTTTTCACCAAATTCCCATGAATCCCGAAGATATTGAAAAAACAGCTTTTTCCACAGAAAACGGGCACTTTGAATTTACTAGAATGCCGTTTGGGATTAAAAACGCTCCTAGTACCTTTGCTAGAGTGATGAATGACATATTTCGAGAGCACATAGGCAAAACATGTTTCATTTATATGGACGATATTTTAATTTTTAGTAATACAGTCGAAGATCATCTTAAAAATATCGAAATAATTTTTGAATTAATACAAAAAAAATAATTTAAAGATCGAACTTGATAAATGTAACTTTTTAACGGATGAAATAACTTTCTTAGGTCATTGATTGACACCGGAAGGTATTAAACCAGACCCGAAAAAGATTCAAGCTATTTTAGATTTTCCAGTCCCGCAAAATCAAACTGAATGTAAATCATTTCTCGGCTTATTCGGCTATTATAGGAAGTTTGTAAATAATTTTGCTGATTTAACTAAACCTCTAACGGGTTTGTTGAAAAAAAAATATAAAGTTTCATGTTACACCCGAAGTAGTGGAATGCTTTGACAAATGTAAACAATTTTTGACCTCGGAAAAAATTCTGGTTTATCCTAATTTCTCTAAAGGGTCGTTTAAACACAGTGATAAATCAAACAACTTATCAAGGTCAATCGAGTTGTTGCAACTTGTCATTGTGTGTAAACGGTGCATCGCACAACTTATCAAAGTTGGAGTTGAGTTGAAGGTGGTATCGCATTGAATCGCAGCGTCTAAACAGTGTTTCAACTTGTCATCACAACTAGTTGCTGTGACTTATCGTTGTGTTTAAACGACGCTTAAAGGGGCGTTTAAACACAGCGATAAGTCCAGCAACTAGTTGTGATGACAAGTTGCTGTGATTTGTTGAGGTTGAAACGCTGTTTAGACGCTGCGATAAGTTGACCACAACAAGTTGAAGAGGGGACCATTGTGTACATTAGACCCTTTTAGACCCTTCAATGAATTATAACTAGTTTTCATCGTAAACAAATAGATCCTGTTACTTTCAAAATATAAAGGTTGGGTATGTTATACAGGGTATTTACAAAGTTATAACCAATTTTATATGAAAATCGTAACAAGTTCAACTCACTGTATAAATAAAAATAAGCACAACGGCAATGGTTTATTGATGCCATATTTTATTTATTGTCAAAATTTTTAAAAATGATTGATATTGCTAATTTACTTTATATCTAATAAAGGGTGAGTTAAAACTCAAGTAGGTAGGTACATTATTTTTTCAGTAAAATTTAAATGGGATACCCTGTATTTTATATCACTATTAAAAAGTACCATTACCGTACTTTAATTTGTATACAACATTCCCTATTCGTCTGTCTACGCAAAAGAAAAAGTAATTAAAAATGCGTGATCAAGGGATCAGGCACGTCAACTTCTGTCGGTTTTTCAACAAAAGCTTTGATGGTTCGCAATACGTATTTGGACGGGTTTGCGAGTGGTTTGTTGGTTTTGGAGCGCCTGAGTTGAAAATATCAACAAAAAACATTCATACATTAAAAATTTAACTTTGTTTCTGGTGAAGCAACACAGTTGGAAAAAGCAGCTGATATAATATTATAATTGTCACCGGAAAGCAAAAAAGGTAACGCACAACTTGGAAGAACCTATAGTTTTCTAACTTCGCTTCTGGTGAAGCAACAGGGTTGGAACAACCAGATATATTATAATTGTGTCACCGGAAAGTGAAAAAGGTAACTCACAACTTGGAAGAGCCTATAGCTTTCTAACTTCGCTTCTGGTGAAGCAACGGAGTTGGAACAAGCAGATATATTATAATTGTGTCACCGGGAAGCGAAAAAGGTAACGCACAACCTGGAAGAACCTATAGTTTTCTAACTTCACTTCTGGTGAAGCAACAGGGTTGGAACAACCAGATATATTATAATTGTGTCACCGGAAAGTGAAAAAGGTAACTCACAACTTGGAAGAGCCTATACTTTTCTAACTTCGCTTCTGGTGAAGCAACGGAGTTGGAACAAGCAGATATATTATAATTGTGTCACCGGGAAGCAAAAAAGGTAACGCACAACTTGGAAGAACCTATACTTTTCTAACTTCGTTTCTGGTGAAGCAATGGAGTTGGAACAAGCAGATATATTATAATTGTGTCTCCAGAAAGCGAAAAAGGTAACGCACAACTTGGAAGAATCTATAGTTTTCTAACTTCGCTTCTGGTGAAGCAACAGAGTTGGAACAACCAGATATATTATAATTGTGTCACCGGAAAGTGAAAAAGGTAACTCACAACTTGGAAGACCCTATAGTTTTCTAACTTCGCTTCTGGTGAAGCAACGAGTTGGAACAAGCAGATATATTATAATTGTGTCACCGGTAAGCGAAAAAGGTAACGCACAACTTGGAAAAACCTATAGTTTTCAGGGACTACCTTTTTCGCTTTCCGGTGACACAATTATAATATATCTGATTGTTCCAACTGCGTTGCTTCACCAGAAACGAAGTTAGAAAACTATAGGCTCTTCCAAGTTATTCGTTACCTTTTTCGCTTTCCGGTGACACAATTATAATATATCTGCTTGTTCCAACTGCGTTCCTTCACCAGAAACCAAGTTGGAAATCTATAGGTTCTCCCAAGTTGTGCGTTACCTTTTTCGCTTTCCGGTGACACAACTATAATATATCTGCTTGTTCCAACTGCGTTGCTTCACCAGAAACGAAGTTAGAAATATATAAGTTCTTTCAAGTTGTGCGTTACCTTTTTCGCTTTCCGGTGACAATAATTATAATATTCTGCTTGTTCCAACTGCGCTGCTTCACCAGAAACAAAAGTTAAATTTTTAATTTATGAATGTTTTTTTATATACTGATAACGATTTCCGAAGTGAAACTCGAAACGTCAAGTAAACTTGATTTCAAACTCGAATTGTGACTTATGTCCAAATAAAATAGTAAATCTTATTTTGTATTTCTCACGCCGGTAAGAAGACAACAATGAAATGACCTTTTTTACATTGGTCCGCATGTATATTTTTTATTTCAGCTTCGAGATGGATGACGTCACTAGTATGTAAATGCCAAAAAATCATAATTTAAAAATATGTCCGGATTTTTTAGTCGTCGGTTTACGAAATAATGAATTTATTCCATTTGGTTTTGCCACACTGTAGAACGTAGAACTAATAATAATTATTAAGTTACATAATATTTATTTAATTATAAAATTGCATAAAGTTATAAATTTAAAAAGCCATCGTCGTCATCTGAATAGGGAATCTTACTGATTCAAAAACAGCTTTCTTTGAAACACGTCAGATATCAGGACATCGAGATTCATTTTTCGGAAAAATAACAAAGAGTGCGAGCGGAGAAATCAAACTTGTTTGGTTTCGCTGTTTTGCTCTATGATTTCTGCCACTATGTTATCGAACACCCTATGTAACATTCTAATTAATTTTATAAATGTGAATCTAAAAGTTGGCTACAATTTTTGTTATTAACTTTTATTGCTATCTATTACTATAACGGATCTACGTAGCTTTACCCCACTAATCAATCACCCTGTACATTATTTAATTATATATGTAAATAAATTCTAATACGGTAAGATTCTCCTAAATAGATACGACCCAAGTCCAATGATAAATCGCTGTACCGTTTAGACACGACGATAAATTAAAACAACTCGATCCTTGTGATAAGTTGATACCAACCTCAACCCAACTCCAACTTTGATAAGTCGTGCGATGCACCGTTTACACACAATGATAAGTTGCAACAACTCGATTGACCTTGATAAGTTGTTTGATATATCGCTGTGTTTAAACGATCCTTAAGGAATTTATTTTGACGACCGATGCATCGAATGTCGCTGTCGGTGCGATTTTGTCACAGATGTCCGACAACGGTGAGGATCGACCTATCGCTTTTGCATCGAGAACATTAAATGAAACTGAAATGAAATATTCCACTACAGAAAAGGAATTATTGTCTGTTGTACACTTTACAAATTACTTATGTCCATATCTATTTGGAGTTAAATTTCGATTAGTCACAGACCATAGACCACTTATATGGCTTTTAAATTTAAAAGATCCTAATTCTAAATTATCACGATGGAGACTGAAATTAAGTGAATATAATTTTGATATTCAGCATATTTCGGGAAAAGCAAACAGAGTTGCAGACGCTCTGTCAAGAATTCGATTAAACCATGTGCATCAAAAACAAAATGAATATACCGAATTTGAGAATGTTAAAACTAACTTAGTTTTAAATAATTTTTCCTACTCTAATGAGCAAATCTTAGACGTTAACAATAAGAGTATTTTATATCTATACGATGAGAATGACAGAAATATAAATCATTTCGAAATTATCAATGATAATTTTCCCACAGTTGGTAACTCGGATTTTGAAAAAATTTTAAAGTTATATAACGAAAATCGTAGTAGAGAGATTAATATAGTTAAAATTAAGCCACACCATTGCCTTGAGAATTTTAATACTTTGAAAAAACTAGTATTAGTCCGAAATAAAACTTATAGCATACCTTATTTTGAAAGCAATATTTATTATAAAATGCTCAGTTTCCTTTATCCAGACGTTAACTTTGTAATTTGTAAAAATATCGTTACTATGCCGCCCGTAGAAGATAGGCAAAGGATAATTTTCGAATATCACAACGACCCGAGTAATTATCACAAAGGAATTAATGAAACTGCAGACAAAATTCGACAACTTTATAAATGGAAAAATATGTATAGAGAAATAACCGAATTTATTACTTTATGCCCTACTTGTCAACTCTCAAAATTTGATCGTAGGAATCGTACTCAAGGTTTAAATGTAAGGCATTCTCCGGAGAAACCATTTGAGGCTTTATCTGTAGACCTGTTCTTTTTTGATAAACAGAAAATGCTCACCGTTATAGATAATCTAACAAAATTTGCGCAAGCGTATATTTTAACTGATAAAAAACCAGAAACGATAATTAGTAAGTTAAAAAATTATTTTTCGCTTTTTGGCCTTCCTAAGATGATTATGTCAGATCACGGGGGCGAATTTAATAACAAAAAGATACAAAGTTTTGTTAATTCGTTGAATATCGAATGGCACCTTACTTCGTCTGAGTACCATGCCTCTAACGGTATAATTGAGCGTTTCCATGCTACCATAACAGATACTTTGCGAAGCTATCTTTTAGAACATAACCAGTGCGACTTAGAAGATGCACTTTTAGTCGCTATATACTCATATAATTCTAGTAAACATCATTCAACATCCACTACCCCCTACAGTTTAGTATTTCCATATAAAAATGATAGGGAATTTGATGAAATTTCGTATAATAATCAGTTAGAAAATATAAGGGAAAAACAATGCGATCAAAGGAAAAAGCAAAAGAACCGTTTTGATAACTTAAGAACGAGTAACTTGGAAGTAAAGTATAAAGTTGGAGATAATATTCTCTTAAAAGACCAAGAAATCAAAATACACCAAAATCGATATTAAATACATGACCATATGTTGTTCTGGAAGTCAATGAAACCAATAAAACTCTAAAAATTAAGTTAGATAACGAGGTTATTCGAAAATTTCATTTCAATAATGTAAAACCATTTTATGAGGTTATTAACTAAACGAAGTTGAAGTGTAACACGGCAAGTAGTAGATATGAACTTTCATTTTCCATATTATAAATGAATTTAATCAGTAATAATTGCAACATATAATTCGATTACCTCGTGGTACACTTCATCTACGACCTTCTCACAACAACAAAAATAGAATGAGTTATTGCCGGTTGGTTTCTTTGTTTCATGTGGCCCTACCTGCCCTGTTCGGAGCATATCCAGAGAGGCTCTACACTACAAGCCCAAAACTTCGAAGCTGCAAAGAGGCCCTTCTTGGACACCCCAGCTTCGGTTTTCAGGAGGGAGGTGTTATGGCGAGCACGCCACTGTGTGTGTTTATATTTCAATTAGACTACGTGACATGATAAACACCAACGCTTGTAATTTCGCGGTGTCAGCGAAATGTTCATGGACTATGAAAGGTTTTAAGAAATATGTAGTTTGTATTCATTAGTTTAGTATCGTTTTGTATCTCTAACTGTTAACATCTCAATAAATTTGTGCATTTCCTTCAGTAGTTACGTTACTCAATTCTCCAACGAACACACCACATTCTATAAAGAATAAGACTTTATATATGTTACAGTTCAAGTTGATTATCCAGTTGGAGTTGACTCTAACTAGTTGGAGTCAACTCTAACGGCTGGTTTCAGTAAAAGTTGATTATAAATATAAAATGAAGATTAATACTCAACATTTACTAGTAAAAGTAGACTCCAACTAGGAAAAGTATACTCTTCCCAATGCCATTTAGTAAAAGTTGATTCTGATTCACACAAACAGCCGATTCTAGAAATTAAATGTTACTGAATATGTTCAAATTAGTCTAGGCTGTATCGTCGCCCCCGTTAGGTAAATTACTCCGATTCGAATTTTTTGCACAAACTTACTCAAAAAGAAGTCCTTATAACAAATCTACTGGGTGCCAGGCAGTACCTTGATCGATAAATTATTTAAACAATTTTTTTAGACAAATTCACAAAAATAGTTTTTTCACTTCGAACAATATTTTTTAGATCATTTGGGTTATTCTGAGCAAAAAAGGTATTTTGTGATTTTTCTCTAAAATTGATTGTTGTCGAGTTATACGCGATTTAAAATTTGAAAAATGCGAAAATAGCCATTTTCAAGGCTTAATAACTAGGTTAAAATCCATTATTATGAAAGTCAGAAAGTGACCAAATCAAAGTTTATAGCCCCCTCTACAAGATCCAGCAGAAATTTTTGTCACTATTTTATTACTAAGCTTTATCTTTAATTATTAACAATGAGCGCTAAGTGCGTATTAGGCGGCCGTCAATGGTGAGTGCTAAAGAGATGCACCATTCCAGCCGTCCAATGGTGAATCTCACTCGCACTCACATTGACGGCCGCCTCAATACACGGTTAGTGCTCATTGTTGATAATTAAAAATAATATCTTATTAAATGAAATAATGACAAAAATTTCTTCAGGATCTTATAGAGGTAGTTTTAATCTTTGATTTTTTTTAGTTTCTGACTTTCATAATATATAATATCGTATGGCATTTTTGCCTTTCGGACAGTTCCGGCGCCAAATACATCTTAGTAGAAAGGTAGACACTTCGCTCCACTTTTCATCCCCAGATCTATGGAAAAGCGCTCAGCTCTTATGGGAGAGTATGGCAAATTTTCCCAGCCCCGTATCTCAAATTTCCCCAGCACGTATCACGTGACATCGTGACAACACCCGGACCTTGATTTTAAATTAATGATCGGTTGCTAACCTGCATGACCTTGGCATGCTATTTTAAATAAATGAACTTGATTTATCGGTTGCTAACCTGTCATGACCTTGGTATGTTATTTTAAATAAAAGGTATTGATTTATGTAGGTATGTTATTAATGTACTGTCGAACAACCCTGATGAATATTCAAAAGGTATGTTATTTTAAATAAAAGGTATTGATTTATGTAGGTAGATATGTACTTTCGAACAACCCTGATGAATATTCAAGAGCCAAATTTGTATTAAATATATTTTGTATGAAGACAATGGTAGCAAAAAATAAAAGCAATATTTTAACTAATCATGTTTATTTTTCATAAAAGTATAAAATAATGTACCATCAAATTAAACAAAACTAACCAAAAAACTAACAAAACATATTATACTTAAGTATGGAGGGGCTTCGTAGCTGGATCCATGGCTCATTGTCTCCTAGTTCAGCAGCTGACTCAGGGGGCACTAGATGGTGATGGACAGCAGGTCCACAGGTGGTAGAGGTACCTGAAACTGAAGGAAACAGATGAGTCAAAGAACTCAGTATGTATATTTCATATATTGCCAATATAACTCTCTTAGGTGATAACTTGGAAGAAATACAAGAACGCGTAAGAAGGACACCTAACAAAGAACAAAAAAGCATTACCCTGATTAAGAACAATGATACGCTTTGTGGTGCAAGAGCGATTTTAACAGCTCTTACATACGTCACAACAGATATTTTGGGGCACAAATTGAACAAAGGGGCTACTAGGAACATACGTAAAGCCGAACGCGACGCGAAGATAAGAAAATCATACAAAAAGGAGGGGAGACCGTATAAAAATTTACGTAAGACTAAGAAACAACGATACGAAAGAAGAATACGACAGGATGGGGGGAAAACGGGAACAGGACCAGGATACTGACTGGACCCGTGCCAGATAACCGACACTACAACATCTCGTTCAGTAGGATAAAGGAAGGGTTGAAAAACGAAAGCGTTGACCTACGTAAAATTTATAAGTTCGACGATAGAACCGCAGAAGAAAAAAGCAAACAGTTATAACAAATTAATAAAAATATAGTAGTTATGTTGTGGGGATGACATAAAGGCAATAAAAAGCAGGATACGTAATAACTGTAGAAGGTAAAAAAGCACTCAATGAAGCAGTTAAAAATAAATCGAACTAGAGATAGACCTATCCAATGAGGTTAAAAGTGGCTCTTAACAAAAAAATAATCAGTCGAAAAGCACTACAGGTGCGAGATTTGAAATTTTTGCTCTGCATGAGAAAGTAGACAAATATGTGTACCATGAAGCAGTTAAGTAAACAAGCAAAAAAGAATTGATGAATCAAAATATCCAGGAAGGAAGAAACGATTTCCCGGAACCAGAATGGGCGATCATAAAAAATGGTAAAGTAACAAAGAAGTACCAAAATGCCTAAAGAAGTGGACAATTCGACGTAGATCTCAGGATCGAATTGTTTTGTAATGCCCCTTTGTCCGCTTCTTCTCGATCGACGATGGTAAATAAATGTTTGAGTGTGGAGAAAAAATATGGTTTTATTGACAGCTACGTAATTACACTATAGATGATGTTCAGGTAACTTTCTATGATAGACTGCAACCCAAAATAGTCCCCTTGGTAAATTTATAATCTCGTCAAAATATGCAATTCATCAATAAGTTGCATGACAACCGAACTACGGACCTTGCGTTTTGAAAGGTTGCAACTACAGTTTAAAGGAAGCTATTGCAAAACTTAAAGTTCAATTGGAAAATACATTATTTGGCAATTTACTAAGTTTGCAGGTTGAATGGACTCTAATTATTAAAATATTACTCGATGTTTCCCAATGTTTCAATTATACATGGTGAAACTATAAAAGTTTAGGAAGTTAAGAAAAAATGTGAGATTACAAATTAAGGGATTACTTTGAGATTGAACATATTGGCCACTTAAAAGAAAGAGACGACCAATAGAAAATGTTTAAACACATTATAATATAAAATAATAAGAATATAACAATAATCCTAACACTTATTCACTCGGTTTTTGAATTATTATCTCACCCGAGCAGTGCTACCTATAAATTAAATATTTAGAATTTATGATTCAGCTAAACTGTCTAATTCAAACCTAAGCTCATTAAGTGAAACTGATCTAGGTGGGGCTTTCTCTAAAGTTTTACTTAAATTTGGTTGTGATACCGCATGTCTTCGAGGCACAGGATCAGGTTTGATGCAAGAACCTTGACGCCTTTGTTTTTTGGCTCTCTTGGAGTTTCGAATATATCTGATTACCTTCCACATAATGACAATCAACATAACAATGAATATAGTGACTAGTCCCGTGGTTAAATGAGGAATCCACTGATGGTTAGCAATGGTTTTCCACGTGTGTTCGGATATATCTTGGTCAAACTGCTCTGCCTCAAGTACAATATTTGGCAACTCATCTGCCCTTATATCTATATTATGTCTGGGAATGTTGATCTGCTTCATGATTGGCCTCTGAATAAGCTCTTCAATGGGACTGACAGGAGTCTTTAGATAACTTCCAATCGCTGTCTCCAATCCATTACTGGATGTGAGTAATGTTATGTTTCGGGTCTGAGCCACGCATTTTGGTGACAGCTTTATAAAACTCGTTTGATTGATTATATGTTCAGATCGAGAACCGTCGCACATTATAGCTAAATTTATAGCGTATGGTGGAATGACTAGCCAGAGGTTCGGTGTGCTCATTTTCAACCAACTGGCTTCCTTTATCATGTACTCTATTATATTGCAGGTGGTGTTGGTAGTTCTATCATATAATTCATTTACGATACAGTTTGGCTGGGTGTCCATATTAATGATTCCCATAGGTGAACATGCCAACTCTCCTTTGTTTAATTCTATACACCTTCCTTTATCTTCATATGTCACTTCAAAATAGTGTAAGTTATTGTAATCAACTGCAAGTAGATTCCTTGGGACCGACAACGAGCGCACAATACCACCTCTCACCGACAACGGAAGAGCTGTGACTCTCAGTAGGCTGTATCTAGTGTTGTCAATTATTAGGAAATAGCCAATAATGACGATGTCTCCTTCTTCATTTTGTACGACCGTATCTATTATTGGCTGCCTTCTTATATCTACTCCTTGTGGAAGGAATCTTGTAGCATTCGAAATAATTGACTCTATTTGTCCGGGTTTTATAATATCTATGAAGTGTCCATGATTATAATGAAGATTTAATATTTTTTCGTAGGTGTTCGTAAATTCTTTTGCATATTCCATTGCACGGTTATAAGTCGCTTCCACTTTAAGTCGTATGTACTCTTTCTCTAATGTGTCAGCTCTATATGACACATCACTTAGGCCTTTTGACATTTCCCTAGTTCCGTTTATTAGTGCTTCTCGGAACCTATTTAAATGTCCATTTATTCTTTCTTCTGTAGAGTTAATCGAAGCTATTGTTTGTAACATCAGCTTTGTCTGATGTTTTGAATTTTTTATTAGATCCTTCTGATTTTCGTCCAAGGAATCTATGTCCCTGTATACTTCATCATTTACCCCAAATACTGATGTGAGGACTGTTCCTAGAAGTCCCCTCTTCGGCCTTCTTTTAATTTCCAGATCTAATGCTCGACTTATCATTTTTGCTCGTTCTTGTTCTTCTTTTAGTTGGCTCGATAGTGAATTACAATTTATTATATTGCTTGTCTTACACATATCTTCCAGAGTTTCTACCATTGAATCTATTGTTCGTTCACCATCTAAAATTTTTTTCTTTTCTAGATGAGTTTTTATTCTAAATATCCCTCGATCTATATATACATCGCCTAGATGCTCTGAATACAATCCGGGGGATGGGGTATAAATTTTGTACAAATCTGCATTTGATGGCTTCAAAAATACTAAAAATAGGATGTAAAACATAAATTTTCTCCACATGCTACGTGCTCTATTTGTCTTTCGTGAGGTGGGCTCTCGTACTATTGGTATTAACTTATGTATAGGACGAGTAGTTACTTTTCCGTTCGCCTTTTGAACTGTTGCGACTCTTGTCAAACCTTCAGCTCCGGGATGTGTTTCGATTATCTTCGCTAGTGGCCACTTCCCCGGCGAGGTGTCATCCTCCTTTATTATCACCACTTCTTCCTTTTCTAGATTTGTGACGGGTTTTTGCCATTTATATCGTTGTTGTAGATTTGATAAATTGTCTCCAACTGTTCCAAAAATCTCTTTTTACTTTTTCTAACTGCCTCCACCTTTGTGGCATATTCGTATATGTGCTCAACTCTTCCTCCCTATTTGGCGAAATTAGTTCTCTTCCAATTAGGAAGTGTCCTGGGGTTATTATTATTCTGTTCTCTGTATCTTCCGTATCAACGCATAAAGGTCGGGAATTCATGCATGCTTCTATTTGAGCTAGCACTGTGCTTAGCTCTTCGTATGTTAACGCACTATCCCCAATTACCCTCTTCAAGTGATATTTCATAATTTTAACAGCGCTTTCCCACAATCCTCCAAAATGTGGCCCATACGCTGGTATGAAGTGCCAATGCGTTCCCAATGTTGTTAAGGTGTCTGTTAATGATGCCTTCACTTTCTCACTATTTTGGAATGACAGGTTTGCTGCTCCTACAAAGTTTGTTCCATTGTCACTGTATATGTGACTGCATTGTCCCCTCCTTGAAGTAAATCTCTTAAATGCAGCAACAAATGCATCCGTTGTCATATCGCTTACTACTTCGAGGTGTACAGCTTTTGTGGCTAGGCATACAAATACTGCTATATATCCTTTATAGCTCTTGTACCCTCTTCCTTTGCTTGCTCTTATTTTGATTGGTCCGGAGAGCTTGGTTTACCCTCGTTTTTGGCAAACTTCCCATTAATTGTTGAGCCGTTTCAGCCTTGTATCTTTTACATTTGACACAAGTGTTTATTTCTTCTCGCACTACTCTTTTTCCGTGCGTGATCCAAAATCTTTTCTTTATGTAGTGCAGAGTTTGTTGTGGGCCTCCATGCAACGTTTTTGTATGGCAATGTTGTATTATTAATTTACTTAATTTGCTTTTGTGAGGTATTATTAAGGGATGCTTTTCATCATGTGTGAGCTCTGAGTTCTGAAGTCTCCCTGTAACCCGTAATATGCCATGGTTATCCACATAGGGTAGTAAGTTCAATAGTTTACTCCTCCCGTTTAGTGGTTTTCCACTCTTAAGCGTTTTTATCTCTTCTGCGTAATATAATTCTTGGGTATTCTTTATTATTCTTTGCAAGGTACTCTCTAATTCTTGAGGGGTGAGTTGTTTATGTTCTACCTCTCTTTTTTTGCATTTGTCTGTAAATCTAATGCAATGAGATAGTACTCGTTGCATTCTATTCAGATTTGAAAATCTTTCGCAAATATAACTAACCTTGAAAGTTGTGTTAGCTATTATTTCTATTCTCTTTTCTCTTCTTCGGTATCCAATCTCTCTGGTATTGGGAACCTAATAATATTTGTTTGTTTTAGCCAGATTGGCCCATTCCACCATATGTCCATCCAATTCTTTCGCTTTTATCCCTCTAGATAAATAATCTGCTGGGTTTTCTTTTGTATCTACTTTAAACCAGCGATCAGGTTGTATGGTGTCTACTATTTCCGTTACTCTGTTTGCTACAAACGTTTTCCATCTGTTTGGTTGTCCTTGTATCCACGCCAGAGTTATTGTGGAATCAGACCATGCATATATTTCCACATTACTGCGATTTAGCGCTTGAATTGTTCTTTTCATGAGTCTACTAAGCAGCAATGCTGCACATAGTTCTAACCTCGGCAGTGTTGTTAAACCTTTAACTGGTGCAACCTTTGTCTTGGCTACTATAAGGCTTGTTTTTACCTCAGGATATAATGTTCTAGTCTAGTATATATTACTGCTCCGTATCCTTTGGTAGAGGCATCAGCAAATCCGTGCAATTCTATTTTCCCTGAATTGGTATGATTATTCCACCTAGGTATTACTATCTCTTCGAGGTGTTTTAGCAGTGAGTAATACTCAATCCATCTTTTTTTATCAGAATTATCCAATTCTTTGTCCCAACTTATCCTTTTTTTCCACAAACCTTGTATGAATATTTTTGATTGCATTATCACTGGCGCAATCCATCCTAATGGGTCATATATTTTTGCTATTTCTGATAACACCAGCCTCTTTGTTATTTTTTTATGTTCGGTTATATTTATTTTAAATGTAACTACATCTTCAACCGGTGACCAGTGGATCCCTAGCGTTTTATGTATATCTTCTTTGTCTAACGTTTTGAGATCGACACTTTTTAGTTCCTCCGGTATGGTTTCCATTAAATCTTGACTATTACTAAGCCATTTTCTTAATACAAAACCCCCTTTCTTGAACATTTCTGTTAACTCTGTTTGAGCTTGATGAGCTTCAGCCAACGTTTCTGATCCAGCTAGCACGTCGTCTACGTACATGTTGTGTTTAACAATTTCCGCAGCTAGTGGATATTTTAATTTCTCGTCATTACATAATTCCTGTATTGTTCTTAATGCAAGGTATGGCGCTGCCTTCGTGCCGTATGTTACTGTTGACAACTGATACTCCTTTATTGGTTCTTTTACAGATTGTCTCCATAATATCCTCTGGTAAACTTGATCTTCTTCCGCTATATTTATTTGCCTAAACATTTTCTCTAGATCTGCCGTATATGCTATTTTGTACGACCTCCAATTTATTAATATATTTGTAAGATCTTGTTGCAAACGAGGTCCAGAGTGCATTATATCATTGAGACTGATTCCTGTTGAACTTTTACTGGAAGCGTCAAACACGGCCCTGCATTTTGTTGTGATACTATCCTCTTTTATTACTGCATGATGAGGAAGGTAATACACTTGCCTATTTATTATTTCGGTTTGATTCAATTTCATGTGACCTAAGTCTTCATATTCCTTCATAAATTTTCTGTACTCCTTTTCAAGGTTTCTGTCTCTTTGAAATTTCTTCTCTAATTGCAGCAGTCTCGCATATGCTTGCTGTTTAGAGTCACCTAATAGGCTTGTATTAGAATTGAAGGGTATTTTAACTTCAAATCTTCCTTCGTTGTCCCTTTTTACGGTTCTTTTATAATATTCTTCACACTCTTTTTCTTCTACTGAAAGAGTATTGCATTGATCTACTTCTTCTAACTCCCAGTATTTTTTTATCTGTTCATCCATCTGTCGTCTAGATATCATGCTGAGTACTTGTATATTAGGGATATTCTCTTGCTGTGCTATCCCTGACATTATCCAACCCAATTTTGTATTTTGGGTGAGCAAACCATCCTTTGTTCGATCTACTCCATCCAGTAATATCAAACTATATTCTTTAGCTCCTAAGAGGATATCTATTGAACCTGTTTCATTAAAATTTGGATCCGCTGGAACTAAATTCTTATGGTTCCTTTCTTTTATCTGTATTTGTTGTACTGTATCTGTATTTGTATTTGTCTTCTTGTTCAATCTCAAAGTAATCCCTTAATTTGTAATCTCACATTTTTTCTTAACTTCCTAAACTTTTATAGTTTCACCATGTATAATTGAAACATTGGGAAACATCGAGTAATATTTTAATAATTAGAGTCCATTCAACCTGCAAACTTAGTAAATTGCCAAATAATGTATTTTCCAATTGAACTTTAAGTTTTGCAATAGCTTCCTTTAAACTGTAGTTGCAACCTTTCAAAACGCAAGGTCCGTAGTTCGGTTGTCATGCAACTTATTGATGAATTGCATATTTTGACGAGATTATAAATTTACCAAGGGGACTATTTTGGGTTGCAGTCTATCATAGAAAGTTACCTGAACATCATCTATAGTGTAATTACGTAGCTGTCAATAAAACCATATTTTTTCTCCACACTCAAACATTTATTTACCATCGTCGATCGAGAAGAAGCGGACAAAGGGGCATTACAAAACAATTCGATCCTGAGATCTACGTCCAATGTCCATTGGTCCTTCGACAAAACAACATCAAAAGGGCGTTAATTGGATTGGAGCTTCGAAGGAGACGACCCTTAGCTTATGTATAACTTATATATAACTTATGTATAACCCTTCCCACTTCAACATGCTTATCCTTGCTATAAGAGGACTCCAAGACTCTGTCATTATACCTAGTCCAGTAATCGCTTCTAAGCATTCATGTAATTTTTTAAGCGCCTTTGCTGACGCTTCTTTTATCTCCGCAGCCTGAAGTATCTTGTCTATTAATATAAATAGATTCATCCTCGGATTTTCGTACCGATCTCTCAACATTTTCCACGCAGCACTGTAGTTTGCTTCTGTTGTGTTTAAATGTTGTATTATTCTACTTGCTTCTCCTCGGAGGCTTGTCTTCAGATACTGCATTTTCTCCACATTTGATAGTTGATTATTCTCATGTATCAAATGTTTAAAAATATCAAAGAATGTTCCCCAAGCCTCGTATCTTCCTTCAAAAGAGGGCAACTTCGCCTGAGGTAGTATTATTTTTTCTTTCTTGCATCCTTCCGCCTCCAATCTCTTATTTACTTTTATAATCGACCGCACCCTTCTTTTCATCGTATAAAATCTTTCTATTTCAGCTTCTAGTGCATCCTGTTCATTTTCCACAGTTATTTCCATTATTAAAGCATCTATTTTTTGTACCTCTTCTTTTAAATCCCCTTGTATATCTTCATTGTTTTCGTCGTCTTCCAATAAATTATGAAGTTTTCCCATTCTAATTTTTACTTCTCTAATTTTTATCGAAGACTTGTATGAATTTTTAATAAACTCCTCTAAAGCCTTTTTCGTTTCTTCATATTTTTTCTGTACTTGTTCGTAATAGTTAGATGTAGAATATTTATCATCTTTTGAACCTTTTTCTACAATTTCATTATGTTGTTCCGCAAAGTCATTCCACAATTCTTCAACTGTCTGCCGCCTTATGTTTAAATATTCTGTAGTACGCTTTTCTTTGTTCAGTTTTTTAATATTAGTGAAGATTTTTGCAATTTCCTGTCCAAGTTTTTCTTGTTCTGCGTATATTGTCTTCATTTTTTAAATATAAACTTGACCTATATTCAAAATAATGTCTCAGCAAAAAAAAAAACCTTTCTCAATAATAAACCAATGACCTCAAAAAACGCTGATTTGTACAATGAAGTAATTCCACTTTTAAACCAGAGAAATAAAAATCTTTATATAATAAAATGCATAATATGCGACATAAATATGTGGAGTTGAATAAACGCAAGATTGTAGTATAAAAATAACTTGATTTATTAAATGTGCCAGTATGTCAGGATTTTATATATATATATGTTTAGAAAATCAAATGTTTTAAGAATTTCAAATTATAAGAATCAAAATTACCAAATATACTTAATATCCAAATAATCAACTGTTAGATTTGAATTACACAAAATATTACCAGTAAATATTTTAAGTAAATAGATATACAGAATAAATATTTCAATAAAATTTAGTAAAATTCGATGCTTAAGTTTCTTTAATAAACTTTTTACTTTATATAAAAAAATGCACTGCCCTAAATGATAATAAATATTCAAAAACTTACAGTTTTATTCCGATGTTCACTTGTATGTCACCGGGTGGGCCTGGAATCTGCAGCGCTGCCTCTTTCTTAGAACTGCAACTGGAACTGGTTAGCTGGATCTCTGGATGCCGCTAGATTTTTCACCTCCAAACCGCTGGAACCGTAGACTTAAGGACTGCTACTCAGGTTCTCTGGTGCTCAAAGGTTCTCGAAGGCTTCTACTTCTAATGTCGGTGCCTTTATATTTTCTTTTCTCCACACATCGAATTCGATCGTCGATCTTGTACGGAACTGGGGAACAGCTATACCAGGAGATTATATGAAACGTCAATTCAAGACAGTAGAGAGATTCCTACATATAAGTCAACACAGGAATTCCTACAAAGAAGATTCCAGACATTGGAGATGTTGGAAAAAGAAAGGAAAAGAACAGATCACAAACAACAGGCAAAGAAGAAGATAACCTGTGTGGTATGTCATGAAGAACATAAACTGTACAAATGTCCAAAGTTTCTAAGTCTACAAGTACGTGAAAGAAACAAAATCGTAAAGGAAAAACAATGGTGCCGTAGATGCCTACTACATAAAAAGGAAGTACCATGTTATTCCACTTATAGATGTGCAGAATGTAATGGACAGCATAGCTCATTATTACACATGTCAGAAGGTCATTATGACAACAGAAGGAATTCTGAAAACAGAAGGCCAAAAAATAGACCCAATTCTAGTGGGACCAGAGATGACAACAGTTACGACGGATCGTCAAGGAGACAAGAAAATACTGTGAGTTGTTTAAGTCATCAGAATGAAGAAGTGCTACTAGCAACGGCATTAGTACGAGTAAGAGACTCAAAAGGAAGCTCACAATTGATGAGAGCATTGATTGACCAAGGCTCGCAGTCATCATTCATTACGGAGCAGGATACAAGTCTCGGAATAAAAAGAAAGGCTGTCCACGCTCAGATATCTGGAATTGGCAATGAAGACCAAAGGACGTCGAAATGGAGCGTGACAGTAAACTTAGAGGCACATTTCAAAAATGAATTTGAGATGAAGACCGAAGCACTTGTACTACGAAAAATAACAAAGAATCTACCGGAGAGGGAAATACAGATAAAAGAAAGGAACCATAAGAATTTAGTTCCAGCGGATCCAAATTTTAATGAAACAGGTTCAATAGATATCCTCTTAGGAGCTAAAGAATATAGTTTGATATTGATATTCATTGATATTCAAGGAAAACTTCATAATTTATTGGAAGACGACGAAAACAATGAAGATATACAAGGGGATTTAAAAGAAGAGGTACAAAAAATAGATGCTTTAATAATGGAAATAACTGTGGAAAATGAACAGGATGCACTAGAAGCTGAAATAGAAAGATTTTATACGATGAAAAGAAGGGTGCGGTCGATTATAAAAGTAAATAAGAGATTGGAGGCGGAAGGATGCAAGAAAGAAAAAATAATACTACCTCAGGCGAAGTTGCCCTCTTTTGAAGGAAGATACGAGGCTTGGGGAACATTCTTTGATATTTTTAAACATTTGATACATGAGAATAATCAACTATCAAATGTGGAGAAAATGCAGTATCTGAAGACAAGCCTCCGAGGAGAAGCAAGTAGAATAATACAACATTTAAACACAACAGAAGCAAACTACAGTGCTGCGTGGAAAATGTTGAGAGATCGGTACGAAAATCCGAGGATGAATCTATTTATATTAATAGACAAGATACTTCAGGCTGCGGAGATAAAAGAAGCGTCAGCAAAGGCGCTTAAAAAATTACATGAATGCTTAGAAGCGATTACTGGACTAGGTATAATGACAGAGTCTTGGAGTCCTCTTATAGCAAGGATAAGCATGTTGAAGTGGGAAGGGTTATACATAAGTTATATATAAGTTATACATAAGCTAAGGGTCGTCTCCTTCGAAGCTCCAATCCAATTAACGCCCTTTTGATGTTGTTTTGTCGAAGGACCAATGGACATTGGACGTAGATCTCAGGATCGAATTGTTTTGTAATGCCCCTTTGTCCGCTTCTTCTCGATCGACGATGGTAAATAAATGTTTGAGTGTGGAGAAAAAATATGGTTTTATTGACAGCTACGTAATTACACTATAGATGATGTTCAGGTAACTTTCTATGATAGACTGCAACCCAAAATAGTCCCCTTGGTAAATTTATAATCTCGTCAAAATATGCAATTCATCAATAAGTTGCATGACAACCGAACTACGGACCTTGCGTTTTGAAAGGTTGCAACTACAGTTTAAAGGAAGCTATTGCAAAACTTAAAGTTCAATTGGAAAATACATTATTTGGCAATTTACTAAGTTTGCAGGTTGAATGGACTCTAATTATTAAAATATTACTCGATGTTTCCCAATGTTTCAATTATACATGGTGAAACTATAAAAGTTTAGGAAGTTAAGAAAAAATGTGAGATTACAAATTAAGGGATTACTTTGAGATTGAACAAGAAGACATTGTGTAAAATATACTATACGTTAATAGAAAAACATCATAAGTGAGATATTTGATTTAAGCAGTTTATCCCTGCTAAAGTAGCAGTAATTGTAAAAAAACAACCTCAGACAGAGGGGTCTAGCGGTAGTAATTAGTCATATCAATAAGGTGTATAGCAAGACAGTGACAGGTCGTCTTCTGGACCTGCCAGAACAATAAAAATGACAAAAGTTTTACAAAACAGTATAGAAGAGACTGTAAAATTTATGAACGATATACGTCAATTGCACAGTACCTGTGTGACATTTGCCTTAAACAGTTTACATTAATTAGTGATAAAAGTACATACAGGAAACAGTAAGTAGATGAAAAAAATATTAGTTTTAACATAATTTGTATATATATAATAAGTAAAATAAAATCCGACAGGACTTGTTCTCTTCATCCTTGCAAAAAGCAAGGTGGCCTCAAAAAACAACAACAATTATTTATAAACATCAACCCCGACGGGGGTCTAAAAGGCGGCCTCAAAAACAACAATTAGTTATAAGCAACAACCCGACGCCGGGCCTAAAGGTTGTTTCAAAAAAAAAACAACAACAATTATTTATAAACAGCAACCCCGACAGGGATTCTAAAGATGGCCACAAAAAAACAACAATTATTTATAAACATCAACCCCGACGGTAGTCTAAAGGTGGCCTCAAAAACAACAAATAGTTATACCTCATTATGCGTGGTACGAAACTGGTGACAATGGAACAATGTCCTTATTAAGTAATGGCTTTTCATTCCACTTACTCATATATAAATACATCATCAATGATGTCCCTGTCAATTCTGAAAAAAGATTTTAGAAAAGATATAAGATTTTAAACATTATAAATATCTACAATGAAATTAAACAAGTATCTAATGATCCTCAAATTGTAAAAAAAAAACAGATCTTCAACATCTGAAACCGATAGGGAAAACAATAAGTGATTTTTTCATTTATTAATTCATTATTCAATAATTATGGGTGGCATAGTAGGGTTTTTAAAAGCAAAACTTATTCAGTTAATTGCAGCCGTCTTAGGATTAATTCAAAACAATTATAATGTGGAAAATGTTAAAAAAGGGCTGATACAGTGTACTAAAGCAGTTTCAGTGAGGTTTGCAGATTCAATGAGGTTTGCCAAGACGTTTGGTGAAAAGCAGAACCTCGAAGCCCAGATGCGACAGGTGAAAACGCCTCGAAATCAGTTAAAGACCTAACAGAAATCTAATACGTTCAGAAAAGCATCAGTTTATACCATAAAACAAAACAAAATCGCTCTCAGCCCCAATTATGATAAAAGACAACACCTTTTGGTGTCTATTACATCCTCACCTACTTCTAACTCTACAGACTACATCCTGTATAGAACTGAACGAATACACAAACCCAAAGAAAAGCCGAGGACCTGAATCGGCAAGTACTGATCAACGAATGAGCCCTCCTCAACAAAAATTGGTGAGTTTTTCATTTATTCAATATGAGTGAAATAGGTGATCTCAGTAGTGACATTGTACAAAATATACGAATACTATACGTTAATAGAAAAATTATCAGTGAGACATTTGATTTAAGCAGTTTAAACCCACTAAAACAGCAGTAATTGCAAAAAAAAATAACCTCAGACAGAGGGGTCTAGCGGTAGTAATTAGTCATATCAATACGTTGTAAATGACGACAGTGACAGAGCGTCTGAGCCTGAGCGTCTTCTGGACCTGTCAGAACAATAGAAATGACAAAAGGTTTACAAAATAACACAGAAGAGACTGTGTAAAGCCTATGAACGATAAACGTCAATAGAAAACAACACAGAAGAAAAATACTGGGTGACTGTATGGACACTAACAATAAAATTTGCAAAAAGTGCGGTGTTTGGCTACATATTCTGCAAATTAGAAAAATATTCAAGAATGTTGTCGTGTTAGCTCACAACGGAGGAGGTTTCGATCATCAATTTATTTTAAATTATATTCTAACAAAGACCTTTTTAATCAATCTCTTCAATGAAAGAGACACCCCATCGAAAAGGAGAGTAACTAATGGAAAATAGTAAAAACGCTATGCGAAGTATAAGTAATAGTTCTAGTAGAAATGTATTTAAGTAAATTTCAATAATAATAATAGACATATGTATAGAGAAAATAGGCAGAGAGAAATATTAAAATTATACAAAATATACATACCTTCTAACAACGGTTCTTCAGGGGAGGGGGCCTTCATGTTGATACAGCATGCTGGAACTAAATAGGACTAAAATGGCAGTGAACAATCTTTTTATAGTCTTTATGTGGTGGAGGGGGTGTTCAGGCATCGTGTTTGACGTCATACATGTTTGTCAGGCTATATCTAACCATGGAAATTGTTTTTGCAAACCTTGTGGTAGACCTCAAAGATATTGTAACCAACCTAAGGAATAATTATTACTGATAAGAAATATGTTCCCATATTTTTGAAAAGTTGTTTTTCAAAAAACAAGCTTGTTGGCAGACCTCAAAGATATTGAAAACTACCAAAGGAATAATATTAATACTGATAAACAATAGGCATACATATTCTTGAAAAGTTGTTTTTCAAAAAATTACGAATAATATTACTGATAAGAAATACCAGCCCATACTCCAGAAAATATGTTTTTCAAAAAAAAAACAAAATGTGGTTTAAGGACCTATATAAGAGAGAGCAGGTTTTTATTAGCACTCACAAACGACACAATGTTTTGAAACAAGTGCCAAAGTGCTTTCTGCTTTTGTGTAGTATCAGAGTAAGTAGTATTTTAGTTATATTATTTAGATTTAACCTATCATGCTTTTACTACAGGCAACACAAGAAAGGCGTACTGTTATATGTACCTCCAATACATTGACCGGAACCCTAGAGAACGAGCAGGCACCTTCTGAGGCTAAACAAGGTCCCGAACTACCAGCCTCCCCAGAATGGGAGAAAGCAATAGAAGAGTAAGTATAAGATTTCTTATATATATATATATATATATATATATATATATATGTAGGTATATAACTCTGCAGTGTAAAATATGTATGTTTTACAGATGCATGGACCTGCTCGATGATGACGTTTTTCTTTATGAGTAAGTATGATAATGACATGTTAGTACATACAATACATTGTTCCTTGTCTTTTCAGAATTGACACAGACATTGAAGAATTGTAAGTAAAAAAAATGTACTTAGTACTGTTATGTAACACAAGATTTTTTACAGCATTGAAAGAGTTGAAGCTGAATATGTTCCCAGGGAGCAGTAAGTGTAAATTTACTTAACAGTTTTTAATAAGAGTAATGATATATGAATAAGTATTGATATCTCTCTCTCTCTCTAGAACTCAAAAGACCGTACATGCCAGGACGGCTGATACTGATGATGATGATGAACCCCAAACAAAGAAGAGGAAAAGAGAGTAAGAATAGTAATTTATGCTTTAGTTATACATTACATAACTAATGATCAAATTTGTTGCAGATGAGAAGAGGTTGCACCACCAACACCACCACCACCCCATAATTATTAATTAATAGTTAGAATAGCGATATATGTAAATTATAAATAAATAAAATAAAAAATATAACAATACAGTGTTTTTTATTATATAGTAAACAAATAGTTAGCAAATTACATATTATAGTTCAATTAGCGCATTATAGACAGTAGGAGTAAATGCAATATATATATAGTGCCAAAAACGCAGTAACCATCGGACGGATTTACTTCTTGAGTGAAACCCTCATCAACATAAAGATTTTCCATATAAACCAAATCACCATTTCTAAAGAATTGCAGTTGGCACAAATCACCTTCACCATAATTCAGACCAAGCCAGATCTCTCCACCATACAATAAATTGTTTATGGTTTATTGTAAACGAACAAAGTCATCCATTTGCTACCAAATTAACTGATACATGTGGAAAATTTGCAGAGGTTATGTTTATTTGTATTAACACTTCGCACTCGGACATTGTAAAGGTATCTGATACACTAAAATGATACAAGCCCCCTTGTTTCTCTTTATATATACATATATTTGAGGGTAGAAGGTGGCTGCTAACCGCAAAGGTAAATTATCAATACATAACAAATTCTTATCTGCTATGTATTGGTAAAAATCCTTGTGAATAAAGCAATTCGCAAACAAAAAACAAATAATGAAACGTTAAAGAAAAATAAGTTAAAGAAAGCATACGTGTGGCCCTCCAAAGCCCTGTTAGGATGGTTTAATGATAAATAGCCTATACCTATGGAGATTTGTAAGAAGGAGTGGAAACGCAATGCATCGTTTGTGGGCTAACTTTTCAACCTCTAATTCAACTTTCAGCAATCGCCGCTAGAGGCGCAAGTGTTTGAATAGGTGCTACAAATACATTAGCTCTTATGGACTTATTTATTATTTAACTCATTTTATTATTGTTTTTATCGTAATTAGACATTAATTTATTGGTGGATTGTAGCTGAATGTGTTTTATACCAAAAATAAATTATATTAACCTTATAACATATCGACGTGTGGTAAAAAGTGTATTCTTTTTATACCATTGTAGATGGAGATGTGACATCAAATTTAAATTTGTCATTACTTTAATATGAGGACAGCTTATTCTGAAGCGGAAATATTTTGTCACATTATCTAACTGCCACATTTATATATCAATGGTATTTTAACTGCAAATTAATTTGTTAATATCTTTGTAACTGATATCAAAAAGTTTGTTAGTTGAAAAAATTGAACTTAACTGTACGTAATTGTTTTTAAAAAGTTATTTAAATAATTTGAAGTTTATTGATCAATTTTTTTTTAAATTATTTATTTTTATCAAAATTTAAAATGTTTTTTCTTTTGAACACTTCATTTATCTATATTCTGAAAGCTTACCTATCAGATGTTTAAATTTAGTTAATAAATTATATGTAAATTAACTACAGACGACAGTCTGACTTTTATAAAATTAATGTTAATTTTTGTGAAATATTTTGTCTCAAAAAATGCATTGTTTCGACAGAAAAACTTTCAAGATCCTCCTATTATTATCACTATAATTTTCAGGTTAAAATAAAAACCAATAATAGGTATAATCATATACAAATTTTATTTACACCGAAGGAAATAACATACAAACGAATAGGTATAATCCATGAACGTTATAAATAACATAAAGACAAATATTTATAAAAAGTCTTTATTAACTTCGTTAAGTTCCCTTTTGAATTTTTTATCGGAACGATAACTCGATATAAATCCTGGTACGAAGCAATTTCTTTTATTGTAAGCTTTCTTGGCACTCATATTTAAATAATATTAACCATCAAAACCAGTAATCTTATATTAACTACGAATAATTAATTATTTTCGAAATTTTCACATTCACTCCAATGCAAAACTAGCATCTATCTCTACGCCACCGCCACCCTAGCGACAAACCAAGCAAACAGGCAAAATCGTGTACAAAAATTTCAAGGTCGTCCTATCTCGATTCCTCTCCTCTGTGTTGGTCTCCATACCTATACCATTAGGGAATAGAGTGTAGCAGAAGCCATCAGAAGCCATCTGTCAATTCTTCTTCTGTAAACGTTCAATACTAACTGTCAGTTCTTCTTTTCCGTATAGTGCCTAACAGAACGTGACAGTGCCTAACAGAACGTGACAGTGCCTAACAGAACGTGACGTGAATGCTGTTACGTGACGTGAATGGTGTGACGTGAAATAACGTGACGTAAAATAGCGTGACGTAAAATAACGTGACATGAATGACGTAAATAACGCGACGTGAATAACGTCGACGATATGCGGATGACTCGGTCTTAATAGCAGACAATATAGAAGACCTCCAAAACCTTCTTAATAAATTGGAGAGCATAGCGAGAACATGGGCCTTAGCATCAACATAAAAAAAGACGAAGTTCCTTATAATCAGACGTCAACTATGTCACCATCAAAATGCAAGACTAGCATATAACAACCAAGAGGTAGAGCGCGTAAGAAAGTTTAAGTACCTGGGAACCTGGCTATGTGAAGACTGCTTGTCTGATATGGAAATTAAAAGGCGGATAGAAAGAGCCAGAAGTGCATTCATGAAATTCAGAAACGTCTTTACGAACTCTGACTTTGACCTAAGCCTAAGACTAAGATTCATGAAATACTGTATATGGTCGGTGCTCCGCTATGGCAAGGAAGGATGGACTTAAAAAACGCAATGAATAAGCTATTACAAACTTAATGACCCATACATGCTTGTGAATGCCCTTAAAAATCTTTCAAAAGACAACACTCTAACCGGGAAAGAAGCAGAAGAAATCTTAGATGAGCAGCGCTATCTAAATAAAAGAAAATGCAGAACAGCCAAAGAAATTTCGGACATTAAGACCTCCAAGAATGAATATAATAAAGTAGCGTTTTATATGTATTAATTGTAAATAAAAAATAGTATTGAAATTCGCCTTCTTTTTTATGATCTATTTCATTCCTTCATCGCTTGCACACATCGCTATCTTTTCTTCTAGATAATAGCGATGACGTCAGCTACTTCTAACTGGCTTTAACTGGTTTTCTTATACTGTGATACAAGACAAACAGTGGATGACGTAATCATCACAGCCGTGAAGAGTGACTAACCGAACTGTTCCGAGTTCTCCCGAGAGGAACATTGCCATAAATTTTAATAATGTTTCCTGAAAAAATGATCGTTGCTTTTCGAAAAATAAATTGTGTTTTGTTCTAATAATTAATTATAAAATTACATACTTTCATTATTTTGAATAAACTCACTTCCCTTTGCTTTATCACTGTATGATAATGTGCAAACCTCAACTCGAAAATACAGATAATTTACAACAGGCATTTCGTAAAATGACTAACTGTTGCTTTGTAAATACTTTCCACAGCTGCTTTTACGAAAAATTGAAAATAAACACCTCTGATTTTTCTCAAACAGCATTTTCTTAGGCTCTTTTCCTTATCAACAAGTGTCACGTGACCTAGAGCGAAAATGTATAAAAAGCCTGAAAACCCTATTTACTCTCACTTCTTATCAGTCAGCTCTGTGTAACTCTTATAGTAGGGTTATATTTTTTTTTGGTACTAAAATTTGATTGATGAAGAGAAAGGAGTAGTGAGAAACGGCTTAACAAGTTAAAATTAGAATGAAGATAACAAATTAATTATGAGGATGAGGATGAGACGTAAAAGCTCAGGAAGTGGAGATCGGCTTATTTTCGTGCTGTTGTTTAGGGGAGAAAGAGATAGTGATAAAGGAAGAAACCAGAAAAATTAAAAAGTAATGAAATACTTAAAAGAAAAGAACTGACCTATGATCAATAAACCAAAGATGGGCGCCAGAAGTAAATGCCTTTTAGAGCCTTTCTTCGTTGATAGAACAGTGTGGGAGACTAGAAAAGAGAGAGAGAGATATAGAGAGAGAGATATATAGAGAGAGAGATATAGAGAGAGATATATATATATAGAGAGAGAGAGAGATATAGAGAGAGAGAGAGAGAGGGGGAAAGAGAGAGAGAAAGAGAGAGAGAGAAATAAGGAGAAAGATATAAACAATCCAAATAATTTAATCCTGAAATAAAATATTATATGAACACATATAGTTGAGAGATATCAGGTGCAGGTGAAATGATACAAACCCAATAGGTATACCTTATTTTTATTGTGTAAAAAAAATACCTAGATATATGTAAAGTAAGATTTTGGTAACTAATGTATATATACAGGGTGTAACAAAAATACAGGTCATAAATTTAATTACATATTCTGGGACCAAAAATAGTTCGATTAAACCTAACTTACCTTAGTACAAATGTGCACATAAAATAAGTTACAGCCCTTTGAAGTTACAAAATGAAAATCGATTTTTTCCAATATATCGAAAACTATTAGAGATCTTTTATTAAAAATAGACATGTGGCATTCTTATGGCAGTAGTATCTAAATAAAAAATTATAGTGAAATTTGGAAACCCCATAAAAATTTTATGGGGCTTTTGTTCCTTTAAACCCCCCCAAACTTTTGTGTACGTTCCAATTTAATTATTATTGTACTACCGTTAGTTAAACATAGTATTTTAAAAACTTTTTTGCCTCTCAGTATTTTTTTGAAAAGTCAGTTTTTATCGAGATATTTTGAATATTTGTCAAATCCACCACATATTATTTGTATATGGCTAAGTACGATTATGGAGACTTAGTAATAATAGGAAAATTTATTTTATGATTTACATTTTTAGGTATATTTTGAACCATATTAAAAAAGAAGTAATATCTCGATAAAAAGTGCTTTCTCGAAAAAATACAAAGAGGCAAAAAAGTTTTAAAAACACTGTGTTTAACTAATGGTACCGCAGTAAAAGTTTAGTTGGAACATACACAAACATTTGGGGGGTTTAAAGGAACAAAACCCCCATAAAATTTTTATGTAAACATATTAAAAAAGAAGCCGCTACTCGATAAAAACTGCCTTATCGAAAAAATACTAATAGGCAAAAAAGTTTTAGAAATATTTAATTTAACTAATGGTACCACAATACTAATTCAATTGGAACGTACACAAAAGTTTGGGGGGGTTTAAGGGAACAAAACCCCCATAAAATGTCTATGGGGTGCACAAATTGTACTGTAATTCTTTTTTTAAGATGTTCCTGCCATAAGAATGCCACATGTCTATTTTCAATAAAAAATCTCTAATAGTTTTCGATATATTTGAAAAAATCGATTTTCATTTTGTAACTTCAAAGGGCTGTAACTTTTTTTATGTGCATATTTGTACTAAGGTAAATTAGGTTCATTCGAACTATTTTTGGTCTCAGAATATGTGATTTAATTTATGACCTGTATTTTCGTTACACCCTGTATATATAATGTAAAATTTCTAGCTAAAAATATAAATAATGTATAATAATGTAAAACATTGGCTTGCAAGATGAATATATAATAGTAAAATTTAATTAATAATATAAATAATGAATATGAGTAATGTTAAAATTTTGGTTGCCAAGATATAAGCAGATAACGTAAAAGTTTCCGACTATTAAATGATTTCTATGAGTTTACGTTTCTTTCAGATACAAACAATAAAGAGACAGAAAAACAATAGTGAGTGCTAGTCAACAGAACCAGATGATATTCTTCATAATACCGTATTAATATACTTGTATACTATCTACCACAATACCTAAGTTATTATGTAATGAACCCTATAGAGACCAATGCTCTAGGTCTATAAGTACTTATGTTCCCTTACATGCATTGAGATTTAGATGAAAAATTGACAAAATATTATTTGTTGTGTAGACACAACCGATAGTAAAAGATATGATAAGGGAAGTTAAAAAATAATCTAATGCTTAACAACAAATGTAGAATAAATATATAATATATTGCGGAACACAATTCGGTCTATAAATGAGAACATTAATTAAGTACACTTATCTTTGTTCCAATCTAGATGAAATTCCTTCAGCTCTAATTCCAAGTGTTGGCTTATGGACGTGCCGGTTTATCAGACGGTAAGCGGCTCTATGAGTATACACATCTTAGGGAAGATTTACGTTCCAGATAATTAATAGGAATGTTATTCTTAGTGCATTTTCCATATAAGTTGTCTTTGTGGGATATTAAAAGCTTGGTTCTATTTTATAATTCTCTAGGTACGGCTAAAAAGAGAGGTTCTCATTAGGTATCTAGAAATTTTTTCCTGGATACAAGGTGAGACAGACCGGTTACAAAAGATAACCGAACATATTCTTCCACATAAATGGGAAGGTCATTTATCCAAAATGGAATTACATTATTACTTAAGTAATATATTTCTAAAAGTAGCTTTGCTAGATTTGACTTTTTAAGGTATAAAATTATTCATTTTGATATATGTGTTTCCTAAATTTCCAAAAGAAATTTTTAAAATAAAATCACTTACCAGACGTTCATTTTAGGTATATTATATCTTTACAGATATATTTAGCTTGCTTTGTAATTGCAATTCCAAAATAGATTTATTGAATATCTCCTATTCTTTTATGTATGACATCTGCCGTTTTTTCTCCAACACATATTTGTCTGTATTTGACCTTCTTAAGTCGTTGGTTAGCTAGCACTAATTCTGTTTTCATTTTCCTACCTCGATCGTAAGGTAACTTTTTGTTATTCGATGTTAATTATTACGGTTGTCGGGAGTGGCTACTCGTAAACGTAGCGGAACGCTACATTCCCCCTCCACTCGATATAATTTTCCTTCAGAAAATTATTCTGGCAAAAACCAAAACGAAGTTTATTCTTGGCAGGGTTAGTACTTTAATATGGGTCAGGAGTAGTAGCTCCTAGCAGTTGTAGCTGTAGTTACAGTCACAACCACTCCACAAAGTTAAAGATAGGATTAGTACATCAACTAACTAATCTAATCTAACCTAAAACATTAATTTTGAATTTGGCTCAAAGTGGGTAAACATCCACATTATACCACATATTTACACAAGGGAAATAAAAGGCAACACTTCTCATGCTTCCGAGCATGGAAGAGTGCGGGCACAAAAGTATGACACACTTGTGTGGATCCAACACAAGAGTGCATCAAGGTAAGTTCCCAAGATTCCGGAACCGGTATGGTTTACGGAGATCGCGAGAAAGGAACTTTTCCTTCCTTAACGTAGACAAGGACTAGTCTGATGATCTGCATCCAGACTTTATTTACGAATGAACCGTATACTAGGTATCTTAAAGTTTACTAATAGTTATTCTTGTTGTACCATTACTTACATCAATTAAACTTATTAAATCGTTCACATTAAAGGCTTAGATTACACGTAACCCCAAATTGTGATCAACGTGAACTAAAGGTACTAGAAAAAAATATTCCTGACTAAAACAAAGTATCCACCCAACTACATAAAGAACCATTAAATTTGGCCTTACTCACTATCGGACTCACTATCGATTTGGATATTAGCACCTAAGTTAATCCAAAGATGAACACAAAATTTATTGTTGACATATTCAACCGAGAGTAACCAGGATATTCTCCAACCGATTCAAAACATGGTATCAAAGATAACTTAAGGTAAGGAAATAGAGATGTAACATAACTCTCTTAGGTAAGATAAGATAAGATAAGATAAAGTGAAGTACGATACGCTAAGTTAAATATATTATATATCCAATGCAGATATAAACCAGGTAGTTAAGAATGCACAGCAAAACAAAAAATGGACAAACAAAACAGTTCCACAAATGGATAGCCATTATCGTATCCATCCAAATATGGTTCCGTCAGTATAATTCATAATCCATTCCCGAATTGACTTAATATAATCACAGGTAATAATCATTGAAAGGTAACCTAAAGATAACCTAACTTAATATCTGTATCCGATAAATCTATAGCCTAAGGCTACAGCTGATTTCAGTGTACGATATACCAAAACGTTTGATAATCAGTGTATTTTTATACTAACACATGTATAAGCATCAACACAAGTAAGTTCTTAACTACAATTTCTCAAAGGTAAAACTAAAATTTAAGAACCAAAATCAAACAATTTCATCTGAAACCGTATATTTATAGATCAGTTCCTAAAATCAATGACAGAAGAGGTCCGAACTGGACTACTATAGTGGACCAATGCGTAAGAAAACGAAAATCAAATATTAGAGTAGTCACTAAACAACAGCTAATGAATGTATTTTCCAAAATTATTGATATAACAACCATCAACGAAATTAATATTAAAGGTATTGGGTTATCGCCTTGTACAAGAAAAAAATCCATTGTATAACTTGATGAAGACTTAATCTATGCTACAGAACCGAAGATGGTCAACGACCATATTCGCCACATAGCGACTCCAGGTAAAAGTACATCCATCACAAAATATAGCATGGATTACGAAATCCGCTAACGATGTAGTCCGAAATTTGATCAACGAATTCGAACCCACGTATTATGCTTAGATACACCTATATACCCATATACAACAAAATTTACTAATAAAAGTGAAAAGACAATATTTAAAAGCAATTTACCTATACAGTCTAATATTTTGAGAAGTGATAATAATGGAATACCCTGCATTTATTACACCAGACAAATGTTATGACATTCCCTGTGCAAACGCTGAGTCCATAATATATGTGAACAACTTAACTATCAAAGGTAAAATCAAGAGCAGAGGTAAAAATAATAATTACCAAATAGCAAAAATAAGAGTTTTTTTTAGGAAACTAGCAAGTTGCAGACTGCGATAAAAAGTTCCAAAATTAATGCAGAACGCAAGTTAATACTTAATCATCCTCTGAGGTCGAGGACTCAGAATCCATGACTGTTTTATCAGGTAGGAGATCTTTGACATGAAAACGACCAATTCGTTTATTGGACGAATTGTCTTTTAGTTCATAGACAAGAGGCGATATGACTTTTAAAACCGTACATTGAATATACTTCTGACAAAATTTCGCCGCTATGGCATCATTTTTACTTGATTTCACAAAATTTCGTTTTAGGACTCGGTCTCCAGGATAAAAACGTAACGGTCTTTTCCTTAAATTATAATATTTCTGGAAACGTAAATAAGAAGATTTCAATCTCTTCCGAATATCGGCAAATATAGGGGGTAGGTTTTGGAGATCCTCTAGTCGATGAAGATTCTCAGAAACTTGTGGTAAAGTAGTTGCATTATCGGAAATTAAACCAAAATAATCGCCTGAGAGAGGAACATTTCGACCAAAGTTAAGATACGCGGGAGAACATTTAGTGACCTCGTGAGTGGAAGTCCTTATGGCTTGGGCAACAGAATGAATGTATTGATCCCACGACCTATGGTCCTCAAATGTATAAGACCTTAAAGCGGTAACAATACTACGATTTACACGTTCTGAGTGGTTCGCTTGAGGGTGATATGCAGCATTATAGAAAATCTTCTGCACCCTATATTTGGACATAAGAGTCTTGAAAGCGTTCGAGATAAATTGGGGCCCATTGTCACAGGAGACAATTTGAGGAACACCAAATACTAAAAATACTTGTTCTTCCAAATACTTAATAATTGCTGGGACTGTGGCTTTCCGAAGAGGGCAAACCAAAGGAAATTTGGTGAAATAGTCCACTACTACGAGACAATAAGTATTTCCTGTATAGCTACGAGGGTATGGACCAATTAAATCGAGAGAAATCATCTGCCAAGGGAAATTAATATTTCTAAAAGAACCCATAAGACCAGCTTGTGGTAAGTTACTTGGTTTACAAGTAGCACAAACTATGCATTTAGAGATGTACCTTTTAATGGATTTGCGCATGCCAGGCCAATAATATAACTCAGCAATACGGTGGTAAGTTTTATAGAAACCAAAATGGCCAGCAGTAACTTCGTCATGACACATACGCAAAATATTTTCCCTGTTTGGCGTAGGTACAACTATTTTCCATTCGGTCATATTCGATAATACCTCAACAGGACTTAAAATGTGTTTGTACAGCACATTGTTCTCCACCTTAAAATCGGGATATCTTTGTGGGTCTTGAGTAACCTTATCGACCATATTTTGATACCACGCATCAGGAGTTAACGAA
This sequence comes from Diabrotica virgifera virgifera, assembly GCF_917563875.1. NCBI lineage: Eukaryota > Metazoa > Arthropoda > Insecta > Coleoptera > Chrysomelidae > Diabrotica > Diabrotica virgifera. The sequence continues at coordinate 147,755,308 of NC_065446.1, forward strand.
GATAGATCTAAAACATTAATATCAAAAACACGGGAAAGAGCATCAGCAACCACTACTCCGGCTGCCTTTCGATGGACAATCTTATACGAATAGGCAGTCAGTTTACATATCCATCGGGAAAGTCTCTGAGAAGGGTTTTTCATGCTGTGAAGCCATACCAAAGAACTATGGTCCGTAATTATCGTGAAATTACGACCCTCTAAATAATAACGAAAAGCTTCTAAACCCTGAATAATAGCTAATAGTTCTTTCTCCGTAGTCGAATAGTTTTTCTGCGCCTTATTCAGTTTCTTACTTGTATAAGCTATTGGGTGTTCAGAGCCATCTTTCACCTGAAATAGCACGCCACCAGAAGCGGTGTTAGAACAATCGGTCATCAGATAAAAATGTTCGTTAAAATTAGGTGAGATCATGACTGGAGCGCTCGTTAGTGCATCTTTAACGCGCCTAAACGCTTCATCGGCCTCAGGAGTCCAAATAATCGTTTGGCCTTTTTTCCTATCCTTCAGAAGATCAGTAAGGGGTGATAGTAAGGTAGAATAAGACGGAACAAACCGACGATAATATCCACACATGCCTAAAATTCTGCGAACATGGGTGGTAGTTTTTGGGATGGGAAAATCTCTTATAGCGGCGACCTTATCAGGGTCTGTCCTAAGACCCTGGTTATCAACCATATAGCCTAAAAACTTCAAACTTGGTCGACAAAATTGACATTTATCAAGATTAACCGTTAAATTGGCCTCTTTTAACCGGACAAATAATTTATTCAAAATTTCGATATGAGTAGAAAAATCCGGGGTGACTACCAAGATATCATCAAGATAATAAAACACGTAGGGCTCTAACTGAGGACCTATTACTATATCCATGAGACGACACATAGTTTGGGGAGCAGATACTAACCCAAAAGGCACTGTTACAAATAGAAACAATCCTTTACCATTGACGGCAAAAGCGGTATATTTCCTACTTTCAGTACTAAGAGGTATTTGTAAAAAAGCTTTTGAAAGATCTATAGACGATATGAACTTCGAGTTTTGAAGTTTGCTCAAGATAAGCAAATACTCATTCGAGGGATCGGGTAAGCATCCCGATTTACTGTGATGCTGTTTAACTTACGTCCATCAAAACAGACCCTAAATGATCCATTCTTTTTTTTCGTGAGCCATAATGGACTACTATAGGAAGAGGTAGACGGTTCGATGATATTAAGTTTAAGCATTTCATCAATCTCTTGGTCTAAATCTTTTTGCCACGCTTGGGGTATCGGATATTGGTATTGCCTAAATGGTGTGGGATTATTCACTTCAATAGAATGGGAAAGCAAGGTAGTACGGCCTAACTTATCCGTAGAGGAGATAGAATTAAACTTGGAGATAGTTTCTTGTAACTGATTTTGTTCCTCATTTGATAAACTAGAAAAATCTTGTACGGCATTCAAGCTCGAAATATTAAATGAAGATATAGACATAGAAAAATCAGAGCAGTTAAGTGTGCTATTAAAAACATTAAGAAAGTCCATTCCAAGGATAACTGAATTTTGCACTGAGGGGATAACATAAAAAGTAACATTTCTGCGTATATTCGCTACAGAAACTTCTGTTACGAATTTTCCCGTGATGGGTTGTACAGTGCCATCAGCAGTCGATACTTGAAGAGAAGAAATCGGGTTAACTTTGACTTTATCGTTGTCTATTAAACGAAGAGATAAAGAACCTAGTAAAGATATGTTTGAACCACTTAGAAGTGCTAAACAAGATTGACCTAATACTTCGATAGGGAGATACGGACGATTATCGTTATGTTTCCTAACTAATAGAGAAGGTTGTTTTATCAATCACTATGGTGTTGCCAGAAAATTGAGATATAGGTAGACAGGTATCTCCTTCCTTAATTTTTCTGGAAGAAGGTAAAGGTAACGGAATTAACGCAGAGTTAAGTTCTTGTTCGAGACCAGGAGATGGGAGATTTAATGAAGATACTGAGAAAGAAACACTATCATTATCTGATTCGACATTAAAGGGTGTCTGCTTCAGAAAACTTAATCTTGAGATAGGTTGTTGTTTGAAGTTGTTGTCTTTTTGGACGAAATACCTTTCCCTTTTCGACTGGTAGAAGGTACGGGAGGGCTTGACGTGTTGAGTCCTGTATTGTTTATGAAAGTTACGGAATTCCCTGATGGGAGAGACTGTCAGAGGAGGGCTCAGGGTACAATCCTCTAAACGACCGTTTCCCTGACAATTCCTACAGTTGGGTTTAGTGGTATTTTCAAGGCCACACCCAAAACAAAAGGGACGCAATCTGGGGTTTGGGCATGCAGAGAAGGCATGTCCCTGAGTATAACAAATCCAACATACGATCGTGGAGGTAACGGTAGATACATTGTGTTTCGGTACTTTATTTTGCCATGATCGATTTCGTGAAAAGGAATTCTGACTAGAAGACGGGAAAGGACGAGACGAAACTACAGTTGAGGGTTGATTAGACCAAGAAAATGTTTCTTCTAACCGCTTACAATTTTCCGTAAGTTCGTCGATACTACGGATTTCTACAAGAGCTAGTTGAGAGTGATATGAGGGTAACAAAGATTTCAGATGATTCTTACCTTTTCGGATTCCGTGAGAGGAATGTCAAGACGACTACACAACCCAAGGATGTTGTTGATAAACATAGTAACGGGTTCATTCTGGAGTTGTTTCCGCTTTTTAATGTCATCCAAAAGATCATCTTGGTAGGAATATGGTAGGAAATCAGCTTTAAGTTTTTGCACCAGATCTTTCCAGCAAGAAAGGTTAGAGCGATTATTCATAAACCAAGAGAACGCAGGACCGGTAAACAACTCAGCGGAGGCTGCAAATAAGTCATCCTCTGGAATACATCTAGAGATTCGCAAACATTCAACTTTCTCTAAGAAAGCGACAACAGTATCACGATCACCTGTACCAGAAAAAGAAATACCCCATTTATGAACTTGGGCAGATTTAGAAAATGGGAAGGGTGACGCATTGTGTATGGGTGCATTTGGAGTGGAGGTAGCAGCTGGGTTTCCCCGAGCATCGAGATCACCTTCAATATCCAAAATTTTGACTGCGACGGTTTTCTGGTATAATTCCTGTTCATCGGTATCACACTCTAAGCGACTTACTCGTTCAGATAAATGAGCTACTCTAGACGACAATCTAGCAAAGGTAGGATCCAGTATTGTACCCCTGAATATCCCGATTTTCTGGGTAAGGTCTTTCAGTGTGTCCTCAATCTCCTCCTTATGTTTGTCAAAGGGAATACAGGAGGAAGAAATTTGCCGAAAACTCCTATTTTCCTTCTCCTGTCGCAGAGCTCCACGCAATATTTTGCGTTTAGCCTCGACGGTAGGATATTCAGTAACATCAATACTTCGTAATCTAACTCTTTTACCAGTAAATGATCAACTTTAAAAGTGGACATTTTAAAAAAGAAACTTTCAGTATCAAGACAAAACACCCCAATGAAGGTTAGATAGATAAACTCAATAAAAAAAAATTTTACAACTGGCGCAAAGCCCGCAAATTTAATCGCATACAGTAATCTAAAATTGAGATAGAAATCAGAACCTAATAAACATATACCTATAACCCAAAATATATAATTGTGTGGATACAAGTGCCAGTACAGGATATCATAATAATTATAAGATACCAAAAAATATGTAACGTATAAAAATGTAAAAATTCAGTTTATTAAATATTAACGTTACCTTCAATAAACATTTATATATTACCTTTTAACTTATGTTCGTATACCACCCAACAATTCATGCTATATCCTCAGTTCTAAAATAATTTCCCTTACACCTGTATACTCTCTCAAAAAAAAACAAAATGATACACTGCTACTATCAACTTTTTCTTTTTTTTTTTTATTCCAAAACAACAAACAAACTGTAAGTGATAATTCGCAATAACCAAATTGAATAAGAGAATGTAGTGTAACTAACACTAAATCACCACCTAAATGAAAAACAACAGCTCCACGATGGGCTCGCCACTTTGTAACCCTTATAGTAGGGTTATATTTTTTTTTGGTACTAAAATTTGATTGATGAAGAGAAAGGAGTAGTGAGAAACGGCTTAACAAGTTAAAATTAGAATGAAGATAACAAATTAATTATGAGGATGAGGATGAGACGTAAAAGCTCAGGAAGTGGAGATCGGCTTATTTTCGTGCTGTTGTTTAGGGGAGAAAGAGATAGTGATAAAGGAAGAAACCAGAAAAATTAAAAAGTAATGAAATACTTAAAAGAAAAGAACTGACCTATGATCAATAAACCAAAGATAAGCGCCAGAAGTAAATGCCTTTTAGAGCCTTTACTTCGTTGATAGAACAGTGTGGGAGACTAGAAAAGAGAGAGAGAGATATAGAGAGAGAGATATATAGAGAGAGAGATATAGAGAGAGATATATATATATAGAGAGAGAGAGTGATATATAGAGAGAGAGAGAGAGAGAGGGGAAAGAGAGAGAGAGAAATAAGGAGAAAGATATAAACAATCCAAATAATTTAATCCTGAAATAAAATATTATATGAACACATATAGTTGAGAGATATCAGGTGCAGGTAAAATGATACAAACCCAATAGGTATACCTTATTTTTATTGTGTAAAAAAAATACCTAGATATATGTAAAGTAAGATTTTGGTAACTAATGTATATATATATAATGTAAAATTTCTAGCTAAAAATATAAATAATGTATAATAATGTAAAACATTGGCTTGCAAGATGAATATATAATAGTAAAATTTAATTAATAATATAAATAATGAATATGAGTAATGTTAAAATTTTGGTTGCCAAGATATAAGCAGATAACGTAAAAGTTTCCGACTATTAAATGATTTCTATGAGTTTACGTTTCTTTCAGATACAAACAATAAAGAGACAGAAAAACAATAGTGAGTGCTAGTCAACAGAACCAGATGATATTCTTCATAATACCGTATTAATATACTTGTATACTATCTACCACAATACCTAAGTTATTATGTAATGAACCCTATAGAGACCAATGCTCTAGGTCTATAAGTACTTATGTTCCCTTACATGCATTGAGATTTAGATGAAAAATTGACAAAATATTATTTGTTGTGTAGACACAACCGATAGTAAAAGATATGATAAGGGAAGTTAAAAAATAATCTAATGCTTAACAACAAATGTAGAATAAATATATAATATATTGCGGAACACAATTCGGTCTATAAATGAGAACATTAATTAAGTACACTTATCTTTGTTCCAATCTAGATGAAATTCCTTCAGCTCTAATTCCAAGTGTTGGCTTATGGACGTGCCGGTTTATCAGACGGTAAGCGGCTCTATGAGTATACACATCTTAGGGAAGATTTACGTTCCAGATAATTAATAGGAATGTTATTCTTAGTGCATTTTCCATATAAGTTGTCTTTGTGGGATATTAAAAGCTTGGTTCTATTTTATAATTCTCTAGGTACGGCTAAAAAGAGAGGTTCTCATTAGGTATCTAGAAATTTTTTCCTGGATACAAGGTGAGACAGACCGGTTACAAAAGATAACCGAACATATTCTTCCACATAAATGGGAAGGTCATTTATCCAAAATGGAATTACATTATTACTTAAGTAATATATTTCTAAAAGTAGCTTTGCTAGATTTGACTTTTTAAGGTATAAAATTATTCATTTTGATATATGTGTTTCCTAAATTTCCAAAAGAAATTTTTAAAATAAAATCACTTACCAGACGTTCATTTTAGGTATATTATATCTTTACAGATATATTTAGCTTGCTTTGTAATTGCAATTCCAAAATAGATTTATTGAATATCTCCTATTCTTTTATGTATGACATCTGCCGTTTTTTCTCCAACACATATTTGTCTGTATTTGACCTTCTTAAGTCGTTGGTTAGCTAGCACTAATTCTGTTTTCATTTTCCTACCTCGATCGTAAGGTAACTTTTTGTTATTCGATGTTAATTATTACGGTTGTCGGGAGTGGCTACTCGTAAACGTAGCGGAACGCTACATCTGGCTTTAAGACGTGCTCTCTTATCAGCTCGTGCTCTTATCAGCTCTTACGGCCGGTATTGTAAAATTGCATATTTTGAATTATTTTGAAAATAGATATTACATTTTTAATATCGAATTTGTACATGCTTCTTTTTTGTTGAACAAATTTTGTTGTTCTTTATTGTGTAATTTATAGAAATTAAGTAATTTTAAAGTATTGTGGGTATTTTTAGATTGTGAATCTTTAAATTTTGAATTTGTACACGTTTGAATAATTTTTTAGTTTTGAAAAAATTTTTGATAATTTTCAAAAATGTGGTCATTAAGGACTATGATTCATCGATTCATAACTAAATTTTGCACATATCTACATAGTTTTGAGCTCACGAGAAACATACAGGGGGTTCCCTTAGCAACGACCAAGAGAATTTGAAAAGTCTGTTGGAAAATGCTCTGAATGATGCAAAAAATCAGGGTGGCTACAAAAAAGGTGACAGAATTCGCATAATTGCACACAATGACAATTTCAATCATCCTATATCGACGAAGGTGACTACAGATGTCAATATGGAAAATTTATTGCAACAGGTTGAAAATATATTAACATCTAGTGATACTGTCCATTTAACAGACACAAAATTCGATATACAAATTTTTAAGATGCCTAGGGGTAGCGGCAGGCGTAGAATGATAAATTTGTCAGAGGATCTAAGAACAAAAAAGAGTATTACATGGATTATTAATGATGATAATCTTTGCGGAGCCCGGGCTATTGTGACAGCTCTAACATATCTCATAGATAAAATATTAGGGCGCAGCCTAACACCCTGTGAAATAAGAACTGTACGAAAGGGGCGAAAATTGCAGACTGCTTTGGCAGAAAAACTATGTAATCTGCTGGGTGGCCACTATGTTGAAGGGTTTACCTGGGCTGACTTTAAGAATGCGGAGGATTTGCTGGATGTGCAGATAAAAATTGTATGTGCCGAAAACTTTAATTCTATTATCTACGAGGGCGTGGAAAGACCAGTCAAAATATATTTATATAAAAAAGGCAATCACTTTGACGTGATTAACAACTTGAAAGGATTGTACGGCAGCCGCTTTTATTGTACCAAATGCGACACCCCTTATCAGGGCAAGAACAAGCATAAGTGCAAGAACGTACCTCTTTGTACAATTTGTAAAAGTCCTGAGCATGACTTGGCTACGAAAAATACAGTGCTGTGTGAAAAATGCAACCGTTTCTGTTATAACGCAGAGTGCTTGCTTAGTCACGCAGCAATGTGCAGCGAAGTCTTTAAATGTACAAGTTGCAACAAATTATGCAAAAGGGCCAAGGAACATGTGTGTGGTTACTCAATGTGTAGAAATTGTAACACATTTGTAGAAATAGCTACCCATCAATGCTACATGGTAAAGAAACCTGCCAAAGGAGGCTTTTGTGGCGTACCTTGTATATGTAATAAACTTAGTGATGAAGAAAATATGGGATGTCGGAAGCATTATAAAAAATCTGTTACATGTACAGAACCTTGCTTATGCAACGGTTTTGCAGACAATCCCATAAGGAGGTGTTCGTATACAGAAAAATATTTATTCTTCGACGAGGCAATGCAGGACACAGGTATACACGTTCCAAATCTGATAATAGCCCACGATTTTGAAGGAAAGAAATTTGTTTTTAAAGATAACGAAGAGTTTTGTAAATGGTTAATTTCTGAGAAACATAGAAATTATACCGCCATAGCTCACAATAGTAAATCATACGATTCCTATTTTATATTGAAGTACTGTGTGGACAATACGATAAAGCCTTACACAATCTACAATGGCTCAAAACTGATGCTTTTGGAAGTTGAGCCTCTTAAATTGAAAATAATAGACAGCTCTAATTTCGTGAGTGGCCCTCTGGCAAATTTTCCTAAAACATTTGATCTAAAAGAGGCTAAGAAGGGCTTACCTATTTCCTCACTATTTCAATATTCCTGAAAACCAAGATTATAAAGGATGTTTACCAGATGTTAAGTACTATGGTTCCAACACAATGAAGCTCAAGCAAAGGGAAGAGTTTCTACAATGGCATGAGGCACATAAAAACGACGAGTTTGATTTTCAAAAGGAGATACATGCTTATTATGATTCTGATGTAGACATTTTAAGACTTGGTTGCCTGGAATTTCGCAAGGAATTTTTGGGAATTGCTAACATAGACCCTTTTCAATATCTGACCATTGCCAGTGTTTGCATGGCTATATACAGGTCCAAATATCTGCAACCAAACACTATTGGGGTTGTAAAGCAGGACATAAAGGAGACTTATAGCCAGGCGTCGATAAAATGGCTGAGTCAGTTTCCAGCCGTACAACATGCTCTTAATGGAGGAGAAGTGACAATTTGCGGGGCAAAAGTGGATGGCTATGACTCCAGTACAAATACTGTGTACCAGTATCAGGGTTGTTTCTGGCATGGCCATTCAGAATGCTATAAGAGAGAGACAGTAATACATGTCAACAATGAAAACATGAGTGATTTATACAAAAAAACTGTACGGAGATCCACACAAATAAAAGAAGCAGGTTACAACTTAGTAGAAATTTGGGAACGTGAGTGGCTAAAATCAAAAGAATGTAAAAATGCTCCACTACCTCACATTGTTGAACCCCTAAAGCCTCGTGATGCTTTTTTCGGGGGCCGAACAAATGCTATAAAGCTAAATGTGACAGAGAAAAAGCTCAGGTATATAGATATTGTATCATTGTATCCAACTGTACAGTATTATGACCGCTACCCCATTGGCCACCCTGTTAAAATATATGCACCTGAATCTTACGATCCTATGTGGTTTGGCCTGGTACATTGCCAAATACTGCCACCTACTAATTTATATCATCCCGTCCTACCTGTCAAAACTGACAAATTAATGTTTCCTCTCTGTAACCAGTGTGTATTGGATAGACCTGAAGAATGTACACACACAGAACCGGAAAGAATGTTGACAGGTACATGGACCACTTTGGAAATTCATAAAGCATTGGAAAAGGGGTATAAAATAATAAATATTTACGAGGTTTGGCATTTTAATCAAACCTCAACAGCTTTGTTCAAGAGTTATGTCGAAGATTTTATGAAGATAAAATTAGAAACCAGTCCACATACGTATGCCTCAAATGAAGAATACGTTCGGGTCGTAAAAGAGCAAATGGGTCTAGACTTAGATCTGGCTAAAATTGCCCCGAATCCTGGAAAACGCGCATGCGCTAAAATATTCCTCTGTAGCCTATGGGGTAAATACGGTCAGAGAATGAATATGGCTCAGACAGAGTATGTAGCTGACCTCAAAAGATGGCACGACCTTTTGCTCGATGATAAAATCAACATAACAAATGTCATATTTATAAATGATAACATAGTACAGGTCACTTATGATTATAAAGACGTATTTGTGGAAGATCCCACATCTACAAATATTTTTGTGGCCTTATTTACTACTTCTAATGCCAGGCTCCGATTATATAACATGCTTGACAGGCTAGGAGAGGCTGTAGCTTATTTCGATACAGACTCCGTTGTTTATATTGATGATGGCCTAAACACTGTTGAAACAGGTGAAATGTTAGGCGATTGGAGCGATGAGCTTGGGTCAGATGATTATATTGTAGAATGGCAGGCAACTGGCCCAAAAAGTTATTACTACTACAACAGACAAAGGCAAAGAGGTGACTAAAATCAAGGGTTTTACTCTAAACTATGAAAACAGCCTACTACTGAATGCCTCAGCGATGAGTGATATCATACACGATCCCTCCAAGCAAATCAGCTTGCAGTATGACCAAATATGCCGCGATGTCCGCACTAAAGACATTGTAACCAGAAAGAGGGTGTCAAAGACCTTTAAGATGGACTACAAAAAACGTAAGATCATACCGAATAATGATTTTATGGATACTATACCTCTAGGTTACAAGGCCCCTTAGATATATTTAACTCACACAACAAACGCTCTTCATTCACAGTTGAACACTCGTAGAGTACAGGCGTACCAAGATGTGGTCTGTTAGTATTACAAATCAACGAGAAATTAAAAAATTCAATGCTCATCAGTGCACTTTCCAACTATGCTGCAATAACTATGTAGGTGGCGCCCTTAATCATGATTCTTTGAAAAATACATTAGTCTGCTCTTAACAACATAAAAAAACAAGCTGGTTACAAAAAGAATGACAGAATACGCATTGTTGCCTTAAATGACAACTTTAATCACCCTATTTCAACAACAGCTAGCTCAGATGTCAATATGTCAAAAATGTTAGAGCAGATCGAACAGGTGATCAGCTCCAATGCCTATATACAACTTAAAGATACGAAATTTGATATTCAAATCTTAAAAATGCCCCGATAAGTACTTTTTATTCATTTTTGTCTGTGCTTTGCTTATCTTTCAACTACAAAGCATACACATGATTCGTAAATTGCAGAATGTTATCTTATTTTCACAATTTTTCAGAGCTGTTGTACTTTTTTTTTGCATAATATTTACATGTATCCTTTCATGTTTTTGTTTACGAAGAATGACTTGCATATGGTGTAAAATTTATTAAATAAAGGCCTAAAAATACAATATGTAGCCCAAAAGACGTTCTAAAGACCATTAAAAGATATCTGATATGGTCAAACATTGATACTTAATGCTCTGTTTAACTCCAGAGCCATGTGTCCGTGTAGCCATACATACAAACAAAAAAACAAAGAAAAATAAAAAAAAATAAAATAAAAAATAAGAAAAGACACTCAGATCATAAAAAGATGTCTGATGAACCATACACCTGTTATATGCTCTTTCTACATAAACAAAAAAAAAATGAAGGGATACAAAATACATATAACGTAGGCCTATCTAATGTCTTTCTATACTCGCTATATTAAGATATGAGATGGGGAATCTCAACGAGGCCTAAAAACATCTCCAATAATTAAGCAGACCTTGTCATATAGTTGTACATGGTGAGGACTGTTTAATTATTACCTCCTGGGTAGGCCATGGAAATAGATGTATGATTTTTCAATAATAACTCATAATTCATGCTATTAATGTACACCCTGTTTTTTATTTAAATGTTTATTTGTGTACAACTGTCACCACCTTTAACCACCCTAATAATTTACTTAATGAGCCCTTTTAGATTATATTTTTTGTTTGAAGAATAATATTTCCATTATGTAACTTTTATTATCACCCCTGTAACAGTAGAATTTATCGCCATAAGCTGATCGCAAAATGGTTTAACAAAACAGGAAATCGTTATCTAAGCGGGTTTACTTCATCGATTACCGCATAAATACCATATTTTTATAATCTTTTCCAATTCCCGATGTTTAAATGGGACGATATTATAAAAGCAGTCAATTTTATAGATGCATTTACGTAATATTTTTTGTTGAACAGATCTAGTGAAATTCTAGTTATTTTATTTTCAGGCTACTCTTTTTTAAATTTGACCTGTCAACACTAAATAAGCTACTTTATCAAAAACGAAACACGTTAGGGAGCCTTTGTGTATTATTTTTAGAAAAATGTTTCCTATTTGTTGAAAAAAGCATATGGATATTTATTAGCATTTTAATAAATAAGAAAGTATAAAATACAAATATCTTACCTCTTTATTTAGGATTCTTCTCACAATCTTGTCACGTCAACTGTCACATCATTCACGTTCAAATGTCACATGTCGCTTCAGCTGTCACGTCCTGCTGTAACGGTCACGTTACTAACTTAACTCTTTAATTATTTTTATAATTATTTTCCTTCGCTCTCCCATTTAAATTCTCTAATTCCTCGTATAGGACCACTGACGTGACGTCATACCTCGGTGATGGAACGTACTCCACCTATCGAGAATGATTTCGTTTTCTGAGAGAGTTTGACGTTTACCTTGGCGGAGAAGCGCCTCTCGTTCTTTACTTGACTGTTGGCTGTTGTGTCGAATAGAGGTACCATATAGAATGGCGGATGATTTCATCCAACTTATTTTATAACATCAAGCAATTTAAAGTAAAGTAAAAAGTTACCAGCAAGGGTTGTCGAGTTAGGGAGACATGTGTGTGACAACTCCTGTTGGAGCCTAATAGGAATCATTCGGTGAGATTTATTTTTTTTGTAATAATTTTTAATTAGCCATTGTCATGTGTTTTTTTGTTGTGGAATATTTAAAATATTAGTCCCATTGTTAAACTTTCTTAGTCAATCTATTAAGGGAAGGGTGTAGATGATTTCGATCTTTATATTATCTTTATATCGATCTTTTATATTAATGTGGTTTTTGGTTTTACATAACCAAACATTTTTGAAGTCCTCAAATTAATATTGAAAATAATTACCATTTCTCTGTAGGTTTTAAATTATTCAACATCCAATATTTTATAAATTCAATATATTTTTACAGATATTTCCTCAAATAAATCATTTCAATGTCATTTGTCCATGTATTCACACTCAAAACAGTTCAAGGTTACCTGAGATTGGTTTTTGTTCCAGTTTTAATGGTCGGTTTCTCTATACTATTGCTTCTAAAAAGTTCCTCAATTATTTCTTCTTCCCTTTACTTTTTGCTCATGTTTAAAATGAGAAATAAAACTGGGAATGTTTTTTAGCCATTTGGGAGAAACCCTACCATGAAGTCATAGACCCTATTTGACCACCTAGAGAAACCACTACAGCCACAGTCAAGTCATCATGGGAGTATGTCTAATTGGGAGCAAGCTATGGGAGCATTCCAGCTCAGTTTTCGTCTTGGCACCTGGGCCTACAGGAGTCATGGGGTCGCACCATCCTGGTGCATCATTTTCTAGGATGCAACCGCAACCTCGTTTGGGAACATTTAGTGAGGTGTTTTAGTAACTATTGGTTTTTTTATATTTCAGACTATCTGTTAAATACACTATGTTTTTTTTCCAGATTTAGGTTACCTCTGGTTTTTTTTGACATATTTGTATATTAGATTATTTGGTTCCCAAACTTTGTATCTACGGTAACTTCTTGTGCACAGGAATAAGCCTAGAGAAAATTAGGTTTTTAATACTTTATTATTGCTTTGATATTGGTTTATGTAATTCGGGTAAATTTATTTTTTAATATTACTAGCTTGTTTCCTAAATATTTTACTGTTATTCGCTTTATTCCATTTGTTCGGTTAATTTAGGTCATCGTCGGTATTTATCTCAACTTCATTTCTACTTTAGTCAATTGTATATTTAACTTTATTTATTCATTATGGTATTTTCTCTTAGTGAGGCTTGGGCCTATTTATTTGTAGTATTTTCATCTTTGTCAGTTTCCTTTAGTTGTACGTAGCAGGCGTACTATAACCATTTGGTAGAAGACTTATGTAATTTTGTACCCTATATGTTAGTGAGAGGTACTTATACCTGTAATTTTGTAACAGGTAACATTGTTGTTATCTTAGGTTGAACATAACTTTTGCAAACTTTTGTCATTTTAGAGTCACATGATATACACTTTGTGTAACTCAGAGATTGTCAAAAATCTAGTAGTTATTTTTAATAAATATGTATTTATTTTGTATATCAATTATTTTATTATTCCTTTATGTTCATTATTACAGGTTTAATATATTTAATATTTGAAAGCAGTGTAAGATACCTGGGAAAATGATCCAAGATCATTTTCATGGCGCCCATGATTAGTTAGTTTTATTTATTTTGTTCGTTTTTAGTCATTATTCATCTCCATTCATTTTCAGTATATTATTCTTATTTTATTATTTCATCTTCTAGTCATCATTACTATCTATATAGAGCTACTGTTCTTCGACAGGCATGCAAACGAGCCGTATCCATCCTTGAGTGTCAAGTTGCTCTCTTGCATCTATAGCTAGCCAACTCTATTCAGTTTGCCTCTGTCTCTTCCCACTTTACTTCTATCCCTTCTAATCCCCCTTTCTTCAGTACAACTGCAAAGTAGTATTTTTTTTTTGTTTTCTTACTTCGGCTTCTCAACGTAGAAGTCACTTCACCCTCTTCGTTTCAGCCACAACTATTTAGTTACTTAGTTTTTTTTTTCTTACTTCTGTTGGAGTATATCACTCCAACAGAAGTTTTCTTATTTTTGTTACACTGCGTCGACTGTCATGTTCCTGTCACATGTTTGGCCCCCTTTGGCCTCCTCATTATCTAAAAATATATATTTTGTTATTTATTTTCTAAATAAGCTACTTTATCAAAAGCGAAGCACGTTAGGGACCCCTTGTGCATTATTATTTTTTAGGAAAATGCTTCCTATTTGTTGAAAGAAGCATATGGTTAATTATTAGCGCTTTCATGAATAATAACGAAGCATAACTTATGGTTGTTTATTAGCTTTTAGTGAATAAGAAAGCACAAAATACAAATATCTTACCTTATTGTCGTAAATTTATCCTTCGAAGACCAACGATGCCTTTCTTTTTGTGTTCCTTTTATGGCTATTACTGAAAGAAAAATACACATTGCTTTATTTTCTTATATATTATGCATTTTTTCGAGATATTACGAGTTAATTAGGCTTTGACCACGTGCTACTTACCGGTTTCATCCCCTGATCCTTTCATCGAACTTATAAATTTTACGTAGCCCGACACTTCCTTTTTTCACCACCCAAAAAAAAGCCCCCCTTATACATACATGCTTTTTTTTTAGAACCTTTTAATTTTATTGTTACGAAGCAACTACGTTCTACACATGTGTTTACAGGCGAGGGGCTCAAACAGGATAGGCTGTGGTTTTCTTATCGCTACTTCGTAGTGTTTTTGGAACGAAATGCCTGTTATTTAGCATTTTTGTATTTTATTATTTATCCTTGAATATTCGTTTACCAAGCAGAATTGTTTTCAGAATTTACTACAATAGATAACAGCTATCTATATTTTCCTTCCTTTGTCTTCATATAAAACGCTCATAAAAATAGATATTTTGAGTATTCATCAGGGTTGTTCGAAATTACATATCTACCTACATAAATCATTACCCTTAATTTAAAATCAAGGTCAGAGTGTTGTCACGTGGAATCTGGGGAAATTTGAGATACGGGGCTGGGGAAATTTGCCATACTCTCCCATAAGAGCTGAGCGCTTTTCCATAAATCTGGGGATGAAAAGTAGAGCGAAGTGTCTACCTTTCTACTCATCTTTAACCCTGTACGAAGTGAAAAAAATTTGTACGAAGTGAAAAAATTATGATTTTTGCGAATTTGTTTAAAATCATTGTTTATCGCCAAAATTCACTAAAATCATTCATTATTGTACTCATTTACACTCATTTTCGGCAGTAAAGTAACACTTTGTTGTATTGAAAGAAGAATGTTACTTTATCTGCCGCGATAATTAATCAAATTAACCGAGATTGAATGTAAGTGGTCAATGGCAGCAATCGATTATTTATTTGAGTGAAATTAAAATTTATTTACTTTAATTATTAAAAATATTGTACAAAATTTATCTTATTATCTATTAATAAAATTTATGTCAAAAAGTAAAATTCTGTAGTGTTTCGCAATTATATTCATACAAAATAAATAAAAACTTTACAGATTTAGTAATTAAGTAGGTATACAATATTGATAACTATCGATTAAACATCAAAACCAGCCCTCATGCAAAAGTCATCTGTCATTACTGTCATACGAATTTTTTATTTCGTCTAAAATTAAAAAAAATTCCTCAAAGTTGTAAGTAAGTGTTAATGTTTTTTATGATTGACGATACAATTTTGTACGCACCAACTCAATACTCTTTATCGAACGCGTCTGTTCCTCTGCTCGTAATATCAGACTCGTTCGATAAAGAGTCACTTTACTGACTGACTTTATTGAAATTGGTTAAACAATTTTTCGACCGCGGTACCGCGTGACACCCTGTGTATTTGTTATAAGGATTGTTATACGGATGTATTTCTTTGAGTAAGTTTGTGCAAAAAATCGAATCAGAATAATTTACCTAACGGGGGCGACGTTACAGAGTATACTTATAAGAAGTTAACGGTCAAAACAAAGAAACGCACACTCATCAAAAATGCACTTGAGATTCTCGTATAATCAACATTTACTGAATCGATCCAGGAAGAGTCAACTCCAACTAGTAAAAGTTGATTTAAATTT
The DNA here is from genome assembly GCF_917563875.1 of Diabrotica virgifera virgifera. NCBI lineage: Eukaryota > Metazoa > Arthropoda > Insecta > Coleoptera > Chrysomelidae > Diabrotica > Diabrotica virgifera. The sequence continues at coordinate 147,771,487 of NC_065446.1, forward strand.
TTAAAATCAACTTTTACTGCTCGTTTCAGTTGGAGTTGACTCCAACTAGTTGGAGTCAACTCTAACTGAGAATCAACTTGAACTGTAACATATATATATATATATATATATATATATATATATATATATATATATATATATATATATATATATATATATATATATATATATATATATATATATATATATATATGGTGGATGTGTGAATTGTTCGTAAGGGGATTTTTCCACATTCTCTATTTCATCTGTTTGATTTCGTACGAGTGGTCGTCAAACCATTAACCTTGGATCTTTTGATCACTGAGTGTGTTTCAAGGATCTACATCTCATGTTTTTAAACATATATTTTACTTACTTTAAGTAATTAGGGAATTAAAACTTGAGACTGTCATTGTCGGACTTGCCGTAGATTTACGCACCTTCTATGTCTAGGTCTCGAATGTTGTTTTTTGATTGGAATGTGTCTAAAGATATTCAACCTCTCATCTTTATTGATAAGCCCAGAGAGGTTGAAGAGGGCGAAACACATTTCTAAGAACTGGTGTTTGGATCTTTGATTCTATTCAAAAAATTTTTCCCAACCCGAAATGGTGGATGTGTGAATTGTTCGTAAGGGGATTTTTCCACATTCTCTATTTCATCTGTTTTATATATATATATATATATATATATATATATATATATATATATATATAATATATATATATATATATATATATATATATATATATATATATATATATATATATATATATATATATATATATATATATATATATATATATATATATATATATATATATATATATATATATATATATATATATATGTTACAAATAATTAATATATAAATTTTATATATAAAATAAAATTATATAAAATACTCAACATCCTCAAATAATTTTCCCTGATGATGAAAATAAACATTTTCGAAAGCTTGGAACTATTATAAAGAGTTTTCTTTGAGATTGCTGCTACCCCAATATTTCAGCCTTGTTTCCTAACTGTTCAGCAAATATTATATACCTGCTATATATATATATATATATATATATATATATATATATATATATATATATATATATATATATATATATATATATATATATATATGTTTAAAAACATAAGATGTAGATCTTTGAAACACACTCAGTGAACCAAAGATCCAAGGTTATTGGTTTAACGACCACTCGTACGAAATCAAATAGATGAAATAGAGAATGTGGAAAAATCCCCTTACGAACAATTCACACATCCACCATTTCGGGCTGGGAAAAATTTTTCGAATAGAATCAAAGATCCATTTTTCCACATTCTCTATTTCATCTATTTGATTTCGTACGAGTGGTCGTTAAACCAATAACCTTGGATCTTTGGTTCACTGAGTGTGTTTCAAAGATCTACATCTTATGTTTTTAAACATATATTTTACTTTAAGTAATTAGGGAATTAAAACTTGAGACTGTCATTGTCGGATTTGCCGTAGACTTACGCACCTTCTATGTCTAGGTCTCGAATGTTGTTTTTTGATTAGAATGTGTCTAAAGATATTCAACCTCTTATCTTTACCGACGAGCCCAGAGAGGTTGAAGAGGGCGAAACACATTTCTAAGAACTGGTGTTTGGATCTTTGATTCTATTCGAAAAATTTTTCCCAGCCCGAAATGGTGGATGTGTGAATTGTTCGTAAGGGGATTTTTCCACATTCTCTATTTCATCTATTTTATATATATATATATATATATATATATATATATATATATATATATATATATATGGATTCCGACTTTAGGAAGCCAAAAACGCTATATCGCACCGGTCATACGAAGCCCGACACCTCCTTACGAAGCCCGGATTCGGGCTTCGTAATTCTTTAATGTTATTTCCCCAAAAAACGTACTTTACACCATCTCTCGATATTTTAACCAAGCTCAGAACATGTAAATACGCTTGGGCTTCATATATATTCGGACAAATTTTAGAAATGTACCATAGATAGCTCTGAAATCATGATTAACAATACGAAGCCCGGGCTGCTTATGCCTGGAACTATTATCAAAACATACACTCGTAGTTCATGGTATCTACCACCAATTTGCGCTGCGAAAAAAAGTATATACTCTGTAGAAGTTCAGCAGCGTTAGGAAGCCCACATTGAGCTACCGATTATAAGAAGCCCTGAAGTTTGGCAACGTTTTTGCGTATTCTTTAAAGTACTATTAGCCTATTAGGTTGTAAACATTTTTATTATTACCTGGCAATGCACATTTTTCGTATTTTTGGGTCGTTCATCGTCATTAATCTTGTGTACTAAGACTCCCGAGAACAGATTATGGTAATTCTTAGCATTACCTGTACACAGTAAGATACCGACAGAAAAAATATTTAAAAATTGAATCGCAAAAGAATTATTTATTTTAATTGATACAATTAATACAAATTAATACTTTGTATTACTAATTTACTATTTTAGTTTGTAATAAGCCACAAAATTTGCTACCAAATAGGAAATTAATATGACAAATCAAATTATTTTTTTTTTTTTATTTAAAAAAGGTTAATGCCTCGACAACTAATGGCCATTGGCATGGTAGGTACGGTAATTTTTAACAGTTAGGTACCTAGTGTAATGTGTAGTGTGTGTGTGTTGAGTAAGTGTCTTGTTACTTTGCAAAGTTGACGTTATTGTCTTTGCAAAGACACGCTAACTGTATCCGAACGTCTGCGGTCCCTCCGGTGAGTACCGATACCACAAGGACAGAAACTATTTTCATTTATTAATTTATAATAAATGAAACATTTCTGACCCTGGTGAGATTCGAACTCACAACCATTCGGATTTTTCGATCCAAAGGTAGGCGCTCTTACCACTCAGTCAAGGACGGGGTTAAAGTTATTATTATTAAATATTACTTTATAAAATTAAAAATAGTCATTCTTATGAATTATGCGTATTATTCTGATTCTGATACGATGAACACTTGTTTGATGGGTCTGAGCCACACAATTGAGGGTTAGGCCATTGTTTCATTCGTATTTTTAATATTTGTCAAGGCAACAATACATTATGTAGTGCCATCTTGTCAAATATAGAGCTAGATTGTGTAGACCACTGTTGAACTATATATCCAATTTTTCTGCTTTTATTGATGTATTAATCTAAAAATGCTCAATTTGTGAACTGTGCCACTGTTGCTCTGAGCGCCTCATTTAATACAAATACAAAATATTTAATACAAATGCATATAGATTTTCCCTTCGGAAAAAATCAAACAATATAGATGTTTTTTAATTTCATTAAGGGGATGGGTACGTAGTTTCTGCTGAAATGCTACTCAAATGGAATTCATTTTTTTTTTTCGAATTCTGAGAAAACTAATAAGTATTTTTGAAAATTTTAAACTCAGAATAAGAGATTACGTTATTAGCGAGGGCCGAAAGTCCCTGAGAAGTTCTATAATGTTTATTTTAATAAGTTACAGGGCTAAAAAACTAAAAGAAAATTTAGTGTGACTTTTAATTTCAAAATATCTCATTCAAAATAAACTTTTTATTTATTGTAAGAGACTTTCGGCCCTCGGTAATAATTTAGTCTTTCATTTTGCGTTTAAATTTTTCAAAAATATTTATTGTTTTTTTTTAGGATTTGAAAAAAAATGAACACAATGTCCATGGTAATATTTTCCAAATCTTTGTCAGTAGTAAATAGAATATTGCCAGCATATTGTCAGTCAGACAGTGACAATTTTAAATATTTGACCTGGCATTGGGAATATTTTCAGTTGTTGATTAAATAATATTGAAAATGTGTTTGATAAATAATTGATTTAAGACGTGAACTTAATAAAAAGTTATTTATTGTTTATTATTTATGGAAGATCCAAAGCAGTATTGTGTTGTTACAGATGTTCAAAATTTTAAGCGTTTCATAGTAACAATATATTATTAAAAAATCACTTTATCACTTTTCCTCTTTTCTCGATGGATTATTAGCTTTTGTTGTACAGTAGATAAATTATTACTGAATACATAGGTAGTGAAAATATTATCAGTATTAATTGCACAAAAGCTCTGAAATTATCGAATTTTTCCCGAGTGACACTTTGACAGTATTAATTTCACGACCCGAAGGGGAGTCAAATTACGTCAAGTGGCACGAGGGAAACAATTCGATAATAATTTCAGAGATCGAGCTGCAATTTGCTGCGATTATTTCATGAATAAAACTGTTTAAAACCAAAATTTTATTGTAATTTATTTATGTAAGTACAAATTAGTACAATTAAACACAAAGTTGTTATAAATATTTGACGATTGAAAGTCATCACTTTTATAAGTTTTAAAACAGTAATTGTCATTAATGTCACTAAATGTATTTTTTCACAGCAACGAAGGGCATCTGACGTAATATACTTGACGATGGGATAGTATCAAAACTGATCAATTTAATTTGTATTTCTGTAGCTTTCTATTGGTCGGAAATATGAAATAATCATATTAATTAGCTGAATTAACAATTAAGGCAATTAATTATACTAGTAAAAGTTATCCAAGAACATTCAAAAGCCATCATTACAGTTAATGATGAAATTGTCAAGTAAAGTTTACATATCCATACCAGTGACAATTTTACTACACGTAATTTGCCGTGTAAAGACAGAAAAAGTAGGGAGAGCCTTAAAATATTTGCGAATTATGTACCGATGGCCCTAAGAAATGTTTAATAAACAACATATTAAAAAGTTCTACTCTAGAAGTGGGCACTTAATTTTTTATTAAACAAATGAACTGCGAAATTAGATGTTTCTTTAAATAACCACGAAAATATAAATTTTAGAAAAAAACTGACCTGACTATTGAAAAATTCAGACTATTGAAAAAAACCTAAATATAAGATTAAAATTTTTATAAAATTAAATCTGTAGCTTCTATAATTTTTTATTTATAACGCTAAAGTCACCCTTCTCACAAACATTGGCGCACTGTAAACTAGCGAAGTGCACGGCTGAGATATTTCAGTGTATTTCTCTAATTAATGGATCAAATAAAATTTTACAAATTGGACAAGAAAGAAGGAAATTAAGAGAAGGAACAAGAAAGGATAGCTTAATTGGAAAGAAGAACAATTAAGCTATCTTATGGTTATAATAAAAAGAAATAAAATGTATGGGCATAAGTACGGTGTGGGCTGAATTTTGTTTAAACATTATTTAAAAATGTGTAACTAATAAAATTTTTCTTATAATGCTCTCAAATTTGCACAACTTACCTTTCAAACATCTTAGTAAACAATGTTTCATTCAAAAAAATGCCAAAAATTTAATTCAAATGATATGACGCAAAAATGCAATTTTTGAAAACTTTTACGTAAGTTTTAAGTAAAAACGTAGTTTACAGAACTACTAGCACTTTAAAACGGTATTACTCAAGTTTGAAAAGATTTTCTACAATTTTATAGGTGTATTTTTTAAAATTTACTCAATAATTTTATTTTAGAAATGAAACTATGGAACTATGAATGAAACTATTCCTTTTTGACAAAAATTAAGAAAGATAACAAAAATGTAATACAAAAACCGAAAATTACCAACTAAAAAATTGTTTATAAAAAGTGATCAAAAATGTTTTCTCTAAAACTTACCTAAAATAAATTTAATAATAAGCTTGAACAATAATACATTTTCAACAAAAAAATATTTTTAGCCCTTAAACATTATGTCTGCGTAACTTCGAACCTATTAATAACTTTTTTATTACCAGTTTTACGAAAAAAGTTATTCTTTATAAAATACTCTGCATCGTATATGATCTCAGATGCAACCATCAAATATCAAATTTTATTAATTTTACATACGAGGTTTTACATACGATTTTACATTTTGACATACGAGGTATGTAAAAAAATACGAATTTCACTCAAGAGTAAAGTACCTTTAGATTTCACAATATCGAAAATTGTTATTAAAAAAGTTGTTTGGAATTACAAAATATGTTTCACTGTTCAATTACATTCTTCTAAATGAGATATTGTGAACCATAAAGGTATGGTATGTTTAACAGTAAATGGTCGAGTTCAATTAGTTACCACTATAAACATCCTGGAATAACCGATAATAGTATAAAAGGTCCGGTTTCAGGTAAAATTTGAATATGTTTTCTGGTACAATTTCTTTGCTTTATTATGGGATTACCGTCTAGTCAGTGTTAATTGTCAAAAGACCAACTCTGTCTACCTCGGTTGCTTATCGCTCCGGGTGGGTCTTAACAATGGGCCAGGTTAGATAAATTTAATAATATTTACGACCGCACTAATTGAACTCAACCATTTACTGTTGAACAAACCATACTGAACCGTTAAGCAAAATATACCTCGTATAAAATTGAAAAAGTTTGATATCTGATGGTTGTTTTTTGGACTTTAGACCAGAATAGAGTATTTTATGGAGAAAACTTTTTTTCGTAAAATTAATAATAAAATAGTTGAAATAATTGCAATAAAATAATGATGATGGGTATCCGTAATTTGAGAAAACATTGAATTTTTTTTCAATTATAATGATGTAATTATAATAAAACATAGTTTTTAATTCCCAACAACTTTTTATAATACCCATATTTTGATATTCTGGAATATAAAGGTACATACTTTACTCTTTAACAAAATTCGTATTTTTGGCATACCTCGTATAAAATTGATAAAACTTGATATCTGATGATTGGGTTTTAGATTTTAGACTATGCAGAGCAATTTATGAAAAATAAACTTTTTTCGTAAAATTTGTAATAAAAATGTTTCAAATATGGTTCCTTGCTACGCAGAAATAGTGTAGAAGAGCTTCTTTATAAGCATTTTCAAATTGTAATGCCATATTTGGATTCAGCATAATCAAAAACAAAATAGAAACAAAATTCAACGATATTTTTAAAGTTATTTTAAATTATATAATTTAACATGATTGTTTGGAATTAAGAACTATATTCTGATATGCAATTTCATCTTTCTAATGGAAAAAAAAATTTGAAAATTTTTCTAATCAACATTATTTTTAGTTGTTTATTTCAATTATGATACATATAGCTATTTGTATAACAAGGGGGGAAAGTGCTACTTTTCCTCCCGAGAATGAAGTTTACTGCCCGACGCGTAGCGGAGGGCAGTATTCATTCAAGAGAGCAAAAGCATTTTACTCCCATGTTATACATATGGTTTTTCCACCTTCCTCAAATAAGAAGTCATTTTTTCATTTTTACTTAATTTATTTATGTAACTAACCAACAAAATTTATTAGAACTAAAACTAATAAGTACGTACAATATAACTGTCAACTGTCAAATATAAGTTAAAATAAAAATGTAAACATTGTTAAATCAAAATAACAATTTACAGTTTTTTACCATTCTGTGAAATACAGAGTGTTTTATAAATAAACGTTAAAATGTATACAAACTTACGTAAAGAAAATAGATATTGTACAGGGCGTCAATAAGTTATATTTTTATAAATGAAATACCATGATGTCACTTTTACTTTTCCTCCCTAGGGAGGAAAAGTACAACTTTGCTCCCTACAATCAGGTCCGGAAAAGTATACTTTCGGTAGAAGTAGGTGGAAAACTCTTTTATTATTCATTTTACGAAAAACAGTTATTCTTTATAAAATGTTCTACAGGGTCTAAAACCTAAAATACAACCGTCTAATATCAAATTTTGTCAATTTTATACGAGGTATATAAAAAAAATATGAATTTGCTCAAGAGTACTTAAATAATATACCCTTATTTTTCACAATATTGAAAATTGTGCTTATGTAAAGTTGTTTAGAACTAAAAACCATAATTAACCCGCCAGTCGTCGCTATATGAGATTTTCTCTCACGGTTTCAGAAAATTGCACAGAATTTTTTTTCTGGGAAATTATAAGATCTGTATTTCCTTCTAGTCTCCTAACTATCCTCCCTCGACAATGTAATAGAATCGTCCGCTTAGATAGTGCCTCAGTTGACCTAATATCACCCAATTGTTGAGTCAGCGCGCTTCAAGTGAGACATTCTCTCATCAAGCGACCACCCGCGTTACGAACTGTACATAAAAATTAATTTTATTTTGGCACTTAAAACCTGAAATAAAGTAAAAAAAATTGTAATTGTCATCAATCAATTTTTCCAGAGCATTCTTGTTATATTTGTGTGCTGTGCCGTAAATTATCAAGATACGGAGATTGATTAATATTGGTTTAATTCCGATTATTTCTTTTTATTTTATTATATTATTATCTATATTATGTTACATTCTTTTTTTCTTATTATTAGTTAATAAAAAAAGTTTAAAAACTGTTTTAAAAACTTTATTTTGTAAAAAAAGATAAAATTTGGATATGTGAGAGAAAATCTCACGCGCGACCACTCGCGTAACAATCTACCTAGCGACCAATGCCGGGTCGCTAGGTTGAGAATCTATCTTTGGTTGGGAAATAAGCCACAATTAAATTGAAAAAATAATTTTATTCGCGTTTCGACGCCCAAATCGGATGTCGTTGTCAAAATATAAAATATTACTAATATTTACTCGGTGATATTTTGTATTTTGACAAGGACATCCGATTTGGGCGTCGAAACGTTAATAAAATTATTTTTTCAATTTAATTGTGGCTTATTTCCCAATCAAAATAATTATAAAAATGCGACAAGAAAATAGCTTCAGAACAACACTAAAAACCATCTTCCAATATTCCATCCTTCTCATTGAAATATTCTGAACTATAAAGGTACTTTATTCTTGATCGATTTATCTTTTTTGACATACCTCGTATAAAATTAATCAAAATTGATATAAGATGGTTGTATTTAAGGTCTTTGGCCATGCAGAACTTTTTACAAAGGATAACTTTTTTTCGTATAATTAATAATAGACCAGTAAGGATCTGTTTTTAGATGGATGTGAGAGGTGGCATTCAGATTTTTGTGGATAAAGTTAGGTGATAACTTCGTTAATAATAATTGATCAATGCTCCGTCTCAAATATGCCCGGAACATTAATAAAAAAAAAATAAAATATTTAAAAATTTCAAAAAATTTCGTTTTTTTTTTCTACTTTTTTTGCTTATAACTTTAAAACGATTCATTTTGGAACAAAGTCGTATAGGAATAAAACAAAGGTAATTAAATTTTCTATCAGATACGATTGGTTAAAAATCTCTTAATTAATCACCCTTGCTGCAAAATAGCAATAAATATAAAATAAGGGGGCAAAACAAGCCTGTTCTTATTCAATGATTTTCCATCACTTAGGTTACACTTGGAACCTTCCTAATTCGATTAGAAAATTTTTGTAACATGCTAAAACCGTACACTAAATTTCATTAAAATTGACTTAGTAGATTTTGAATAATAATTTTGCAATCTAAACTTTTTTTTTTAAATTAAATTTTTTAAAATCTTGCACAACAAAAACTAGTATATACAAAGATTTGTCAATTTTTTTACATATAAAGAAGCACTCCACCTATCTAATTCACTTTACAGAATTAAAATCGGATTGTTTAAGCAGCCTCAGCAATGTTTTAAGGTTATAAACAATTTTTTGGCTTATAAACAAATTAGTCCTGTGGCCAGGAGGGGGTGCTGCGGGCTCCTTTATTTAGATGGACTTACCCAAGACTTTTATGTATTTTTTGACCCGTGGAACACGATTTTTTTGGGTAACAGTTGATCCGGATGTCAATAAAATTGTTATAAACAAAGAACTTGGGGAATTACATAACATCGATTTTTCGCAAAATAAAACATTTTTTTATATTTCTTGGGTAAGTCTAAGCAAAAAATGTTCTTACAAGTTTTTTCGTAGGATGCATAGTTTTCGAGATAAACGCAGTGGAACTTTCAAAAAATCGAAAAAGTGCAATTTTTGAACGCGAATAACTTTTGATTAAAAAATAAAATAGCAATTCTGCTGACAGCATTTGAAAGTTTAAATCAGATTATACCGGTTTTAATTATTTGCATTGCTAAAAATTAATTTTTTATTATTAAACAAAGCTATTTGTTTATAAGCCAAAAAATTGTTTATAAGTTTAAAACATTGCTGAGGCCCCTTAAATAATCCGATTTTAATTCTGTAAAGTGTATTAGATAGGTAAAGCACCTCTTTATATGTAAAAATTAGATAACTTCTAAATGGTCTACTTTTTGTTCAAAAAGATTTTAAAAAATTTGAACTTTTTTAAAAACATTTAAATTGCAAATTTATTATGCAAAATCTATTAGGTCGATTTTAATGAAATTTGGTACACGGTTTAAGTATGTAACAAAGAATTTCCTAAGCGAATTACTAAGGTTCTAAGTACCACCGAAGTGGTTAAAAACATTGAATAACAACAGGCATATTTTGCCCCCTTATTTTGTATTTGCTATATTGCAGAAAAGGTAATACGTTAAGACATTTTTGACAAGTCGGATATCATACAAAATTTGAATTATCTTTATTTTATTTCTCTACGACTTTGTTACAAAACGAATCGTTTTAAAGTTATAAGCAAAGAAAGCAGAAAAAAATCGACGTTTTTCGAAATTTTTAAATATTTTATTTTTTTTATTAATGTTCCGGGCATATTTGAGAAGGAGTATAAGTAAATTATTATTAACGAAGTTATCACCTTACTTTATCTGCAAAAATCCGAATGCCACCTTTCACATCCAAAAATAGACGTTTTTTCACAAATCCTTACTGGTCTATAATAAAAGAGTTATCATAATTGAAATAACTGAAAATAATGTTGTATATTCATAATTAAAAAAAAATCAACGTTTTTTAATTAGATAGATGAAATGGCATGTTAGAATATAGTTCTTAATTCCAAACAACTTTTCATTATAACAATTTTCAATATTTTGAATAATAAAGCTACTTTACTCTTGAGTAAAATTCATATTTTTTTACATAATATCTCGTATACGGCTTAAAAAAATGAACTGATGGTTCTATTTTTAATTTAGACCATGCACAACTTTTCACGTTGACGAACAGAACGGCTATAGTCGTCTAATTTCCATTGATGTAATGTGACACAACGTCTATATACGTTGAATTTTTCCCTATTCTACTTTGCAAAATACATTAGTGTCACAACACTTGCTTATACATTTGACGCAGTGTCCGTCAACGTGTTAATTGGACACAATGTACAAAACAATTATTGTTATTGTTGAAACAAATAATAAACAATTAGCGGCAAAATCTGTGAGTAGAACTTTTTACTTTAACATGTATATAAACTAACAAAAAAAGTTTTAGAAAAAGATAATCTTGTTTGAATTGCTCCGAAACAATGCATCTTTTCGTTCTATCTTGACTCTTCTAAAATGCTTCGTATAGATTGCTGAATAGAATTGGGCTTCTTATAACAGGCAATATGACGACTTATATACACATATAAGGGTCTCGTAGAACAGTCGTATTATTTAAACGTAAATTAAAACATGGCAACATCGTCGGGCTTCGTATAATGCGTAATCCATATACACCGTGAACGCGTTTATACGAGTGGGCTTCGTAAGACTGTAGGAATAAGACAGTGCTACAATCCGCTTACCCCGTAAACCGCGGGCTTCCATTCATCTGCAGGTTGTAGCGGGCTTCCTATCATTTGTGAGCCATATATATATATATATATATATATATATATATATATATATATATATATATATATATATATATACATATATATATATTGTCATGATTTTAAGATACCAAATTGATAGAATAAGTTAAATAATAAATAATTTAATGATTTTGCACTGCCAAAGCAGTTAAGTAAGTATTTTGATATAGGTTTTGTTCGAGAGACGTGATTGGTTTGGAGAGTTGAATAGAATGAGAGTACTAAAAGGAATTGAAGTTAAAGAAAGTTGCATTTTAATTGATTTAATAGTTATAGAATGAATTTATTTAGAGTTATACAGTTTAAGTAACAAGAAAGTTTGAAATAGACCGTACTATATAAAGGAAGCTATTTAAAAGGCATAGAATGTATGAATTTGTTGCTAAACATGCAATAGTTTGAAATTTAGTCTTACCAAAAGAATAACTTACAAATTTGTTCCATGATGACTATGTTTCTGTTGAATAATCATAAAAAATTATTTTTTTCTAAAGATCATTTGGAGAAAATGATATAAAGTATGAATTGAAATAAAGTATCTTAGAAGAGGCTCCAATCTAAAAATTTAGAATAATAGTTAGATCAATTTTAGATTTTATTAATGTTAATTTGACCAAAATGTTGAAAATAGCTCATTAAAGTTGTAGGTTTGGGAAATGTCAGAATTCGATATCAATTTTAACAAAGAAAAATGATTTTCTGAGATATGGCTAATGCACTATCGATTGGTAATTTATTTCTGAATAATATGAAAGTTATTTCAGTACTTTATATAGTGAAAATATTTGGACTTTAATTTGTAGAGGTAGTGATTAAAGGTATAGAAAGTGTACGGACAGTGTTCGCTTAAAGTAGCTATAAAAACTTATTGGGAGTATCCTCAGATATGCAAAATATATGAAAAGAATCTATAAAGTTCAATGAATTCAATTCTTTAATTCAATTTTACTCAAATAAGAGAATAAAATCACCATTTAGGAATATATTTCCAAATTTTAGATAAAAAAATACCATTTTGACTAAATGTCATAATTTGTAAAATTATCTTATTGGTTCATTTAAATTTCCAAAGCATGAATTATTAATTTATTTAAATATGATTGGCTGTAAAAACGACGCCAAGCTTAAAAAATTGAATTCAGGAGAAGGTTCGAGATTTTCAGAGGGAACAGACGCTTTGTGAAGCTATTCCCAAAAGATTTGGATTTTAAAATATAAATTTTTGGAAAATGTAATCAAAAAGTAGTAAAAAACAAACATTAAGAGTTATTTTTCGTATGGAAAGTGTTTCCAAGCAGATTTGACTTTAGAAAGTTACTAAAAATAAGATTGTAAGCTGAATGGACCTGGGGAGATCCGGAATTTCAATGTATAGCAGCATCTGGGAGTGTTGAAACAGTTCGAACATCTTCGATGGACAATAATCAGGTGACATTACAAAACTTTAACATGATATCATGATTAACAAAAATTTAAAGAGAAAAGCATGCATAATAAAAATAAAAATTTAATAAGTTTAGTATCATTTACCGCTTTGGTAAAATAAATTTAAGAGAGAAATATTCCTTACTTACATAAATTGGTTTATATTCCATAATCACACAAATTTTCAGAGTCATTGAACTTCCATTTTGTTTTCATATCCTTTCATGTGGCGAATTAAAAATATATAAACCAGAGTATGTATCATATACATGTTATAATATTAAACATTTAACACTATTCTATGTATTTACCAAGATTGATGTTGCATTACGCGTATTTTTCTTTCATTTAAATATATTTACGAAATTTTCCATCACAGTGTGGTCTTCAATTGTTTTTGGTTACATATTTTTACAGTTTTGTCCTTAATGCCTCTTACGGAATTAATTTCAACCCACACCTCTAAAGAAAAGAGTTTCCTGCAATATATGGATTTGGACATTGACTGAGCTGGTAGGTACAATAATTTCTCAATAGATGGCGCCCAATAGATTCGATACAAATCAATAAATAAAAATTTCAATAATGATATAACAAAAAGTGTTTAATTATAATAAATAATAATAAATATTATAAAAATAAAATATTCAAAATATTTAATTAAATAGTAAAATAGATAATTGCCTATTGTTGTATAAATATTAAAAATATATAATAATTGGCTCAACCAACGTGGAATACGTGAAATAAATAAATAAATTATATTATTAATAAAAATATATAATAATTGGCAATCCCAACGTGGGGCACGAATAAATATATAGGGCAAAATTGTAAGATAAATAAAAGTTAGAGTTTGATATAAGAAAAAAATACAAAATGGCGGATGGACGTAGATCTGTTTCGAAGACGACACAGGGAGAGGAACAGAAGGAAGAGAAATCTGACCTTGAAAAATTTATGGAATTAATACTAACAAAAATGGAAGAAAATAATAATAAAATAGAAACAAAATTAATTCACTTGGATGAAAATAATAAGAAAATGAGAAAGAAATTAGATGAAAACAGTCAAAAAGTAGAACAAAAATTAGAAGAAAATAGCCAAAAAGTAGAACAAAAATTAGGAAAATAGTCAAAAAACAGAAGAAAATAATCAATCATTAGAACAAAGACTGGGGGAAAAATTAGAAATAACATTAGAGAAGATGGAAGACAAATTAGAAGAAAATAGTCAGAGGTTGCAGAAAAAACTTGAACAGACCTCCAAGAGATTAGAGGATCAAATTGAACAAAGAATAAACAAGAGTATTGGAGAAGTAAAAATGTTATATGAAGAAATGATGAATAAACATGAAACATTAGAAACAAAATTAACTTCTGAAAATCAAGAAATAGTAGTTCAAATACAACAGCATAAAGAAAGAATAAATATGGTAGAAGAAGAAATAGAAAAGGAAGCAGAATGGACGAATAAGAGATTTATGATGGTAGATGAAAATATAAGTGAAATAAAGAAAGAACAGAAAACATCTAAAGAAAAGGAGGATCAGTTGGAAAATAAATGGAAGATTGAAGTAAAAGAAGTGAAACAAGAAATAGAAAAAATGGAGAAGAAAATAAGAAATACAACAAAAGGAACAATACTACACACAATTGAAACCTCAGATAACAGGATATATTTCAATGGGGATTATAAATCACAACATCCAGTACCATTCATAAAGATTCTCATGACCAAATATTTGCAGTATAATGAATTTGATAAATTTAGGGAAGTTATAAGAAACCAATTAAGAGGAGAAGCATTAATTTGGTATACTAATGTGGAAAATGAATTAGAAAATTTTGAGCAATTTAAAACAAAATTTTTAGAATTTTTCTGGGGACTATCTCGACAACAAGTAGTAAGATCTGAATTGTTCGGAGGAAAATATAACTCTAACTCGCGAACAAGTATGCATTTATATGCTATGAGATTATTTAGTGCTGCCCAATATTTAGATGGCAAATTGACAGAGAAAGAATTGATTAGCCATATAATAGGTCATTTTGAAGATCAAATAGAAAATATTGGACTAAATTTTAATTTTACAGACTTTAACATGCTTTGTAATTTTTTAATAGAAAAAGAAAGAGCTTTGCAAAACTACAGGCAAAGAAATAATAATTACAATAATTCACAAAACTTTAATGATAGTAATTTTAATAATAATAACCAGAGAAGTCAAAATAACAATAGATCAAATAATAATAATAATAATGAACGTGGGGGTTTTAATAGTCAATATAATAATAGGGGAAATTATAACAACAATAGAAATTATAGTTCTAATAACAATAGAGGGTACTATAATAATAACAATAATAGAGGTTATAATAATAATAGAAATAACAACTATAATAGATTTAATAATAACAATAACACAGATAACAATTCTTTTAATAATCAAAATAACCAAAATAACAATTATAATAATTCCAATAACAATGATAATAACAAATTAAGACAAGATTACGACAACTCGAATTCTGATCAACCTCCAAATAGTCGTGGTAATAATGATAGGAGGGCACGGTTTGAAGTCAATAATGTAGTGATGGATGGTAATGATTCAGATCAACCATCAATGTCATCCGGACAGATGGAAACATTTGAACCGGGTTTTGTAGATCGCACCTGCTAGGCAATATTGCAACCAAACTGTATGAACATCATAGGGAATTTTTGGACATGGGAGCTCATGTAGTATCTAAAAAATTCAGGGGATTAATTTTTATTAGAATTCAATTTTGTGGTATATATTTTAAAGTTTTATTGGATACAGGATCAGAGATTTCCTTAATTAGTCAAGAAGTTATAAAAAGGTTAAATTTAGAAGATTCATGTTTTAAGATTCCTAAGTTAAGTTTAGTAGGTGCAAATAATAAAGTGATTACTCATGTTAATAAAAGTATTGTTAGTAATATTAAATTAATTAAAGAAGCTTGTATAATACAACTGATTGTAATTGATAAGATGAAATATGATATTATGATTGGATCGGATATGCTGGATAAAATGGGTATGGTGATCAATTATGAGAAAGGATTGGTACAAGTAAAGGAGGAGTGTGTGAAATTTGAGGAAGAATTATGTCCAGAAAAGGGCAAGGAGTTAATGAATATGAGGAGAATGTATATGGAAGATAATGAAATATTTAATGAATTATGTCCAGAAGAGGACAAGGAATTGATGTATATTAATAATGTATTATATGAAGATATTGAAGGTGATGTATGTAAACGTAGTATGAATATAATGGAGGAGGAATTAATATGTAAGAAAGAGTGGATAGGAGAAGTGAAGAAAATATTATTAAAGTATGATGGACTCATAAATGAGGAAAACAGATTCGCTAAAGATTATGTTCACAACATAGAAGTTAGAAACATTCAAGATTTTAGACCAAAAACATATCCGATACCATATAGATACCGAAGTGAGGTGAATAGAGAAGTAAAAAAGATGTTAGAAAATGGAATAATAGAAAAATGTAATTCAAGAATAATAAATCAAATAGTTGTAGTTAAAAAGAGTAGTGGAGAATTAAGACTTTTTCTTGATGCAAGAAATTTAAATAATCATACCATACCACAATACGAAGCACCTGCTACAACAGAAACTATTTTCGGGAGAATAACGGGGGCAAAATATTTTAGCAAAGTAGATTTGAGACACAGTTTTTGGTTAATTCCTTTAGCCCATGAATCCAGAGATTATACTGCTTTTATGATTGATGGTGTTCTTTACAGATTTTGTGTTGTGCCTTATGGTTTGCAGAGTTCCTGTAGTGCTTTAGTTCGCGCTCTCCATAATATTTTAAATATGATGATTTTATCCTTCACTACATTGATGATATTCTAATACTGTCAAAAGACGAACAACTAAAACATATTGAGATACTATTAAAAGAATTAGATTTAGCGGGTCTTAAAATCAATATAAAGAAATGTCAATTTTTCCAAGATAGTGTTACCTTTCTGGGGTATAAATTGGGGAAAATATGTGTGCAAAGCTTATGCCAATATTCGAAGGTCCATATAGAGTAAAGAATAATAACGGACAAAATTCATATGAATTAGAATATATAGATGAAGGGAGATCTAGGGGCATTTTTAATATAAATGATTTGTATAAATATTACCATAGATAAGTTACAGATAATAAGATGTAGTATAATTTTTTTTAAATATGATTAGTGAATAGTTTAAAATTTTAAATGAAAAATTTAAATTTGATTTAGAAAAATTGTAAATTTTTCATTTAGGGCAAGTTGTCATGATTTTAAGATACCAAATTGATAGAATAAGTTAAATAATAAATAATTTAATGATTTTGCACTGCCAAAGCAGTTAAGTAAGTATTTTGATAGAGGTTTTGTTCGAGAGACGTGATTGGTTTGGAGAGTTGAATAGAATGAGAGTACTAAAAGGAATTGAAGTTAAAGTTGCATTTTAATTGATTTAATAGTTATAGAATGAATTTATTTAGAGTTATACAGTTTAAGTAACAAGAAAGTTTGAAATAGACCGTACTATATAAAGGAAGCTATTTAAAAGGCATAGAATGTATGAATTTGTTGCTAAACATGCAATAGTTTGAAATTTAGTCTTACCAAAAGAATAACTTACAAATTTGTTTCATGATGACTTTGTTTCTGTTGAATAATCATAAAAAATTATTTTTTTCTAAAGATCATTTGGAGAAAATGTTCATTGATGTACTACGGTCTCCATGATTTGATTAAGTTTGTAAATTTATGAAAGTATCTTAGAAGAGGCTCCAATCTAAAAATTTAGAATAATAGTTAGATCAATTTTAGATTTTATTAATGTTAATTTGACCAAAATGTTGAAAATAGCTCATTAAAGTTGTAGGTTTGGGAAATGTCAGAATTCGATATCAATTTTAACAAAGAAAAATGATTTTCTGAGATATGGCTAATGCACTATCGATTGGTAATTTATTTCTGAATAATATGAAAGTTATTTCAGTACTTTATATGTATTAATAGTGAAAATATTTGGACTTTAATTTGTAGAGGTAGTGATTAAAGGTATAGAAAGTGTACGGACAGTGTTCGCTTAAAGTAGCTATAAAAACTTATTGGGAGTATCCTCAGATATGCAAAATATATGAAAAGAATCTATAAAGTTCAATGAATTCAATTCTTTAATTCAATTTTACTCAAATAAGAGAATAAAATCACTATTTAGGCATATATTTCCAAATTTTAGATAAAAAATACCATTTTGACTAAATGTCATAATTTGTAAAATTATCTTATTGGTTCATTTAAATTTCCAAAGCATGAATTATTAATTTATTTAAATATGATTGGCTGTAAAAACGACGCCAAGCTTAAAAAATTGAATTCAGGAGAAGGTTCGAGATTTTCAGAGGGAACAGACGCTTTGTGAAGCTATTCCCAAAAGATTTGGATTTTAAAATATAAATTTTTGGAAAATGTAATCAAAAAGTAGTAAAAAACAAACATTAAGAGTTATTTTTCGTATGGAAAGTGTTTCCAAGCAGATTTGACTTTAGAAAGTTACTAAAAATAAGATTGTAAGCTGAATGGACCTGGGGAGATCCGGAATTTCAATGTATAGCAGCATCTGGGAGTGTTGAAACAGTTCGAACATCTTCGATGGACAATAATCAGGTGACATTACAAAACTTTAACATGATATCATGATTAACAAAAATTTAAAGAGAAAAGCATGCATAATAAAAATAAAAATTTAATAAGTTTAGTATCATTTACCGCTTTGGTAAAATAAATTTAAGAGAGAAATATTCCTTACTTACATAAATTGGTTTATATTCCATAATCACACAAATTTTCAGAGTCATTGAACTTCCATTTTGTTTTCATATCCTTTCATGTGGCGAATTAAAAATATATAAACCAGAGTATGTATCATATACATGTTATAATATTAAACATTTAACACTATTCTATGTATTTACCGAGATTGATGTTGCATTAAGCGTATTTTTCTTACATTTAAATATATTTACGAAATTTTTCATCACAGTGTGGTCTTCAATTGTTTTTGGTTACATATTTTTACAGTTTTGTCCTTAATGCCTCTTATAGAATTAATTTCAACCCACACCCCTAAAGAAAAGAGTTTCCTGCAATATATGGATTCGGACATTGACTGAGCTGGTAGGTACAATAATTTCTCAATAGATGGCGCCCAATAGATTCGATACAAATCAATAAATAAAAATTTCAATAATGATATAACAAAAAGTGTTTAATTATAATAAATAATAATAAATATTATAAAAAATAAAATATTTAATTAAATAGTAAAATATATAATTACCCATTGTTGTATAAATATTAAAAATATATAATAAATAAATAAATAATAATAAATAAATTATAAATTATTATTAAAAAAAAATATATAATATATATAACTGGATTCGAAATCCGATGTATTTATCGACCGTGCAAGTATATTCTATAACACTATAAAACAGTGTTGAAATTATCGGGCACTGCGGTCTGTGGCTTAGATTGAAACTACATTTAATTCTGTTGAATTCGATATTTCGATGAGTATTTATTAATTTTTCATCTTCATAGTTTGTTCCTGATGAAGATGAAAAATTAATAAATACTCATCGAAATATCGAATTCAACAGAATTAAATGTAGTTTCAATCTAAGCCACAGACCGCAGTTCCCGATAATTTCAACACTGTTTTATAGTGTTATAGAATATATATATATATAAAAATATCTGCGCCTATTTTTTTAATTTCTATTTTATATCCTTTTTGACAATATCGTGAAACCGTCACTAAAAATTTAGGCAACTGCCCGGATTCTGGCACTACCTTCCTAAAGTTATACGAGCCGCCACTGGGGCTCAAGGCTCAAGAGGTAGGTTTTTGCCTTCTTAAACATATTATAAATGCTCACATAGAAAAAGGCGTTTAACATCTCATTCTCTGGAGTGATTTATGCGGCGGTCAAAACCGGAATATTAAGTTAACTCTTATGTTAAAAGCTATCTTACATGAATCATCTACTTTGACTGATATTACTTTAAAATTTTTATGTTCAAAGATTGTATTTGCCCTCCGAATATGTGAAGGTAATGAAACAATGTCGAAAAAAAAACCTTTTGTGGTAACGAAAATGAACAACTGTGATTTTTTGAGTGTCAGTATGGAAAAAAAAATCGTCAACAGAAAAACAAGCATCGACGGACAAAAAATAAACTGGCTAAAAATAAGATCGATTATGTTAAAAAAAGATGAACCATTCTTGCTGACTGTTCAGCACGATTCGTTTGACGCACCTGCACCTGTACATAAGATTGATATTAACACTAGAAAGTCACTTGCGTCTAACAGCATACCCATGATACTATAAATAACAAGATAATATATTGCACATCCGGAAGTCGTGACGTAACTGGAGATCGGCAAGTTCGTAATGGTTCGTAATCATTCGTAATGTCCGATTACTTTGAATTGTTCCCGGTTGTATTTTATATTTTATCTTTGACACTTATTTTGACTGGAATCTCGACACTAAATTCTTTTCGAATACATTGAAGTTTAATGTTATTTTGCTAATTGAATAATTTCATCACATAATGCATACAAATCCCATTTATCTTTAACAAGAATTCAAATTCAACTTCCGGTCTCCAGTTACGTAATCAATGAGCGAACTCGGACGTATTTGAGCTACGGAAAAATACTATCTCTTTATTTATAGTATCATGAGCATACCAACAAATCAGGCGATTCAGTATCGATATCACATTCAGATCGATACAATTGAATTGAATTTAGTAGCTCGGAGAGCTGGTTATGTCATTGGGAAAACAATAACATAACCTAAATTAAATTAATGGTGACATAATTAAATGGAAGAACTAACAATATTTAAATTAGTTGCAACACATTAGATTATGCATTTTAGGTAAAAATGCATTGCCTAAAAAGCAGTGAAAGTTCTTCCAACAGGTATTCAGTTGTCTCTTATATTGGTATCTCATAATGTTTTTAAACTTGCAGGATTTTAGATTGATGTAGAATGAAAATATGAAAACACTAAGTAAAGGGTACCCTCCGTTAAGATAGGCAAAATGCCCTCACTCTCAGAATTCAAGTTTTTTTAATTTTTTTACGTTCTGTGCAATTAAAAAATGAGATAACGCGGATTTTTAGCTCGCCACCCGCCTTACCCCTCCCCCCACAGCCAAAAACGTAGATTTTTAGATTTAATTTTTTTTAGTTGGGTTGTAATTGATTTAAAAATTTCAAAAAATTCACACGTATAGCTGAGGCTTTTACAAAACATGTCCATTTTTTATGGACCCTTAGGTCGAGTATACATAACCTCAAAATTTTTTTTAACTTTTTTAAAACCTATAACTTTTTTTTGAAGGCGGCTGCAGGTCCAGTTTTTTTTGCATCTTGTGTATTTTATCAAAAGCTATCTCTCTGATTTTTTTTAGATTTTTCCGTCAGGTGCGCCATCTTGAAAAATCCGGAAAACTGTTTTTTTATGGGGGTTTTGGTGATTTTCTCCATTTTATAGACTGCAACATAGATCAACTCAAGGTTTTGTTAATAGATTATGTATAATTTGAAATAACTGAGTATATTAGGATATTCAAAAATTGGCCGAAACACTAAAACCCCCAAAATCCATGTTTGTTTAAAGTTTTGTAAGGATTTTTGCGGGTATATTTTTTGAGGTCGATACAGCCTGAATATTTTTTTATTTTTTTTTCTATATGATTTTAAAAAATTAGGACTCGCTGCAATTTTAGCCCACTTCCCCTATTCCCCCTCCCCACAGCCAAAAATGTCAATTTTTCGATTTTATTTTTTTTTAAGTTGGTTTGCAATTAAATTATAAATGTTGTTCTGAAGCTATTTCTTTGTGGCATTTTGGTAATTTACTATTCTAATTGGGAAATAAGCCACGATTTAACTAAAAAATGATTTTATTTTCCACCTGTAATGCGATTGAGAGAATTCGATAATCTGTGACGAACTGAAAAATGGTTTGGGACAATCTATATAAATAAGTCAGATTAAATTAAATTATTAGATTTTTTTACCAAGCAACATTTTTGTTTAATTTATTAATATTTTGTATTTTGACAACGACGTCCGTGGTGAACGTCGAAATGTTAATAAAATCATTTTTTAGTTAAATTGTGGTTTATTTCGCATTTAGAATAGTTAGTAATTATTAAATTATAAATTACAAAAAATTCACACGCACAGCTGAGGCTTTTACAGAACATCTATTTTTATGGACCCGAAGGTCGAGTGTACATATTATAACCTCTTTTTTTTATTTTTAATAGGTACGTACCTATAACTTTTTTTGGCGATGGCTGCTATTTTTTCTTGTGTTTTGTGTATTTTACAAACCATCTACGTTTGGCTCATAATGCAAATAGTCCACGCTGTATGCTTGTCCGGTTAGGTAAATTATTCCGATTAATTTTTTTACACAAACTGACTCAAAACAGGTCCTTATAACAAATCCACAAGGTGCCAGGCAGTACCGCGGTCGGAAATGTTTATTTAAACGAATTCAAAAAATCAATTTTTTCACTTCGGAAAAATTTGTTTTAGATTCTCTGGATCAAGCTGAGCAAAAAAGGTATCTTGTGATTTTTCTATAAAATTGACTGTTGTCGAGTTACATGCAATTTCAAATTTGAAAAACGCGAAAATGGCCATTTTTAAGGCTTAATAACTCGATTAAAAATTACTGTTATTAAAGTCATAAAGTGACCAACTCAAAGTTTAAAGCCCCCCCCCCTGCAATAGCCTAAAGAAATTTTTGTCATTATTTTATTACTAACTATTATTTTTAATAATTAAAAATGAGCGCTAAGCATGTATTGAAGCGGCCGTCCGCGAAAGGGAGATGTAGAATATTCATTGGACGTTTTAAAAAAATATCGATTGGAAGTCAAAAATACGTTTTAACAAAATAAAAAAGGAATTTTGAGGTTATATGTATTGTACACTCCACCTACACGGGTCTATAAAAAATAGATATGTTTTGTATAAGCCTCATAAAAATTTTAAATTAATTGCAACTTTAAACAAAAAAAAAAAACAGAAAATTGACGTTTTTGTGGGGGAAGGGGAAGGGGGTGGTGGGCTAAAAATGCGATTAGTCTTATATTTTAATCACATATAACTTAAAAAAATGAAAAAAAAATATTCAGGCTGTATCGATCTCAAAAAATATCATTAAGCCCGCAAAGACCCTTACATAACTTAAAAAAACATAATTTTTGGGGGGTTTAAAGGTGTTTTGCCCAATTTTTGATGATCCTAAAATACTCATTTTTTATTTCAAATTATACATAATCTATTAACAAAACCTTGAGTTGATCTATGTTGCAGTCTATAAAATGGAGAAAATCCCTAAAAACCCCCTAAAAAAACAGTTTTCCAGATTTTTCAAGATGGCGCACCTGACAGAAAAATCTGAAAAAAATCAGAGAGATAGCTTTTGATAAAATACACAGAATCCAAAAAAAATTGGACCTGCAGCCCCCTCCAAAAAAAAGTTATAGGTTTTAAAAGAGTTAAAAAAAAATTTGAGGTTATGTACACTCGACCTAAGGGTCCATAAAAAATGGACATGTTTTGCAAAAACCTCAGCTACATGTGTGAATTTTTTGAAATTTTTAGATCAATTGCAACCCAACTAAAAAAAATTAAATCTAAACGCACATGCAAGCATTCATGGGGGTGGTGGTACAAAACTTCCCTCAAACGCAACAACATGCGCAGAAGTATGCTATATATAATCATGCAATCATAACGTGTCGTACTTACATTCGGATACAAGGTGCTATCAACTCAGTTTTCATTATCATGATGTTTCTTTTAAAGTTATGTTAACGGGATATGGTGGAATAGACGGACGATGCAGCAAAGGTAAACAAATCTATGGGACTTAGGAGTTCTTGAGGGTGATGAGATAGTTGGTGTAAGTTAACCAGCAAATCTATGTCTGTTATTATGTTTGTGTAAATCAAATTAGTGAATGACTTATTTACAATTTTACAATTTTAATGTGTGTTGATTTTAAAGATTTTATTTTTATTTTATTTTAATTTTATCTATATTTGTATATATATTAAAGAATTCTATTTATTATTAATGTAAGATTGACAACGTTTGGATCGTAAATGTATTGAGTAATTATTGTGTATGTTAGAACTTGATTGTGCAGTTGCAAACTGATTATTTTAAGGTCAAAACCAGATCTGTGACGTGTACTGTTCGTGTGGGACTGTTGTTCTAATAATGTGATCGAAAGCTTTTAATTGTAGTTAAAGTGCCATATCGGCAGTCATATAATAAATAGCAATACAAAGTAAAATGGTGTATTTAAATTAAAAATTAAAATTAAAACAGCAATGTAGGTAAACAAAACATTACAAATTTAAGGGTGGAGAATTGGAATAGAAATTAAATAGAAATGTAAATGTATTAGGAAGTAATTGTTTGTGAATAGCAACTCTGTTTTAAGTGATATAAGCTATGGATAGATATTAATAAACTATTGAACCTATTAGATATATAGATATTAATGAACTATTGATATATTTAATATCTATCCATAGCTTATATCACTTAAAACATAGTTGCTATTCAAAAACAATTACTTCCTAATACATTTACATTTCTATTTAATTTCTATTCCAATTCTCCACCCTTAAATTTGTAATGTTTTGTTTACCTACATTGCTGTTTTAATTTTAATTTTTAATTTAAATCCACCTTTTTACTTTGTATTGCTATTTATTATATGACTGCCGATATGGCACTTTAACTACAATTAAAAGCTTTCGATCACCCTACTCTTATTAGAACAACAGTCCCACACGAACAGTACACGTCACAGATCTGGTTTTGACCTTAAAATAATCAATTTGCAACTGCACAATCAAGTTCTAAGATACACAATAATTACTCAATACATTTACGATCCAAACGTTGTCAATCTTACATTAAAATAAATAGAATTCTTTAATATATATAAATATAGATAAAATTAAAATAAAATAAAAATAAAATCTTTAAAATCAACACACATTAAAATTGTAAAATTGTAAATAAGTCATTCACTAATTTGATTTACACAAACATAATAACAGACATAGATTTGCTGGTTAACTTACACCAACTATCTCATCACCCTCAAGAACTCCCATAGATTTGTTTACCTTTGCTGCATCGTCCGTCTATTCCACCATATCCCGTTAACATAACTTTAAAAAAAACATCATGATAATGAAAACTGAGTTGATAGCACCTTGTATCCGAATGTAAGTACGACACGTTATGATTGCATGATTATATATAGCATACTTCTGCGCATGTTGTTGCGTTTGAGGGAAGTTTTGTACCACCACCCCCATGAATGCTTGCATGTGCATTGGTATGCTATTTCGCTACTTTTATGTATGTTATTCAACATTGGCTTGATCATATGGATCTTTAGCATCTTTTACAACCAGACAATGTGCTAATTCTGGTTTTTATTTGTAGCATTTTGTAACTTGTTACCTTTGACCTGAAGATGCTCTACAAATTTTAAAGAGCGAAACCGGTCGTCGGAAGTTATAATAAAGATTGAGAGTAAGTCTGACTTTTACTTCATTTAAAATGAACTCTCACATGCAACCCATTCAAGATTTATTATTTATATTAAATCTACGAAGGTTGATTTAAATGTTTATTGTAATAATAATTATTTTAAGTAATTTATTTTAGTACAGGATTTAATAAAATTGAAACAAAAATAAAATTAATCTCAGCTTTATTAACATAAAAACAAAAGACTGTTAACAGAGTCATATTAATCACGTATTAGTGAGGGTATAACAATCTGGAAGAAAATAATTTATAGCAGTGTATAGAAATGAAATATCTGAGTCATTTCGAAAAAGCATACGATATGGCACATGGAAAGATTGTTTGGTAGATATTGAGTGAGTACAACTAGTGATGCAGTAAGTATAAGTGTATAAGAATTTAAAAAATCCTTGGTAAATAGAACTGAATAAAGTATAGTCAAAATGACACATCATACATGCAAATAAACACATGATGGCTTATTCACAGCATTCTCATAAAAAAATAGAATGCTACAAAAAACATCTGTAAGAAAAATAAAAAAAGGTTTATTTAAAAAGTACTTAACTATTTTCTAGGAAAATTACAATAAAACTATAGAAATTGAATGAACATATCACCCAGTTATGATAAGAAATTTCAAAATACCATTTATTATGAAATTAAAATAAGATGCATCATATTTTTGAGAGAGAACAGTATATATATATTATGGTTAAGATACTGTTTACTTGGTTTAATAGAGATAAAATAAGTATAATATCTATCGAGGTACATCATCAAGGAATACAGGCAGGTATACAGCGGATCACTTCCTAGTAAAACTTCCATTAACCGAAATAATTGGAGGGGGGGAGGGTGGTAGGCCGTTTCCAATAACAAGAATTTCGGTTAAAAATATCATTGCTTTTTGTATTCTTCTTGTATCAAAGTACATATTATTCTTGGTCAAAGTTGGTATTAAAAAATACTATAAGGTCATTTCATAATGTGTTGTATATTTAACCTTTAACTACCCGCGCATCAAGTTAAAACATAACTACACGCGTGGCGTACTTTATACGCCACAAGAAAATACACTTAAAAACAGCGGATTTGTTTATTTTTTTTTTGAAAAAATACATTTAGTTGTTTGTTATAAACCTTATTCGGCATCAATGAATACTTGGAGTTATTTATCAGTAAGCCAATTGGGATTTATAACTGGAATCATGGAATAACTGGATTCCATGATAAATAAAATTACTAATAAAAAATTTTTTGAAATGTGATTTTTTACAGGAGAAAAAGTATTGTTGATAAAGCAAAATATATTTTGTGCCATAATGACTAAAAATCAATTGAAATATGTACTTATATTACTACTTATAGTAATATAATCGTTGCGTATATTGTCCACCACCGGAAACAACAAATAATAAACTGTAAATTACGATCTTCCCAGAACGCCGATTATAACGAAACTAAAACCAAATTGTAAAGCACATTCCAGTGATAGGTTAGAGAGATAAACAAGGTCAAAAATTAAATTTTTAAATATATTTGCAGTAGAATTCTTATATCTGGCGTACAGAATACGCCAGCGCGTGTAGTTAAAGGTTAATTGCGTTCCTTAGTTGTATGAAAACAATGTTAGTGACGTTGACAAATTGACATCGAATTGTTTCCGTTTTGTGATTAAAAATTACTTTTTATTGACGAATTTATTGAAACTGTCAGCCGTTTCAGTTAAACAATGTTTCGGTTAACGGACGTTTTACTGTACTTCTACTATGTGTTGATTTAGAAAAGACATAGGACACTGTTCCTCTTATAAAACTTAAAAATTATATACTTCCTATTTTTATTATTTTATTTTGAATATCCTTATCAATTCCCATTTATTTTAAGTCAAATCATTGCTTCTTCGGAACATACTTCTTGCAACATTTGTGCCATCATATCTCTCCTCTTCGCTACTATAACTATATGACCAGAAGAGGACACTGTTTGTTAGGCTCTTCATCTTATTGCGGTTTGATAGTGAATATTCCTATTTTACCCATTTATGGTTTGGCTACTTTTCCCATACATGCTTTTCATTGATTCTCATTTGTTTCGAACTCCTGTCATATGTTATATATTATCTGTATATAGTCGGTTCTCTAAATTCAGACACAACTGGCTAGTGATTTTAGTAAGTAGTTTTGCCAATTTGGTAAAATTGACAAAAAAAAATAATTATTAAATAGTTAATAACTATTACTTAGTAATTTTGCCAATTTTGGCAAAAACAAAAAAATTACCTACTAAAATCACTAGCCAGTTGTGTCTGAATTTAGTCAACCGACTATATATGAATTATACAGTAATGAGTGCGCTAATAACTGGCAAAATAACGCAAAAGATGGAAAACATAATACATTGTGTAACAAAAAAAGATGAAACTAGTGGAGGTGGAGATTATCGTTATAAACGTAAAAATTACAATTACATTACATAGTTTCCCACCTTTTGACGTATCAGGGGTGTATGACAACTGTCACTGTGACAGTAGAATTTTATAAAATACTCCTGTCACATGTCTAAAGGCGAGAAACTAAGTATGGAATTTAATGTTAGGGGCTGTCCATTAATCACATAAGGCTCGAAAGGAGGGGGAGGAAAGGTCCATAAAAAATCACGAAATGTCACAAAACAGGTGATATAGTAGTCTAAGAGCTAGAGGCGAGAAATCATCGTTATAAGTAATATGGAGTTTGGCATGTGAAATATGTCTATTGTATGTTGATAATTATGACCCCTTTCAGGCTGACACCTCAGTAAATACAGGGAGTAGCAATAAGGGATGAAAGGGGAAAGTTAACGGAGTCATTAAAGGTTTTCACCTCCTATTTTGTTAAACCTCCATCGATTTACATGAAAATTGGTGAGTAGTTAGAGCATACCTCAAGAAATAAAACTGATATGGTGCCAATGTGCGCTTTTACCCTGGGGGTGGATGCCACCCTTTCTCAGAGGTGAAAATTATTTTATTAAAAATAACCCCACTAATCGATAGAGGGACAAATTTTAAGCAAAATTTATTACCCATAATTATTAAAATAAATCAATACTTTTTGAGTTATTAAAGACCAAAGATTTCAATTTTTCGTGAAATAAATGCATGATTTAAAGCGGTTTTTCGTAAGTTATTCAAAAACGTAAGTTTTACCAAAATAGTTATGATTACCAAAATTGAAGATAATAAAAAATAAAAGAGATTTCTTATTCGAAAAACCTTTGAGAATTAATAAAAAGTGAGTTATAGGTGATGGAATGTATATTTTTTTCGGCTAGTCCCCACATCTATGTATTCAAGCTCAAATAACGGGAAAACGGTGCATTTTATAAAATATATTTACTGAACACTTGTCAAAGTACTTAGAAATATGTATCAAATGAGCTCCCGGAAAAGTTGATACCATTAAACATTATGCTACAAACATTTTTCAAAGTTTAGGCTCCAAAAATTTGGAGCTTAATTATTATATTATTTATATAAGTTTTTAAAATTGTTTTATGACATTTATATAAAATATAGCAAAAATGTGTTTGAATATTATGTCAAATGTGCCCATTTTGGACACCCTCAGTCTCTGTACATATTCAGTTTATACAGGGGCGGTTCTAGACCAAAAAAAGTGGAGGGCAAGGGAACACAACCGGTGAATAAACAAGATAACGTGCCTTTTAAGGAGAATTATAGTACAAAAGTACTGTAAAAACTGTAGGGGGGGCAGCTGCCCCCCTGCCCCTGGCTGGAACCGCCACTAAGTTTATGTCGATAGAAAAAATTCAATTAAATATCGCAATAATATAAAAATAATATTTTAGTAACATACATATTATTTCAAAAATATATTACTTCATATAAACTGTAAAAGAATTGCTTATATATTTTAATATTACTTATTAATTTTAATGTAAGTAATGTTAAATGGCAGGTTAGAAATTTTTGGTGCTGTCTACCCAATGATTTATGTATTATGTATATTATATTGTATAATATACAGTGTGTCTCCTTAAGTTGGACACACATATATTACGGGACACGTCTTTATTTTTAATTTTACGAAATAAAGTTATAATTCATAAAAGTTCTGCATCGTCTAAAACCTACGATTCAATCATCAGATAGCAAATTTTATCTATATTATAGGAGGTATTTTAAAAAATATGAATTTCGCTCAAGATTAAAGTACCTTTTTTTCACACTGTTGTAAATTATTTTTACTACGAAAAATTGTTTGGAATTAAAAACTGTGTTCTAATATATGCAATAGTTGTTATTATTATAATTAAATAATTAATAATTATTATAATAATGCAACTATTATCTACATTCTTCTAATAAAAAGAAAATATTTAATTTTTTTCTGAAATTAGAGATACCTACCAATCATCGTTTTCATTTATAACTCTTTTATTATTAATTTTACGAACAAAAATTATTCTTCATAAAAAGATCTGCACGGTCTAAAATCCAAGATGCAATCATAAACATAAGATTATATAAATTTGTATCGATTTGAGTCGATGTGTAAAAAATGTGAATTTAGCTCAAGAAATTCGCTCAGTAAAGTGCCTTTATAGCTCACAATATTTAAAGAGTAGGATATAATTGCACATTAAACATAATTTTTAATTCTAAACAACTTTTCATAATAGCAATTTTCCATATTAGGAATTTAAATACATAAAAAACAAAGTTTTCGTTATAATAATGCTCGCATTTTTAACTTGTTATATTTAAATTGTAATAAAACGAACTTGATAATAAATTATAATAATAACTTCATTCCTGAAATTCCTTTAAAAATTATTCTGTTAACAAATTTCAAAATAAATATATAAATAGCGTATGTTTTAAATTTCACATTTTCCTAAAAACTCGAAAGGGTTCTCTTATTTCCATCATCACTTGCTTAGCTTTGATGTTATAAACTTCATCTGGAGCTCACTTGATAGGTATTCTTGAGTACTTTGACAAGTGTTCAGTAAATATATTTTATAAAATGCACCGTTTTCCCGTTATTTGAGCTTGAATACTTAGATTTGGGTATTAGCCGAAAAAAATGTACATTCCATCACCTATAACTCACTTTTTATTAATTCTCAAAGGTTTTTCGAATAATAAATCTGGTTTCATTTTTATTATCTTCAATTTTGGTAATCATAACTATTTTGATAAAACTTACAGTTTTTGAATTATTCACGAAAAACCGTTTTACATCATGCATTTATGTCACGAAAAATTCAAATCTTTGATCTTTAATAACTCAAAAAGTATTGATTTATTTTAATAATTAGAAGTAACAAATTTTGCTTAAAATTTGTCCCTCTATCGATTAATGGGGTTATTTTTAATAAAATAGTTTTCACCCCGAGAAGGGGTGGCATCCACCCCCAGGGTAAAAGCGTACGTTGGCACCATATCAGTTTTATTTCTTGAGTTATGCTCTAACTACTCACCAATTTTCATGCAAATCGATGGAGGTTTAACAAAATAGAAGGTGAAAACATTTAATGACTGCACCAACTTTCCCCTTTCATCCCTTATTGCTACTTCCTGTATCCACTGAGGTGTCAGCCTGAAAGGGGTCATAGTTATCAATATACAATAGACACATTTCACATGCCAAACTCCATATTACTTATGACGATGATTTCTCGCCTCTAGCTCTCCCTCTATAGGTGGTCTTAAACCTCTCCATGTATCGCGAAGGAGGAGAGGGGTTAAAAATGCCAAAAAAACATCACGTGATTAATGGATGACCCCTTACTTATTTATATGTCTAGAACGATAATTTCCACCTCCACTAGTTTCATCTCTTTTTGTTTCACAATATATTATATTTTTCATCTTTTGCGGTTATTAGTGTGCTTATCACTGTAGGTATACAGATATAATACTGTAAGTATATATGAATATTATACAACATATGACAGAGGCTCGAAACAAATGAGAATTTATGAAAAGCCCTATTTGGTAATGATATGATTTTTCCACTACTTGTTTTGTTGTGTGTGTTGCATCTTCTTTTATACATATAATAGTTGATTGCACTTTATAGGACATATTGAGAAGAACTACCTCTAGAATGTTTACATTCTCTGGTATTGCCTTACTTGTGTATCAGTTTCTGACACGTTTTTGGTCTTCATATTATCAGTGGCGGCTGGTGGGGTAAAATTTTGGGTAGGCCAAGCCAGCAAATTACACATAGCTATGTGTAATCAGTGGGGTATCCAGAGGGAGGGGTCACGACCCCCCCCCCAAATATTTGAAAATTCACTTATCCTATTGGCGGTAAGACTAAAAGTGACCTTGCATCAGAGAAAAGTAATCACCCTCAAGATCCATGACCCCCCAAAAAAATAGCCGCCAGTGTGTGTAATACATATTTTTTTTTGTGTGAGAGTGGGAATCTTCTAAACACCGTACCAGATGAATCGTACCTGGGGTGTGTTGGATTCAGAGTAAACGAAGTACATCCGAACGCAGTTCCCCGTTCCCCCACTGGGGGCCTTGCCCCCGGATGAATCCGTGTTACAATGCCTACCAGCTACCAACTAAACCCACTCTCGGCTTACGCGCGTGGCACGTCTTTCCACACCGTTCTCTCGCGCGCACAGCCGCTCTTTTTCTGTTCTTTTCTTTTTCTCTCTGTTGCTTATATTGCTCTTGTTTACCCCTGTTGTCTCTCTCTTTCTATAATCTCTCTTTCTATATATTTCGAAGAGACACCGAGAAGAGGTGACTTTATTCGCTAAGTGGAGAAGGTTCTTTCAACTGAAGAGCTTGTTGCAGGTATTGTAGCAAGTAAACAAAATAGCTTGTAGCTTTCAGGAAGCATTTCATTGGTTTCGTTGTCAAACATACTTTTAATTAGTTCTAACAAACTCGTATCGTGAAAATTTTCAAGATTAATAGCAGAAAAAATAATTTCCAGTTCAGTTTTTAATAAGGATTTATTAAAAAGTAGTTCATATGTATCCATCAATAAGTCCAAAGCTTTTTGTGGAAATTTAGCGCCATATTCTGTGTGAATCTTTTATTATCGCCCAATTCTAGAAATAAATTCCGTTTGTTTAAAAATATGTTACAATTATAGATTATGTTACAGTTACATATTTTTTTATCATAATTTAAAAGAAAATAAATATTACAGTAAACTACAGTAAAGTATATTACAACTCGATAATTACGTTACAAGTGGCAACGATGGTCGGCGAAGGCCCGATCGTCTGGTCCCTAAACATCAAGCATAACACGACAATATAAATCGTTGTCCGGCAAGCGACTTAACTTCAAACGCTTTTTGTACGGAGATCTTATGTGAGCGGGGTCGGCCGGCTCCGAAAGGGCCTAATAATGATATTTAAAATGCCTGGATACAGGAATATGCCTGGATATATAACAGTTGTTTTAACGGAAGCTAATGTATTGAGTGATTTAGTACATTTAAAAGTTATTTACATGCATTAGAATAAATTTTTGAATATATGTTTTTCAATTTTATAGCTGTTAAAATTATTGGGTAGGCCCGGCCTATCCTGCCTAACCCCAAAAGCCGCCACTGTCATATTTGCATAATTCTTTGCTATATTAGCTTTACCTGGTGCTTTGTTGCATCATGATTTCATTAATTGAAGCGTTTATTTAAAAAACAACACTTGTCCAAAAATTTAAATTTTAGCAAATCAAGAAAAACTTCCCAGACATCTGTTGTTTTTATACAACTATCCAAATGTTCTATGCAGTTTACTCCCGACATCTGAGATTGTTACACAACTGAATGTGTCAGATGCATAAAGAATCTATTATTCTATGAGAAGAATACATAAAGTCGAATTTGCGAAAAATGGACATGTGTTGTTTTTCAAATAAACACTTAAATTTCATCTCTGGCAGGATCGTCTATTTCCACATAATTGGTCCACATCTTCTACTTTTTTCTTGTTAGTAATTTGTTGTTAGTAGTTTTTGAAATTATTCCTCTTAAACTGACATATATTTTACTTCTTCAATAACTCTTCCTTCTTTATTTTTAATGCTACTTGTGTATAGTTTACAACTGATGTTTTGTTAATTGGTTTTTTGATAGAACATTTTGAGCTGTTAGTTTAACAGTTAAAGTTAAGTTAATGATAGTTTTTACTATCATTTTTGGTTTCAATTACTTTTTTTCATCGAGTATCTCTTACTATGATATCGCTTTGTATTTTTTTGCAACAAGTTGGGCACTCCATATAAAAAAAGTGAATTATTTTATCATTTATGACATAAATAAATAAACACAAGTAAATACATAAATAAAAAAATAATTATTGTATTTACTAATTTACTGACTGAAAAAAGAGGGTTGGTTAGGTTAGGTTAGATGTTAGATCTAAGAAATAGTAAATAGTATTAAATACGATTCGATTGTTGATACTTTTCGATGTTATCGAAAAATCTGATTTGTATGAATCGATACTGATCTGCCTGATTTGTTTGTATGCTGTCTAGACGCTAGTTAGAAAGTCGGGCTTAGCTTACCTACCTAGAAAGCCGGAAGGAATCATTTTGGCCCCACGTTCTTTAATCAATTAAAACTCAGTTTAAAGAAATTAAATTTACTCTAGACGATACAATCTAATTTTATTTTTTACTTTTATTGTTTAACACATTCGCTGCCTATCAAAAACATTCGGAACACCATACAGTTTGCAGTTTTTGATATTTGCCACACATTGCCTTGTTACAGCCGCGGCAATGATTGGAAGTATGATTTCCTGTACAAAATATTTTCAACTGATATTTTTGTTGTTTTTGGATAGTTACAGTGATAGTTGTTGGTGGACCTGGTGTTGCTAGGCGTAGTTCCAGATTTCGGGAGGCAAGGTATGGGGCCCATAATTATTCACACAGCCGAAGAATAAACTTACAAAAATTGAGTCTATTTCCAGTTATTTCTTTGTAAATAATCCATGCATTTATTGCTTCTAAGTCAAAAGTATTATAAAACACGTACATATACCATCGTCTTGAAGTTACTTTTGTAGTATAAAGACGCGTCATTTGGTCCTTTATATCCACAATTGTATCTTTGTGTTCACCAACAATTTTATCTTTATTACGTAGATGATCAGTACCAGTATAAGGGTAACCATTTACAATAAACATACATAAATATAATTTTACCCATCCGACAGGAATTTGAAAGAAAGGCTCGTCGAATTTCCCCGAAAACGATAATAACTTACACAGAGCCAATTTGGCCCCTTTAGACTTCTATGGTAGATTTGTCAGAAAAGAGCTTTAATAAATTTAGTAAACAATATTTTTTTGTGTTAAATAAGTCTTTGTATCAAAATATTAAAAGTCATAAAATATGAAACTATTATTGCCTCAAATAAAAGAACTACAATAACTTCAAATCGCAACAGGTGCCAAATTGCCCCCACCCCCGACTTTATAGTATTAAGGTGTCGACCAGAATTTTTAAAAGACGGAGATACATATCCGCGCCGCGAACTCCGCGCCGTGTGAGCGCCGCACGCCGCACGTTCGTGGCGCTGTTAATGTTCGTTAAAATTTTTCATTTTGACGAACCTTCCGCAATCCAGAGGAAACTTACGAACCTTTAGTAAAATTGTAGATAATTAGTATTAAATGTGGGTGCCTACATTGGATCCGATTTTCTCCGATCAGATCAGATCCGATATCGGCCGACGTCGGGAGTAGCTTCCCCTATTCTCATCGAGAAGTGTTTGGTTTCATTCCGATGGGTTGCAAGTTGAGTTGCAAGTTGGTTGCAAGTTGGTTGTAAGTTGGTTGCAAGTTGGTTGCAAGTTGGGGGTTGCAAGTTAACATGTTTAAATATATTCAATGTCATCATCTCCTTAACACATCTTCATCGGAACTCATTGTCGGTGGTCGGTGGTCGGAAGTTAACGGAACCAATGTAGGCACCCTCGCCGGAAAATCGGTCTATATTGGATCTGATCTGATCGGAGAAATACGGATCCAATAGGGCTTTTCATCGATTGTCATTTGTTTCGAGCTTCTGTCATGTGTTGTATAATCTGTGTATAATATTAATATACACGGATTATACGACATATGACAGAAGCTCGAAAAAAATGACTGTGAATGAAAAGCCCTATGTAGGTGCCGCCTATCGGATCGGATCGCATCTGAACTGATCTGATCTGATCGGATCGAAAAATATCGGATCCAATGTAGGTGCGGCCTAAGACCAAATGTTTACCTTGTCAAAATCGTAAAAATTCTCGAATTTTAAGGAATTGTTTCAGTCCTGAAAATTTTAGGGACTACCTTTTTCGCTTTCCGGTGACACAATTATAATAATATATCTACTTGTTCCAACTGCGCTGCTTCATCAGAAACAAAGTTAAATTTTTAATGTATGAATGTTGTTCTTATATTGATAACGATTTCCAAAGTGAAAGTCGAAACGTAAAGTAAGCTTGATTTCAAACTCGAATTGTGGCTTATGCCCAAATAAAATAGTAAATCTAATTTTGTATTTCTCACGCCGATAAGAAGACAACAATGAAATGACCTTTTTTTACATTGGTCCGCATGTATATTTTCTATTTCAGCTTCTATTTCCCTTCAGATATCGGCTTTAAGTTGTTTTTTTTTAAATGGTTCTTTGTTGAGGATCCCACAATAATGATTTTCCACGGTAAACATCAATAAGTTTGATATTTACTTCCGACCACTCCATTACTAAGAAATATTCAACTCGGGCGCCAAAAACCAACAAACCACTCGCAAACCCGTCCAAATACGTATTGCGAACCATCAAAGCATTTGTTGAAAAGCCGATAGAAGTTAGATCGTGGTGCGCCGTGTGCAAGCCGTTTGTGTGCCACTTGAAAACACGTACTAACCTAACAAACATGCTGCGCGCGAGCGGCTCTCACACCAAGCGGAGCGCATATTATGCTTTATACTACCGCCTTTATATGACTTTCCGTTTTAACGAATTGTTAACTGTTGTTTTATTGCTAATTGATTTTTGTCTCAGTTAAAACACGTCATTTTAAAGAATAAAAGCGTATATTTTCTTTGTTTCTAAATATATTAGGGATATTCAAAAAACAATATGTTCACAAAACATAAGACTACAATACCATTTAGATGTATACCCATACTTATACCTCGTCTTCCCTACAGAATGTCTCAAGCTTAATATAAAAAAAACATTTTTTTTTCTTCCACGGAGTATAAGTTCAAAAAAGAAGTTTGAGTAAACCTTTGCCAAACTGTGCAAATACCAAAGCAAAATATAAAATAATAAAAAAAATGAGCGGCATGAGTTAATCTGTTCACGAAAAAATCAACTATGAAAATGACCATACTCTTTAGGTGATGCATAACTTTTGAATCTATGTGTATTTATAAAGTCTCCATACCTCCCAAATCAGTCGAAAGTCATACTGTTCGACTCTTAGAAGTTCACAAGTTGTTTGGGTAACGACTGTGCTCTCTCTTGGTAAATCTTGGAGGATTGATTCCCCGAATGTAGCTCCGATTCCTAACGTACACAATTCTACTGGATTCTGAAACAGAAAAAAAAAAATCGCAACGATTTAGAAAATGTCAGTGTCTTCAGTTTGCAAAATAAGTTTATTGCAATGGAAAACATATATTTAGGATTCGGCGATAGATGCAATAGATCAAAGAAAATGAAATTTGAATGGATTCAATACTTTTATACAGGGTGTTTCATTGGGAAACGTAAATACATAAATGGTGAATAGCAGTCACTGTGTCTCTTCTAGATATACCACATTTATTGCCTCTAACGTTTGTTATAACCGTTACAGGGTGTTTTATCAATCTTTGAAAAAAACAAAAAAACTAGAAACCTAGACTTTAATTTTAAAATTATATTGATATTTTTAAGAGTAGGTATTAGTAGGTATTACTAACTTTTAAAAATAAATCATTAAAGTAATGAATCAATACTCATTTTAAATTATATATACAGGGTGTCCAGAAGTTCTTCCGACAAACCAATACCGAAGATTCCTCAGACAATTTTAAGACAATTTAACCCTATTCATCTAGTACGAAAATGCTTTCTTAGGGAGCTAGATCTCTTTAAAGATGGCTTCTTGTAATTAGTTTTTTTTAAATACCCCCAGAACGCTTCTATTTAAAAAACTATAACTGGTACATTTATTTATCTTCCAGAGATAAATCGATTCCATCAGTTGCGAATTTCTAGTACTGAGCCTAGATTCCGTGCTCTGTAGATATCTACATGTCGCTTCCTATCGATATTTGAATATCAAAATATTTGAATTTTTAGCTTTAATTGAATTATTTTCTAGTTTTGCTAGGTTATACTCTAATTGATAAACTAGAGCAAAACTAGAAAATAATTCAATTAAAACTAAAAATTCATATATTTTTATATTCAAATATCGATAGAAACGACATGTAGATATATACAGTGCACGGAATCTAGGCCCTGTGTAACGGTCCACCCGTTATAATATCATTTTTAGCTCTTTAATTATTTTTATAATTATTTTCTCTTGACCTCCCAATTAATTTCTTTAATTTTCTCGTAAAGGACTCCTCATATGACGTCACACTGTACGGAACGTAGTTGTTGAACCGTTGCTTGTCGTTTAATTCGTGTTCCGTGAGAGTTTGACGTTTTCCTCTTTGACTGAGAGAGGAATGAGAGACACTTGGCCGGTGGCTGTGAGGTTGACAGGTTGGTGTTGGTAGTGAGTACCATAGAATGGCGGTTGATTTCATCAAAATTAATTTTTATTTGAACTAAGTTTCAAAGTATAGTGAAAAGTTACCACCACTTGTTTCCTGGAGTACGGGTTTCCTGGAGTAAGGATGGGAGTACCATCAGTGGAAGAGAAATAAAAAATTAACCGGTAAATCGTTTTTCTAATAATGTTTTTAGTTAACCTTGAATATATGAAATAGTTGGTTCGTTGTTAAATTTTCTTAGCCAGCCCATTAGGTGAAGGATGTAGATTATTTCGATCTTTATATTATCTTTATATCGATCTTTTATATTAATGTGGTTTTTGGTTTCACATAACCAAACATTTTTGAAGTCACCAAATTAATATTGGAAATAATTATCATTACTTCTCTTTAGGTTTTAAATTTATTGAACATCCAATATTTTTATAAATTCTATATATTTTTACAGATATTCCCTCAGATAAATCATATTCAAATTTCACATTCATCATTATTTGTTCATGTCTTCAAACTCAAAATAATTCAAGGTTACCTGAGATT
This sequence comes from Diabrotica virgifera virgifera, assembly GCF_917563875.1. NCBI lineage: Eukaryota > Metazoa > Arthropoda > Insecta > Coleoptera > Chrysomelidae > Diabrotica > Diabrotica virgifera. The sequence goes on from NC_065446.1 coordinate 147,810,592, forward strand.
ACCCAAGGTTACCTGAGATGTTTTTTTTTCTATATTATTGCTTCTAAAAAGTTTACCTCAATTATTCCTTCTTGTCTTTACTTTTGCTTACCGGTTTATATGAGAAATCAAACGAAGTAGGATATGTTTTTAACCATTTGGAAGAAAGCTAACCCTCATGTGAAGTCGTACCCACCTTGACCACCTAGGGAAGCCACCTTGACCTTATTGCAGCCACCGCCAAGTCAATCTGGGAGTATGTCATTGGGAGCAAGCTTTGGGGAGCATTCCAGCTCAATTTTCGTCTTCGCACCTGGATCTACAGGAGGCCTAATTTTGCGCCATCCTGGTGCTCATTTTGGGATACAGTAGCAGACTTTTTAGGAATCATTGGGATTCGTTTGGGAACAATTAGTGTGGTGACTTTAAGTAACTATGGTTTTTATATTTCAGACATTTATTTGATACATTATGTTTATTAATTTCCTTTTTCAGATTTAGCGTTACCTTTGTTTTATATGACATATTTGTATATTATTGTATTTTGTTCCCAAACTATTGTAAGTTATCGATGGTACGTTACATTGTGCACAAGGTAATAAGCCTAGAAAATTAGGTTTTATATTTTATTATTGGTTTGATATTAATTTTTGTAATATTACTTGCTTGTTTCCCAAATATTTTCTTATTTATTCGCTTTATTTCATTTGTTCGGTTAATTCGTCGTTACTTTATTTTATTGCATTTGCTCGGGTAATTTAGGTTATCGTGTATTATTTGCATTTTTGTCAGTTTCAATTTAGTCTTACGTAGCAAGCGTACTATAACTATTTGGTAGAAGACTCATGTGAGTTGTACCATATATGTAAGTGGGAGGTACTTATGTAATTTTGTAACAGATAACATTATTGTAGTTATCTCAAATAATATAACTTTGTATAACTTATGTCATTTTAGATTCACATGATATGCACTTGTGTAACTCAGAGATTGTCAAAAATCTAGTAGTTATTTTTAATAAATATTTATTTATTTTGTATATCAATTATTTTTATTACTCCTTTATGTTCATTATTACAGATTTAATATATTTAATATTTAACAGCAGTGTAAGATACATGGGAGAATGATCGAAGATCATTTTCATGGCGCCCATGATTAGTTAGTTTGATTTATTTTGTTCGCAATTATTCATCTTCATTCATTTTCAGTACCTTATTCGTACTTTATTATTTCACCTTTTAGTCATCATTACTATCTACTTATAGCTACTGTTCTCCGACAGGCATGTAAATGAGCCGTATCCATCCTTGAGTGTCAAGTATTCTCTTGCATCTCTTGCTAGCCAACTCTATTCCGTTTGCCTCTGTCTCTCCCTAGTTCTACTTCTATCCCTTTTAATCCTCTTTCTTTAGTACTACTGCAAAGTAGTATTTTATCCTACTGCGGCTTCTCAACGTAGAAGCCACTTCACCCTTTTCTTTACATTCCATCTATTAGCAGTTTTGTCCCACTACTTCCTCCTCCTTTTTCCTTACTTCTGTTGGAGTATATATCTTTCTTTTTACTTTCACTCCAACAGAAGTTTTCTTATTTTTGTTATATTGGCGCCCAACGTGGGGCCAACCTTTTACAGGTTCTAAGACAGTAGTTCTTTTAGTTCATTTTTCTTTTATTGGAATTTTCTGTATTATTACCATTTTGATATCTTGTATACATGTTATTTCTGATTTATTTTTGTCCTTAATTTTTATTAATACTAAACAGGTAGACTTATACTGCTTCATTGTTTTTGATTAGTTTATTGTCGATACCTCATTTATAGTTTTGTGGTTCAGCTCATATTTTAGTTTTGATTTTGTATTTTTATTGCAAACTTATTTGTGTATTTAAACTGAGTATACATAACTGACATTATGGTCTATTAGTATAAATTTTATTCCTACCAATGGTAGTATGTTTGCACGTAGAATTAATCGTTGACTATATGCATACATTTTTTTCTAGTTTGGTTATATTTTACACCTAACTAGAAATTATTTTCAGTATTAGGTACTTTATTTACTTTATTGATTTAATTATTTATATATTTTGCTGCCATTTTTGATTTGTTGGTGTGTCGCTAATATTTTCCCGCTATAATATGTAGTACAAACTTTAGATTTTATTTTATATTTGTTATTTTTGATACTTGGGTTGTTTGATAAGACAGGCACACACCACAAAGCAATATTAGTCCAGAAATTAGCTTCTATACATGATACGTTACACGTTACATTCGCATGGTCCGGATTACAGATGGTCATCCAAACTATTTTTCTTTAATTGGTAGTGTTAAACATTACAATTATAAATTTATAGTAAAGTAGTTCCATTATCCATCTCAGCTTTTAGTTTTGTTAATGATAATCATATAACAATGTGGGTACCATAATAGGTAATGCTTATAAATCAGATACTTTAGATTGAAAAATAAATTCTTTATTAGTTAGGAACATTGGTACTTTTTCTATTAAGTTTTAGAACAATCATCAGAAGAAGATTAACTTAACAGTATTGTTCAAGCTAATCTCTTCTTCTGCTTGTCTTTTGCTTAGCTCAATTTTTAGTATGGTTAGAAATTTTAGTCTGATATTTATTTTATCATCTGATAATGCAGGTACCTACATACATTGCTTGATTTCATCTTTGGCTTAGCTTTTGATGACTTTTATTTATTACTTATTAGTTTAATTATTAGTAGTACTTTATGTATGAGTTTATTATTTTTTTTTGGTATTATACATGATGCATTTTAATTATTAGTATGAGTCAATATTATTAATTGCTAATCCTGTCAGTAGGATTATCCAATTAATAAGAACTTCACTGGTATTTTTGGTTTTTTTTTGCATACCTAACCCCTGAAGTTAGAAGGGTTGTTGATTATTATGATATTTATATATTTGGATAGGTAAGCTCAACAAGTACTCTTGATTAATATGGATATTATGATGGAACTATGTTACACTACCATATCTCAGGTTATGTGTTATATTATTTTGAATATTTGATTACTTACTAATTTTTTATTATTTTATGTCTTGTTCTTGGATTTGCCATATTGGAAAGATGTGGTTTATAATTTGTTATTGGGTTACTCTATTAACACTTGTCTCCAATATCTTAAACACTTTATAATAATTTATATCCTTTTATCCTACACACTATGATTCTGGAATTAGATTGGAATTTTGACGTATGTATGGTTTCTTAAGTCTTTTATTGATTCCTTCTTATGGACTAGTCTGTCGTTACTCTGTTAATGCTAGTAAGTGAGTAAGTGGGTTCGAAATTCAGCAACTGATCACTGCTATCCGGTTTCGTAATCTATGTCCTCATGGCAGAGTAGGCAGATGCCTATTCATCATCAGTTCCTAACCATTCTTCTGTAGTTAGTCCACTTATTCCAGTTTTTGTTACAATTTGATAGCGAGGTTTATTTAATTTGTATTATGTCTCGTACTTCATAGTATGTATGTTGAACTGTGACTGATGAGGGATAAATATCCTAGTGTGCACGTATTCATCGATCAAAGCTTTGACCATACCTATACATCTCTCTCTCTCTCTTGGACCATCACTCTTAGTGGAGTATTGGGCGCATCTGCGTTTCTTGGCCGATAGTGTAAGACGGCTGGTGGCCAGCTCAGCGCGTCTTCTTATGTTTATTCTCTGGTTAATCTGCGTACCAGTTCCTTTCATTCTCCTCTGTTTCTTGCTTTGTTTTTCACTTCCCCCCAACTTAAGCCGATTCTGTTGTGTTCTCTGGTTACTGTTTTCTTCCAAGTATTATCTGGTCGTCCCCTCTTCCTTGTACCCTCAGGTTGATATTCGAGTGCTTGTCTTGTGATGTTACTAGGATCTTTTCTTAACGTATGGCCGATCCATTTCCATTTCTTCTGTCTGATTGTTGCTATTATACTGGTTTGTTTCGTTCGTTTCCATAGTTCTTCATTTGTTATTATATTAGGCCAGTAAATTTTTAAGATCTTTCTTAAGGACCTATTTACAAAAGTCTGTAGCCTCTTTGTTGTGCTTTCTTCGTGCTTCCAAGTTTCTGCTCCGTAGAGTAATATACTTTTTACACATGTATTGAATATATTGATTTTTGTTGACTCTGTTATTTCACTTGTTTGCCAGATTTTATTTAACGCATTGAAGGCGAATTGTGCCTTCGTTATTCTTGCTTGTATGTCTTTCATGCATCCTCCTTTTCTTTCCATGATTGATCCCAAATAAGTGACTTTCTCTACTTGTTCAATTTCTTTGTCTTTTATTTTTATTTTGTTAATTTGCGGGTTATCATTTTTTAAGATTTTTGTCTTCTCTGTATTTATCCGGAGACCAATCATATCAGAGTACTGTGTTAGCTTATCGACTTTTGTTTGCATGTGGGTTCTGTGTTCTGTTAACAGGCAGACGTCGTCAGCAAATTCAAGATCTTCAAGCTGATTAAAGAGGTTCCATCTAATGCCTGTCCGATTATCCGTTACTTTCCTCATAATCCAATCTACCAAGATAAGGAACAAAGTAGGAGATAAGATACAACCTTGTTTAACACTGCTTTCAATAGCTATTTCTTCTGTGATTGCTCCCTCGTGTTCTAGTCTAGCTTTATACCCATCATAAAACAGTTTGATCAGGTTAATAATTTTTGTTGGTAGACCATACTGTCTTAAAATTTTCCACATTTGTTCCCTATTGACTCGGTCGAAAGCCTTTTCAAAGTCGATGAAACTTAAATTTATGTCTTTCTGCCATTCATTAGCTTGTTCTAGGATGATTCTTAAGGTGCATATGTGATCTATAGTAGAGCGTTTAGCACGAAAGCCTGCTTGGTTACTTCTCAGTTTCTTGTAAATTCTTCTTTCATTCTTTCGAGCAGAATTTTTGTTAGCACCTTGGATGAGGCGCTTAATAGAGTTATTGCACGCCAATTTTTACAGTTACTCAGATCTCCCTTCTTTGGTATTTTTATTATCAGTCCCTTTTTCCATTCTTGTGGCAGTTCTTCGTTGGCCCATATTTTATTTAAAAGTTTATGTAGCATATCTATGGCTTGTTCGGTGTCTGCTTTTATCAGGTCGATAGGTAAATTATCTGTTCCTGCGGATTTGCCATTCTTTAATAATTTAAGTGCGTTGGCAATTTCCTCTCTTTTAATTACCCCAGTGTTAACCTCTAATTCTTGTATTTCAATTTGCTCATCCAATTCTTGGGTTCGGTCATGTTTGGCGTATATTTCTTCAAAGTATTCTCTCCATCTTTGAGTTATTTCTTTCTCAGATTTAATTAATTTTCCTTTTTTATCTTTTATTTCTCTTACACTTCTTGCTCGATTGCCTGTTAGGTTTCGTATAATCGTGTATTGTGTTCGTAGATCATTATCTTGTGCTGCTTTCTCTGCTGATTTTAGCATTTCGTTTATGTAATTCCTTTTATCGTTTCTGCATGCCTTTTTCACTTCTATGTTTTTTGCTTTGTATTTTCTTTCAAGGATTTCTTCCCTTGTTCCTTCTTTTTGCAATATGTCTTTCTTGATTTTCTTTCTTTCTTCTATAAGCTGTAACGTGTCTTTAGTTATCTATTTTTTATTTTTACTTTTTTTCAACCCGATTGTTTCGTCTGCTGTCTTCATCATGACCTCTTTGGAGTTTTTCCATATTTCTTCTACAGAGTCTCCATTACAGTGGTGTATATTTCGGTTTACTTTAAGTCTGTCGGTGAATATTTTGCTTGTTTCTTCTTGCTTTAGGGTTTCTACATTGAATCTTTTTCTTCTGGTAGTCTTGCGATTATTTTCTCTGGCTAGTTTCATCTTTAATTGGGCCCTGATAAGCATGTGGTCAGAATCCACATCTGCACCCCTTAAGGCCTGACATCTTGTAGCCAGCTTCTCCATTTTAATTCAATTAGTATATGGTCGATTTGGTTCTTATATCTACCACCCGGTGATTTCCAAGTTTCTTTGTGGATCTGCTTATGTTTAAAAATACTGCCACCTATAATGAGCTCATTCTGTTCACAGAATTCAATTAATCGATTTCCGTTGTTATTTTTCCTTCCTAGACCTTCTTTTTTCATTACATGTTCATATCCTATATTATCATTGCCAATCTTGGCATTGAAATCTCCAATTATCATTTTTATATCTCTTTTATACTTTTTGTTTATATTATTGTACGTTGCTTGCAATTTTTCATAAAACTCTTCCTTTTCTGCATCATTATTTTCATTTGTAGGAGCGTAAACGTTGATCACTATTAGGTTATAGTACTTTGCTTTGAGTCTAGCCCAAATAATTCTCTCAGATGATGGTTCCCATTCCATTAAAGCATTTTTTTCTTCTTGAGATAAAAGTATTGCTACACCCTTTTCGTGTTTCGCATTTTCAGATGTATTCCCAGAATAAATCATTAATTTTTGGTCTCCTACTCGAGTTGATCCGCTGCCGTTCCAGTGTGTTTCGCTTAAACCAATAAATTTCAACTTGTAATTATCCATTTCTTGGCCTACTTGCTCTAATCTGCCGTTTTCATATAAGGTTCTTACATTCCATGCTCCAATGGCTATGGTTTCTCTTGTGTCAATTTAGGTCTTGTCAGTTGTGTTCGGTCTATTTCTTGTATTTTTATTCACTGCCTTTTTCATTGCAATATCCGTCATCGTTTGTGAAGTGTTTTGTGGGTGGTTTTCAGGTGCTAGTTTTTTGGATTCCCTTCTGGACTTTCCTCTAGCTGGTTACTGTTTTTATTCCATTTCATTGTTTTCCCATTTATTATTAGCTTATTAAATTTTACTTTTACATTTTTACCCTTATTTGCTTCTTCATGGCCAACTTGTCTCATTTTTTTTTGTACTTGCAAATCTTCTTTGGTCATATCGTTGTTGATGAACACTCTCCTGTCTTTTGCATGTTGTAGTTTCGCTTTGTTTTTCATAACCGTTTCTTTCTCATGATGGTTTGGTAGCTTAACTAAACATGTTTTTTCTCCTAATTTTATTACTTCATCAATTTTAACCTTAATATTCATTTCTGCTTCCATGAAATTACCTATGGTCTGCCTGAGTATGTCCCTGTCGTTTGTATCAATTTGCAAACCTTGTATTACGACGTTGTTGGCTTTCCTTTCTTTTTCTTATTTTTCTAGTCGTAGCTTCGTGTCAGTCAGTTCTTTCTTCATTTCATCCTTCTCGATTTGCGAATTTTGATTTGCCTGTTTGACCTTTTCTATTTCGTCTCTGAGTTCTCTTAACTCTTTCCAGTACTCCCTTTGGTCTTCTTTTATATCTTTGACTTCTGCTGCTAGATTTTTTGTTTCTTCAGTTAGATCTTGCATCATTCTAATTATTTGATCTAGCTTCTTTTCTTGGTTATGGCTATCAATTGCAGTTCTAGCCGTTTTTTTACTTTCGTTGAATGTTCCATCGTCTCCTTCTCTGCCTCTTTTTTTATTTCATCCGATGTATCTGAGTCCATTATTTTTTATTTGTTAACTTCTAGCCTTAATATTGTTTGTAGCTATAATATTTTAGTATAACAGTATATAACAACAATAACAATAAATCGATATCACCTATAGTTATTCTTAAATATTTAAATCCAATCCTGTAATATATTTCTCTGTCTATTTGAAAAATAATAAAATATATCTATTGTAATTGACCAAGTAATTGATAGGTTACTGGTTTTATTATCAGTATTAGCGCGTAAAAAACTTCGGCTGTTCAACTCAGCGGACCTAGGTTTTTTATCGGATATACTGATGGCTTACATTTATAATGATGTATATAAAATAATTAAATATTGGTTCAATCTTACTTTAATGCTGCTTAAAATAGTTTCAGATAACACTTTATCACCCTTATTTTCACTATCAAATCACTAAAATAATTTAATTGTTCTGTTTTCGTCTGATTTTGAAGATTTAATTTATACATACACTTATACATAGTAGGTTCATTAATTCAGTATTTGGGGTGTTTAGACAAATAAGTTGTTCTTTTGAGTAAGTGTATTCCCAAATCTTTCCTTAGGCATTAGTTGTGTTACTTAGATTCTGGAATATTTCCTGGATAAATCTATGTATGTGAGAACGCGTGAATCTGCAATTTTATTTAAAATTGTTGCTCGTTCTCGTCAACTTTTTTTTCCTATCACTTATCATCTTTGTCTCCTATCATTTATCATGGTGTCATAGAATTCACCATTTATTCTTTTTCTTTCTTACTTATTATTATATTATTGGTACTTTATCTGAGTCTGGTTATTCTCATACATCTGTTGTAGCAACATGCTATAGTTCGCGAATACCAGCACGAATTAAGTTTATGTAGTTTCTATAATATTTTAGTCAGTACACTTTAGATATTTATCTTACCTTTGATTTAGTTTGGTTACATCTCTGTTACTCAGGCTGTTATCAATTTTTATTCTGACTTATTTTGGATTACTTAGTTTGGATAGGCTCATGTTACCGGATGAGGGTGTATGTAGAGCTAATTTATTTATTTTGTTCAGTATTATTTACCATTGGATCCAATAATTTAGTTTATTTAGTATTATTAAGAATTAGTCCATAAATTTGCCTGATCTTTCTTCTTTGGATATGCCCTTATATAAATCTGGTGTCCATTGATAGTCCGATTTTGGATAAGTGTCCGGTTCTTCATTTATTTTGTGTATTTGGTTGGATAGGTTCGTATTACCGGATGTGGGTGTACGTAGACCTGATCTGTTTATGTGGTTTAGTATTGGTGTGAATTGGTCCATAAATTTGCCTGGTCGTTCTTTGGATATGCCTTTTATGAATCTGGTGTCCACTGATAGTCCGACTTTGGTTTAAGTGTCCGATTCCACATTTATTTTGGTTATTGACTTTTGGATTCCTTTGGTATGTTTATTATTGGTATTAGTTGGCATTGGTGAGAATTGTTCCCTGAATCTTCCTAATTGTTCTTCTCTGGATATACTATTATGAATCTGGTGTCCATTGTTAGTTCAGTTTTGGATTAAGTGTTCAATTCTTTACTTATTTTAGTTATTGGATTTTTTTTATTCACTTTGATATATTTACTTGTGATATGGTTCGAATTGGCTCACACCTTTTCCTGGTTGTTCCGTCCTTGGATATATCCTTTATAAATCTGATGTCCATGGATAGTTCAATTTTGGTTTGGTGCTCAATTCGACACTTAGCATTACAGTCGAACCCGCTTATTGGAATAGCCTTCGTGCCAAGCAAAAGTATTCCTATAACCGGGATATTCTAATAACCGATCATTTATGCCTGGTAGAAACGTTTCGGCAACTCAAATTTCTATTCCTTAAACCGGGATATTCCTATAACAGGTATTCTAATAAGCGGGTTCGACTGTATTATGAACTTTAGTACAATATTTAGTTTTGTTTGGCTTTTAAGCAATATGTTAATATTTGGTAGCAGAGAGTAACATAGTAACATTTTAGTATGAATTTGAGTCATATTTATATTTATTTATTTTTTCCTTGAACATTAGTTTATGCTTATTGGTAATCTTGCGAATCAACGTGGATTGTTAGACTATTGTAAATTTAATTGTTAATATTTTGAAGTTTAAAAAAAAATTTTTTTTAAGGACTAATTAAAAAGGACTCCTCATGTGACGTCACACTGTACGGAACATAGTTGTTGAACCGTTGCTTGTCGTTTAATTCGTGTTCCGTGAGAGTTTGACGTTTTCCTCTTTGACTGAGAGAGGAATGAGAGACACTTGGCCGGTGGCTGTGAGGTTGACAGGTTGGTGTTGGTAGTTAGTACCATAGAATGGCGGTTGATTTCATCAAAATTAATTTTTATTTGAACTAAGTTTCAAAGTCTAGTGAAAAGTTACCACCACTTGTTTCCTGGAGTAAGGATGGGAGGATACCACCATCAGTGGAAGAGGAATAAAAAATTAACCGGTAAATCGTTTTTCTAATAATATTTTTAGTTAACCTTGAATATATGAAATAGTTGGTTCGTTGTTAAATTTTCTTAGCCAGACCATTAGGTGAAGAATGTATATTATTTCGATCTTTATATTATCTTTATATCGATCTTTTACATTAATGTGATTTTTGGTTTCACATAACCAAACATTTTTGAAGTCACCAAATTAATATTGGAAATAATTATCATTACTCCTCTGTAGGTTTTAAATTTACTGAACATCCAATATTTTTATAAATTCTATATATTTTTACAGATATTCCCTCAGATAAATCATCTTCAAATTTCACATTCATTATTTGTTCATGTCTTCAAACTCAAAATAGTTTTTTTTTCTATATTATTGCTTCTAAAAAGTTTTCCTCAATTATTTCGTCTTCTCTTTACTTTTGCTTACCGGTTTATATGAGAAATCAAACGAAGTATATGTTTTTAGTCATTTGGAAGAAATCTAACCCTCATGTGAAGTCGTACCCACCTTGACCACCTAGGCAAGCCACCTTGACCACATAGGGAAGCCACCTTGACCTTATTGCAGCCATCGTCAAGTCAATCTGGGAGTATGTCATTGGGAGCAAGCTTTGGGGAGCATTCCAGCTCAATTTTCGTCTTCGCACCTGGATCTACAGGAGGCTAATTTTGCGCCATCTTGGTGCTCATTTTGGGATACAGTAGCAGACTTTTTAGGAATCATTGGGATTCGTTTGGGAACAATTAGTGTGGTGACTTTAAGTAACTATGGTTTTTATATTTCAGACATTTATTTGATACATTATGTTTACTAATTGCCTTTTTCAGATTTAGCGTTACCTTTGTTTTATATGACATATTTGTTTAGTATTGTATTTGGTTTCCAAACTATTGCAAGTTATCGATGGTACGTTACATTGTGCACAAGGTAATAAGCCTAGAAAATTAGGTTTTATATTTTATTATTGGTTTGATATCTATTTTTGTAATATTACTTGCTTGTTTCCCAAATATTTTCTTATTTATTCGCTTTATTTCATTTGTTCGGTTAATTCGTCGTTACTTTATTTTATTGCATTTGCTCGGGTAATTTAGGTCATCGTGTATTATTTGCATCTTTGTCAGTTTCAATTTAGTGGTACGTAGCAAGCGTACTATAACCATTTGGTAGAAGACTCATGTGAGTTGTACCATATATGTAAGTGAGAGGTACTTATGTAATTTTGTAACAGATAACATTATTGTAGTTATCTCAAATAATATAACTTTGTATAACTTATGTCATTTTAGGGTCACATGATATGCACTTGTGTAACTCAGAGATTGTCAAAAATCTAGTAGTTGATTTTAATAAATATTTATTTATGTTGTATATCAATTATTTTTATTACTCCTTTATGTTCATTATTAATGATTTAAATTTATTTAATATTTAACAGCAGTGTAAGATACCTGGGAGAATGATCGAAGATCATTTTCATGGCGCCCATGATTAGTTAGTTTGATTTATTTTGTTCGTCTTTAGCAATTATTCATTTTCATTCATTTTCAGTACATTATTCTTATTTTATTATTTCACCTTTTAGTCATCATTACTATCTACTTAGAGCTACTGTTCTTCGACAGGCTGTAACAAATTTGTGAGGAACTTCTATTTGAGTAACAGTTGGGTGAAATATCTAAACTCCAACAGAAGTAGGCAAAGAAGGGGAAGCAAGTGTATTGGAATGAAGGGGCTTCTATATTGGGAAGCAAATGTAACAAAATACTACCTTTGCGTACAAGGAGTACTTGTATGGGAATGTGAATTGAAAGAGTCAGATGGTGAACTATTGACAGAAACAGAAGTAGAAGGATGAAACTGAATGTAGTTAGGCTAGCAGGGTATAGAAGAGAATGAGCACTTGATACTCAAGGATTGTTTCGGCCAATTTTCATGCCGTCAAAGACAGTAAATCTGCAGAATATAGATGATGGCTATAAGGAGAATATTAAAATGAACAGAGGCTAGAAAATATAGAAGAATATAACTTGTGGGCGCTAGTAGAGCGTAGACGATGGCTCTACCAGGTATCCTATACTGCTGCACTCGTACTAATTGGTTGCTATGAGAATAAAATTAGTAAATATCGTAAAATATGACAACAACTAGGTAACAAAAAAAATATTTTACAACCCAATCAATAGTATATTTCAATTTTATCTATATGTACAATAAATTAGTATACCAATAATGTATTCCCTAAAATTAACCCAAAAAATTATTTTACTAACATAGTATGTACAATCTACAGTCTACAGCTAGAGTAAAGTTTAAATGCAAGAGGAACAAAGTCCAACCCTAAAAATTGGTTTGAAATGACAAATCCAATTTATGATACAAAAATGAACCGACACGCTACTCGAGATAGAACTCCTTATCTTCACGTGCGGTTATAATAATAATAGCAAGTTAAATGGTCAATCTACCCAGAGGGGGACAAAAGCCAGGGTTAATTAGTTAAGATGTATATAAAAAAAATTACCAAATTTCTCCGGATATTTGAGCTCAATAACCTTACAGTTGAGAAAATAAACAAAAGAAATAAATTGATTAAAGAAAATATGCAAATTTTAAGCCTTGAAGAGGAGGTATTATTTATTATTAAAAAATTGAAAATATTTAAATTGTTTCTTTTGGTTTTGGTTTGAAAAAAAATATGTAAATATAACTTAAGTGGAGTATGATGTAAACTTATTTAATATGCTATTTTTAATAAATATTTAATGTCCCAATTATGATAAAAATTAATGTTCTTGATAATAATATAAAAAAAAAATACTTAAACCACTGTCCACTGTCCAATACCAAAACTTCCCTGTCCCTTCCCAATGTCCAAAAAAAATGATAACTAATGACTGAAGACCCAACTCAAAACGATGATTCCATCCTATAATACCCAGTGACTGCTGCTAGATCCCCTGATTCATTCCCTGACGGTCTTGGGATGAAACTATGTAATTGCTTCCAAGTGGCTAAAATAGACAAACCCATTGTTAATTTGGGTAATCAATCTTATGGAAACAGGAAATAAGTTGGGAGTTAAACCTCCAATAAAAATTGGTCAGGATCGATTTGAAGAAGTATTGTTTTTCTTGTGTACAAAAACCTAGGTACAACTTGACCTTGAATAACTTTATGGAATTTTATATAGAAACATGTGGATTTAAAGCTAGGAATGATATTAAAAGTTATATCTATAAATAGTTAGTCGAAATATACAGGGTGTCCCGAAAAGAAAATTATACCACAGATTCTGGGGTCAAAAATAGGTTGATTGAACCTCACTTACCTATATACAATAGTGCATACAAAAAAAGTTACATCCCTTTGAAGTTACAAAATGAAAATCGATATTTTTTCATATATCGAAAACTCCTAGAGGTTTTTTATTGAAAATGGACATGAGGAATTTTTATCGCAGCCACATCTTAAAAAAAATTATAGTGAAATTTGTGCACCCCATAAAAATTTTATGGGGGTTTTGTTCCCTTAAACCCCCCCAAACTTTTATGTACGTTCCAATTAGATTATTATTGTGGCACCATTAGTTAAACACAATATTTTTAAAACTTTCTTGCCTCTTAGTACTTTTTCGATAAGCCAGTGTTTATCGAGATAGTTTGAATATTTTTCGTATCCACCACCTATTTGTATATGGTTAAGTACGATTATCGACACCTGTTAATAATCTGAAAATTTATTTATAACTTAAATTTTTTGGTATATTTTGAAAAAGAAGCCATATCTCGATAAAAGTTGACTTATCAAAAAAAGACTAAGAGGCAAAAAAGTTTTAGAAACACTGTGTTTAACTAATGGTACCACAATAATAGCTTAATTGGAACGAACACAAACATTTGGGGGGTTTAAAGGAACAAAACCCCCATACATTTTTTATGTAAATATAGTAAAAAGGAAGCCGTATCTCGATAAAACTGGCTTATTGAAAAAATACTAAGAGGCAAAAAAGTTTTAAAAACGTTGTGTTCAACTAATGGTACCACAATAATGAATTAATTGGAACGTACACAAAAGTTTGGGGGGTTTAAGGGAACAAAATCCCCATAATTTTTTATGGGGTGGACAAATTTCAATATAATTTTGTTTTAAGGTGGTCCTGCCATAAGAATGATACATGCCCCTTTTTAATAAAAAATCTCTGAGAGTTTTCGATATATTGAAAAAAATCGATTTTCATTTTGTAACTTCGGAGGGCTGTAACTTTTTTTACTAAGGTACTAAGGTAAGTTAGGTTCAACCGAACTATTCTTGACCCCAGAATGTGTGGTATAATTTATGACCATTCTTTTCGGGACACCCTGTATAATAATGACAAGAAGAAATGAAAAGAATTTATGGAAATTATAAATTTTCCGGTCATCAATATGGCTTCCTATATGAATGAACTCATGATAAAAACTCACCCGATAGCGATTCTCCCAAATTTTTACCAAATTAATACTTTTCTTCGTCAATAAAAACAGAACAAAACTTTCTCCTCCTTCAACTTAATTAAGATAGCTTCCGTATTAAAAAAAAATAATTTAAGGTGATTCCTTTTTTTATTCAAAAAGCCACCGGCCACTTGGAACTTATTTATTTGAAGGTTCAGCTAACAGTGAAACTTTTTAAAAATTTGACAGTCCTCCTTCATACTTGCGACGGCGGCTACTCGTGGAACTAATGTCCAGTGTTGGCGGTGTTGCAAGATGGAAAAGTAACATTTTATAAATATTAAATTATTAATGATTTTAATTAAAATATTTCCATTAAGTAACGTTACGTTACAAGGCATGCAAACGAGCCGTATCCATCCTTGAGTGTCAAGTTGTTCTCTTGCATCTCTTGCTAGCCAACTCTACTCCGTTTGCCTCTGTCTCTACCTACTTCTACTTCTATCCCTTTTAATCCCCTTTCTTCAGTACTACTGCAAAGTAGTATTTTTTCCTACTGCGGCTTCTCAACGTAGAAGCCACTTCACCCTTTTCTTTACATCCCATCTATTAGCAGTTTTGTCCCACTACTTCCTTCTCATTTTTCCTTACTTCTGTTGGAGTATATATCTTTCTTTTTACTTTCACTCCAACAGAAGTTTTCTTATTTTTGTTATACCTGGTCAGGGTCAGCACTTTCTCGACCGGCTGACACGATCGAGAGCTCATGTTTATATGGGTATCAATATCAAAATAAACATATATATTTTGTGTTTATTATCGTGTATTATCAGCGTAACTGAAATTATTTAACGAATTCGCGATAAGTTTGCTATAGAATACCTTATAACATAAGATGGCTGTGTATTTTGACGACAAAACCGGTAAAGGTAAGTAAAAGATATTTTGTTTTTTATAAGTATTTATTTTATGGTAACGGGGTTTGTGGTATAGATAAAGTCTCAACTTAAAGATAATAAGCACGATTTAAGAAATTATTGGCTTGTTTGTAGAGATTTTGTCCCGTAATATTTGAATATCACGATATAGTGAGTTGTCGTCACACATTCAATTTTCAATAGCAGGAAATTAAAAATACTAAATATTATTTATTGGTTTGACTTTCTATTGTTTTTCTCTATTTGGATTATACAAGTGTTTTTCTAATTACAGGTGTGCCTTTTACCCACGATTTGGCTCTGGAGTTGTTAAATATGGCTATAAGTCTAAAATAGAAGATTTAGATGACGATGATTTTGAAGTTCAAATATTTGAAAATGACACCGATGACACGGATATTGAAGAAAGTGTATTGGATAAAGAATCTGTATTGGATGAAGAACGTGTTTCTTCAACCAGCTCTTCTTTAGCAAGGAGGCAATGGAAAGACACGACCTTTCAGCAAAAAAAAATTTGTTTTATTTTAGTCAGTATATAATAGCATGTTAACAAATTATAGAAATAATTTTTATTTGATACTAATAGTGTTTTACGTTTAATAAAAGTGAATTTTTTTATACACTCACGATCCTGCCTTCATAGAACATAAGCCGAGAGCGCACGAACGTGACAAGAAATTATTGGCTTGTTTGTAGAGATTTTGTCCCGTAATATTTGAATATCACGATAGTGAATTATCGTCACACATTCCCCCTTGGGGTAGGGGACCCCAAGCGGGGATTTTTGCAGTTACTCGAGCGCGTCACATTATTATAAGGGGAGAAACCTGGTACCCTGCAGATGTACCTCTACCATATAATGGCTCTTAACACAGTGAAGTTCGTTAACCTTTGTCGAGCGGCATAATTTTACACCGTTAACAGACGGCATAGGTATAACTGTACCTGTTATACATTTTCTTAAAAATTCGTTATACTAAAGGAAAATATATGTTAAATTTAAGATAATATTATTTATTACTAGCATAACTGGTAAATAATTGTTGAATGTTGCAATAAATAAATAATAATATTCGGTAATTTGTTCTTGAACAGATTTATAAAAAAATGTTAGAAGCCTCTATGGCATGACCGCTCTTATATATCGTAGATTATTGAAATTACTACAACAATAAACTGGAAAATAGTGGTCGTAAACAAATTCTAGGAAGAGTAGCATTGCATTGTATTTCGATTGGAAACATAGATCTCATCCCCATTTAGTTGTTTGGTGTTTGTCAATACGAGAATACCTAAACATTATCATGAATAATAGTGATTATACATCTAGTCTACCGAAATGGGGACAAAAAGGTGTGGATTATGGAGTATCTTCCACTAATACGTGTAGCAATGTCTTGTAATCCTTTCAAGACCATCCTATGATTTATATGATTTGACAACGAAAATACCCGCGAAGATCGCAAAAAAACCGATAAAGCTGCACTCATACGAGATATCTGGACAATGATGAATAAAAATTTGTAACAACTCTCCAAACCATCCCAATACATAACCACCGATGAACAATTGTTTCCATTTAGAGGCCGTACAAATTTTACACAATACGTTCCAAACTCGCAAAATATGGGATCAAAGTATTTTTGCCTTGTGATGCATCAAACACTTATCTCGTACAAGATCATCTTTATATTGGAAAAACAGCATAATATTATAGTTCCCTACAAGTTTACGTTGGCAAACAAACAGTTTTGGATCTGGTCACGCCTTATAAAAGTTATGGGCGGAATGTTACCACAAATAACTTTTTTACCAGTTTAGAATTCGCTAAATTCATTGCACATAACGTTAGTAGGGCTAGTAGGCACAGTTCGAAAAAATAAGAGATTTCTACCCAAAAATGTGCAAGCAAACAAGGAAAAAGCTGGTTTTCCACAAATTTTGTATATAATCATAATGCTAGTGTATGCTCTTATATGGTGCCAAAGAACAAAGCAGTAGTGTTACTCTCACCCATGCATATGACAGATAAAGTAGAAGACAGTGAAGTATCGAAGGCGGAATAATTATTCATAATCCGTTACAAAAAACAAAGGACTAACGCAGAATATTTTTGAACGATCATTCTAAAGATATTTGGTTGCCTTCATTTCAATCCCATTTCGATCCTTGATCGAAACAGAGTATGCATTTGCTGTAGATACTCATGTAGACAGACCGTAGATGATATCAAACAATTCGCGACCAAGCAGTGGATGAGAATTGCCAAGAGTAGAAATCGATGGAAGCAAATGGAAGAGGCTTATGTTCAGCAGTGGACAAACACAGGTTGAAGAAGAAGAAGAAGATCCCCCTCAAGTATCTCACAGCATTTGTGGATCTACTCTAGTAACCGAAAGTTGTCATGGTTAGGGAAACGAACGGTAAAACAATGTAAAACAAGAAATACTTGTGTAGTATGTTTTCTACCTGTATGTGACGAACATTCTTTGTCTAAAACGATATGTATGTGTTGCGAAAATCAACACTAACATTTATTTTTGTATTTTGATTCAAATAAGCTATCAGTTAAATACAAAATATATTGTTTTTTTATTATTTATGTAAAAAAAATGTACAGGATACAAATGTACCTACCTATGCCGTCGTTTAAGGGGGTAGGAACTATTTAAACCTCCTTCTGGGAACTGAATAAAGACTTTTTTGTTAAATTTGGCTCACATAATCTACTGGATAAACGTAGAGATGTCACAAAATTTCAAGTCTCTACCTCTTTGAAAAAAAAAAAGTTACTCAAAAGTTACAATTGTACCTATGCCGCCCGACGAAGGTTAAGGGAGGCCCGAAAAAAAATCTATCCTTAAAAATACTCGAAATTGTTAGATTAAGATAAGGTAAGTTAAGTACATGCAAAAGAGTGTATATTTCAAAAATCTGACGATTTGAGCGGGGCGTAAGGAAATGAGTGAGTCAAAATTTTCACAAAATAAAAGCGAATATTTCGCGAAGTGAACGTCAGATCGAAAAACTAAAAAATAAGTCTTCAATAATTTTCAGAAATCTATCGAATGGTACTAAACATGACCCTCTACACAGAGAGAGGGGGGGTAAAATTAAAATTTTAAATACAAACACCGCGATATTTTGAAAAATGAACATCAGATCGAAAAACTCATTATGTCGCTGAAACTGAAATATCGCACGGTAAAATTTTTGTTGAGTGTACAGAGGGAACTACTCCGGGACTGATAACCTTTAAAGAATAATTCTTGTGGCGCCACCATCGTTACTTCGGTTAGCTTACGTTAGTTAGTCTAAAACTGGCTATACATTATGCACGATTAGCGATTCGTGATGCGCGATTCGCGATTCGTGGGCAGTGCACGCATAGTGTGTAGCGGCTAGTTCGTTGAGTGATTCGCGATTCGTAATGCGCGATGCGCGATTCGCGGTCAGTGCACGTTAGTGCACGAATAGTGTGTAAGGTCTTGTGCGTTAAAAATCGATTCATAAACAACATGATTCGTGTGTGCACAGTAATTCGCTCTTGGGAGCGGTAAATTAACGAATATCAAAGGCTGTGCATCAAAACAAATCGCTGATTCACCGAAATGTACATAGTTAATGCGACCATAAAACACCATCGAGTAAATCTTCGTAAAACTCGGTACATTCTCTAATTTAGTATACTCTGCAATAATTATATGCGTTTTTTTATATACCTTTTATTTGTTTATATAATAATAGATAATATATTTTTACAGTAAATTTAAAATAAGAAATACAGATATTTTCTAAAAAGCGGAACATTTTTAGGAATCGGTGGAACGCAGGACCTTTCAATAAAAAAACGGTACCGTTCCGCCAAAATCTAGAAGAGTGGTCGTTTTAAATTATTAACGTATGTTAAGCTGGCTACAGACTATGCACGATTCGCGATTCGTGATGCGCGATGCGTGATTCGTGGTAGTGCGTAGTAATTCGATATTATCTCGCTACACACTATGCACGATTCGCGATTCGTAATGCGCGATGTCTGGCCTGATTCATCGCAGTTTCAAATTAGTTCACTGAGTGTAAGCACCAGCATCAGATATAATTATTTTTAAGTTGTATGTATTTATACATATTTCTGCACTGAAAATATGGAGAGTGACGATGATGTGGCAATAGCTAGTGCTATTTTTGTAATCATGGCGCAAAAGAAGAAGAAGAAGGTTGTAAACAAACGTAAAAAACGCAGATGATGGAGTGTATCACTAAAAAAAGTTTATTAATGGCAAGCTAAAAATTTGTTAATAGGTTAACGGTGTCTCGTCGGACAAACTGTGATATATGGGAACACTGGAACAGGGGAAGTTTTAATTGTGGAACGGGTTAAAAATTTAGAACGCCAGACTACAAAAACGTCCCATGTATTTTGTCGAACAGAACTTCCAATTGATTTGTTACCCTTTCATTAAACTCTCATGCAAAAATCAGACTGGTATTTATCACCAACGGGGCATTTTAATAAGTCCGACACGTAGAACAATATCAAATGACAGGAATTATGACAGGTGATAAATAGCAGTCTGATTTTTTGCATGAGAGTTTAGTGAAAGGGTAGCACATCAATTGGAAGTTCTGTCCGACAAAATACGTGGGACGTTTTCGTAGTCTGACTTTCCAAATTTTTAACCTGTTCCACAATTAAAACTTCCCCTGTTCCAGTGTTCCCGTAGATCAAAGTTTGTCAGGCTAGACACCGTTAAGCTATTAACAAATTTTTAGCTTGCTGTTAATCAACTTTTTTTTGGTACACGGGATCCAGGCCTATATACTTAACGCAAATTTTACATATGTATATGATAATAATTAATAAATGGTGCAGAATTTTATTTACGTGAAAGAATGTTGTTTGTATAAAAAAAAACAGATAATAATCGTTCGATTCAGTACAGCGAATCTCTATTTCAAGATCCTAAAATAATGGGAACTCAAATTGACATTAATTATAAAAACTATTATTGTTTTTTCCTTAAAAATTAATATTGATCGTTTTTCGTGGATGATTTTCTAAGTTCAATTATTTATATTTAATTTGTTTAATAATTATTAAAATACTAAATACTGCACAATTGAATTACAATTGTTTTTAATTCCACTAAAAAACAACAAGAACGCGGACTTAACACCACATTTTCATTCCAGACCAGGGCATTTAGCACTAAAAACACCCGAATAAATAAATTTTTAAATACAGCACCTAGAGACTTGCAGTTTTTTGCAATATGTTCAGGATGACGTCAGGAAAAAAGTCTACTATTCAAAAGTGGGTGGAAATGCATAATTGCACTGTAAAGTGCATAAACTGCATCCAAAATTGCATAAATATAAAAATAATGTCAAAATCAGTATACTAAGGAACAAAATTTATTATTTGTTGGGGGGGGGGGGGGGTTTGGGAGTCACTGAATATGATTACGCCATCAGAACTGATCCCAGGCTCACCTGGTCAAGAGACGTCATCTTCTGGAGTTTCGATGGTTTTCGGCATTAAATCTATGCAAACGGATTACTCGGGAGTTTTAGGGGTCGCTAAATACGAATATGATATCCGAATTGACCCACGGAGTACCTGGTGCCCAGGATCGCTACTAAGGCACGTCATCTTCTGGAGTTTCGAGGGATTTCGGCACTAAATTGATGTAACTGGACTACTAGGGGAGTTTTTGAGGTGGTTAAACACAAAGATGCCATCAGGCTAGACCTTAGGATCACCTGGTGCCCAAGGCTAGTGTAAGGGACGTCATCTTCTGGAGTTTCGAGGGCTTTCGGTATCAAATTGATGCAAACGGATTACTTACGGATTTTTGAGGTCGCTAAACACGAATATGCCATCAACACCTACTCCCTGTGCACCTGGAGCTCAAGCTCACTGCAAGGGGCATCCTCTTCTGGAGTTTGAGATATTTCTGCATTAAATTGATAAAAATGGATTACGCGGGGGGTTTTTGGAGTCGTTAAACACGAATATGCCATCAGAACAGACCTCTAGACCACCTGGTGGCCAAGGTCATTGCAAGGAACGTCATCTTCTGGAGTTTCGAGGGCTCTCGGTATTAATTGATGCAAACGGTTTACTTACGTGTTTTTGGGGTTGCTAAACACGAATATGATATCAGAATTGAACTCCGGAGTATCTGTTGACGAGGATCGCTACTAGGGCACGTCATCTTCTGGAGTTTCGAGGGTCTTCGGAATAAAATGGATGCAAATAGATTACTCGGGGAGTTTTTGAGGTCGCTAAATACGAATATGCCAATAGAACAAACCCACGGAACACCTGGTGCTCAGGATCACTGCAAGGGACGTCATCTTCTGGAGTTTCGAGAAATTTCGGCATTAAATTGATGCAAATGGATTACTGAGGGCTTATTGAGGTCGCTAAATACGAATATGCCATCAGAACTGAATCCCGAAGAACCTGGTGCCCAAGGTTATTGCTAGAGACGTCATCTTCGGGAGCTTCGAAAGTATTCGGTACAAAATTAATGCAAACGGATTACTCATAGGTTTTTGGGGTTGCTGAACGCGAATTGTCGCGAATACGCCATCACATCTCACCCTCGGAGCACCTGGTGCCTATTGTAGGTCATCTTCTGTAGTTCCGAGGGTTTTCGGCATTCAATTGATGCAAACGGATTATTTACTAATCGGATTTTGGCGTTGTTGAACACTATTTATTTATTTTATTTATCGTATGGCATAGATACAACAAGAACACATAATTTTAAAAAAAAGTATATAAAACACTACATGAAGTATCACAAACGAACATCTAATGTATTAATATACTGTAAAACATTTTCGGTCGCATTCAGGAACTCATCGAAAACTCCAGGGTATCGCCTTCGGGGGCATTCCTCAATAATGTGGCGGATGGTCTGCCGTTGCGCACCACAATCACACTCAGGAGTAAGGGCCTTTCCCCATCTATGCAAGCTGTCAGCACATCTACCGGTCCCTGTCCTTATTCTGTTCAGCGCCGTCCATGTATTGCGGGGCAGTTCAAAGCCTGGCGGTTTCTGATCGATACAGGCCATTTGGTGTGATTCCTGTGGTGAGTCGCTCTCCCATTGTCTTCTCCAAGCGTTGGTGAGGTCGAAATGTTCCTGATGTAGGGAGGTGGCCCTTAACAATGGGGGATATCTGGAGCGCAGTCTTTTCATTTCGATATCAAGCTTATCATGGTGGATGGGTAGTTGATGGTTAGCCTCGATTTTTCGATATTCTCTGAGAAGAGAATGACTTCTTCTTAGTTTAGGCGGTGGAATGTGACTCAGAATGGGAAGCCAATAGTTCGGTGTTGGTCGAATTGTACCTGAGATCATTCGCATTGTCTGGTTTAATTGGGTGTCAATGATCTTCGTGTGTTTGCTATTGAGCCATACCGGCGAAGCATATTCAGCCGCCGAGTATACGAGTCCGAGAGCGGATGATCTGAGTACGGAGGCTGAGGACCCCCATGTGGTGCCACATAGCTTTTGGATTATATTATTTCGCGTCTTCAGTTTTTCTGCCGTTCTTTGTAGGTGTTTCTTAAAACTTAAGGTTCTGTCAAGAGTCACTCCAAGATATTTTGGTGTTGAGTTATGAGCGAGTAGTCTGTTTTCAAAGTGAACGGAGAGTTTTTTGTTGGCTTGGGCATTATTAAGATGGAAACAGCACACTTCAGTTTTCGTTGCATTGGGCCGTAGCCTCCATTTGCGAAAATATTCACCCATAACAGCAAGGTCATCCGTCAGTATTGTCTCTGTAACATTCATGTTATTATGTCTTGCTGCAATGGCCCAATCGTCAGCGTACCCAAATTTCTGCGAAGTTGTCCTAGGTAGGTCCGCGATGTATAAATTAAAGAGTAAGGGTGCCAAAACAGATCCCTGTGGCAGTCCATTGCTGAGCTTCATTTGGACACTTCTTAAGTTGCCCATTGTGACGTGAAAAGGTCTGTCGGTGAGCATGCTATCAATGAGTTTGGTTACCTTTTGGCACGGGATGGCACGGATCAGTTTGCAGATTAGTCCTTGTCTCCAGACGGTGTCGTATGCAGCTGATAGGTCAATGAAAGCAACGGATGTTTTTTGCTTTCTTTGAAAACCTGCTTCGATATGTGTTGTTAGGGATAGGATCTGATCTGTGCAGCTGCGGTTAGGTCTGAACCCTGCTTGCTCAATAGGTATCACCCCCAATATGGTGTTACTAATTCTGTTGTGGATTAAGCGTTCCAACAGTTTATAGACACAGCTCAGCAGTGCAATCGGTCGGTAGTTTTGGGGTTGATCATTTGCTTTTCCTGGTTTCAATATGGCTATAATGGAGGCCTTTTTAAGGAAATGGGGGATTTCTCCTGATTTTAATATATCTGTGTAGAAATCAGCCAGCCATTTCCTAGCATATTTGCCACAATGGAGTAAAAATTCTGGATGTATTTTATCGGAGCCGGGTGCCTTTCCAGATTTAATTTCTGATATTGCTGAGGTAATTTCTTCTGGAGTAAACTCGTCAGAGTATTCAGATGTAGGCGGGCATGCAGACTTTAATATTTTTAGGTCTTGTTTTACTTTGGTGGTGTGGTCACGATCTCTAGGTGCCCTTGAGTTTGCTACAATGTGGGAGGCCACTCTGTTGGGAACTATTGGTACTTTGTCTCTAGTTGAGTGTCTGCTACTACCAAGTTTTCTAAGTAAGGACCACGCTTTTCTGCTTGATTTACTAAAGTCTAGTTTTTCCACAGTTTCCATTAGTGTTGAACACTATTACGTCATCAGAACAGACATCAGAGCACCTGATACATAGGACACGTCATCTTCTGTAGTTTCGATAGTTTTCGGTACTAAATTAGTGCAAACGGCTTACTCTTGAGTTTTTGGGGCTGCTGAATATTAAGATGCCATCAGACCCAACGCACGCAGCATCTGGTGCTTAAGGAAGGTCATCTTCTGGAGTTGTGAGCGTTTTCGGTACTAAATTGATGAAAACGGATTACTCATGGGTCTCTCAGGTACCTGAACACTAAAACGCTATCAGAACAGACACCGAAGCACCTGGTGCCTAAAGCATGTTATCTTTTGGAATTTCGAGAGTTTTCGGTACTAAATTGATAAAAAAGGATTACTTTTTGATTTTGGGGTTGTTGAACACGAATAGGGTTTACATGAGGAATTCTGGAGTATCTAGTGATTACGGTAACCACTAATAATGCCAACCCATAATAAAACTCATGTAAAAAAATTAAATATATCAACATAGTAGAGTTCGTATTCCGTAAACCGAAAAACCCATGAGCAATTCGTTTACATCAATTTACCTGGGCACCAGGTATTCCAAAGTTCAATTATGATGGCATATTCGTGTTTAGCGACCCCAAAAACCCGTAAGTAATCCGTTTGCATCAATTTAATACCGAAATCCCTCGAAGCTCCAGAAGATGACGTCCCTTGCAGTGACCTTGGACACCAGGTGATCCGGTGGTCTGTTCTGATGGCACATTCGTTTCTAACAAAACAAAAACCCCCAGGGCTCCAGGTGCACAGAGAGTCGGTTCTGATGGCATTGTCGTGTTTAACAACCTCAATAACCCTCCAGTAATCCATTTGCATCAATTAAATGCCGAAAACTCTCGAATCCCCAGAAGAAGACGTGCCCTAGTAGCGACCCTGGGCATCAGGTACTCCGGAGGTCAGTTCTGATATCATATTCGTATTTACCGACCCCAAAAAACCCGTGAGTAATCAGTTTACATCAATTTAATGCCGAAAACACTCGAAACTCTAGAAGATTACGTGCCTTAGCAGCGATCCTGGGCACCAGGTACTCCGCAATTCAATTCTGATTGCATATTCGTGTTAAGCGACCCCATAAACCCGTAAGTAATCCGTTTGCATCAATTTAATACCGAAAGCCCTCGAAAGTCCAGAAGATGACGCCCCTTGCAGAGACCTTGGGCACCAGGTGATCCAGAGATCTGTTTTGATGGCATATTCGTGTTTAGCCACCTCAAAAACCCCCGAATAGTCCAGTTGCATCAATTTAGTGCCGGTATCCCTCGAAATTCCAGAAGATGACGTGCCTTAGTAGCGACCCTGGGCACCAGGTACTCCGTAGGTCAAGTCTAATGCCATATTAGTACTTATTGACCCCTAAAACCCGTAAGTAATCCGTTTGCATCGATTTAATGTCGAGAACCATCGAAACTCCAGAAGATGACGTCTTTTGCCGTGACCTTGGGCACCAGGTGATCCGGGGATCAGTTCTGATGGCGTAATCATATTCAGAGTCCGAAAAAACCTCCAAATAATAAACTTTGTTCCTTAGTATACTGATTTTGACTTTATTTTTATATTTATGCAATTTTGGATGCATTTTATGCACTTTACAGTGCAATTGTGCATTTCCACCCATTTTTGAATAGTAGATTTTTTTCATGACGTCATCCTGAACATAGTGCAAAAAACTGCAAGTCTCTATGTGCTGTATTTAAAAATTTATTTATTTTGTGCTAAATGCACTGGTCTATTGCGACAAAGCGGGGACATATGAGATGAAATAACAATTACAGTTTAGTTATCTATATTTTATTGTATACATTCATATATTCTTCGAATATAGCGGCAACGAACTAGCCGCTACACACTATGAGTGCACTGCCCACAAATCGCGAATCGCGCATCACGAATCGCGAATCGTGCATAGTCTGTAGCCAGCTTAACAGACGTTAATAATTTAAAACGACCACACTTCTAGATTTTGGCGGAACAGTACCGTTTTTTTAGTGGAAGGTCCTGCGTTCCACCGATTCCTAAAAATTTTCCGCTTTTTAGAAAATATCTGTTTTTCTTATTTTAAATTTACTGTAAAAATAAAATAAAAATCTATTATTATATAAACAAATAAAAGGTACATAAAAAAACGCATATAATTATTGCAGAGTATACTAAATTAGAGAATGTATCGAGTTTTACAAAGATTTACTCGATGGTGTTTTATGGTAAGGTGAACTACGGTGTGATAAATGCAATGCTGAATGTTCGGTCTGATATGGTGCAAAAAATGATATTACTAAACATCTAGCGACAAAGAGGCACAAACGATTTTTAATGACGCCACTTCTTTGTTTAAAATGGAACAATCTTTTCGCATTGATAGCAATCAATGCTAGCATTAGCGAAAGGACTATTTGCTTTCCACGACATAATCAAAATTTCAGATTAATAGATTATACGTCGCAAATGATCAAAACTTTATACGACAAAAAATTTGGATATACAAGGACAAAAACCGAAGCAGTTATGTTTTTTCACCATATTCGTTTTCACGATATGATGCCATATCGTGAAATAGACGTTTTCACCATATATTCTGATGCTTCCAACCACAAAGATTTTTTTATTTGATACACTGCATTTTTACAATCTACTCTATATACAAAGTAATAAATAAATTGTAAAATAAGTCAATTAACATGAGTTAGGTACCGTCCAGTGACGGTTCTCTAAGCATTATTGTGGTAGGTCGTCTGGCCATATCCTCTTCAGTCTTCTTTCACCAAGTGGTTGAGTGAATAAATTATTTATCAATTCGTTGGTGTGGGTGTGGTCAGTGGTGCAATTTTCATATTTTATTAAATGATTCTTTATTAAGTCCTTGACTAGTGGGATGTCCAGATCATTGTGAAGTGTCTGGTTAGATACGTACTGTGGAGCTTTACTTATCATACGGAGTAGTTTGGACTGGAATGTTTGTAGTATCTTCGTATTTGAAGATTTACTGCAGCCCCATAGTTCTTTTCCGTATGACCAAACTGGTAAAAGTATAGCTTTGTATAGAAGCAGTTTATTTTTAAGAGATAACTGAGACCTCTTGTTAAATAGCCAGTTCATATTTTTTAGTTTAAGATCCAATTCTTTACGTTTAGTTTTAATGTACCACAAAGATTAAAAAAATTTCCGACTATTGTTAGATTTTTTTATCCAGAAATAGGAATTAAAATTAGAATATTAGATTTTGTTTCATTGCCGAATGAAACTTCAAAAATAATTTTTGACTCAATAAGTACTATTTTAAAAAGATTAATTTGAATAATAAAATTATTGCTTATTGTGCGGGTAAAATTAACGCAAAGTTCGGTGGAAAAGCTAGAAGAGGCATCAATATCGTTTTTTCGAAACTTAACGAACATTTGAACAAAAACAATGTTGAAGTAGGTTGTGCAGCGCACATTCTACTTAATACGTATGCTATTCAAACAGCATCGACGTATCTGCTTCCAGTTGATGTTGAAAATATTGAAAATAATGTACTGTGCGTTTTAAAAGGTTGAAGGATTTTTGTGAAAGCGCAAAAATCGAATATTAATGAATTCTTGGTGACAGCAAAACAGGCTCTTTTGCCAGCTGTAGAAAATATTTAAAGAACTGCCAAGTATATTGCAACTGTTTTTTTGAAAATGGCTTATCACAAAGGCTTCAGTTCATACACAACCAAGCTACATTATTTCACATTGCTGTGAAAAAAGGGGGAAAATTTCAATTACGAAAGGGTCAAATGAAATTAATAATTACGAGAGAGAAAAATTGATAACGATTATTTCCTTTAATTATTTTAAAACTCATCACTAGGTTGGAAGGACAAAGTCCCACTAAACTACTTGAAATATCTTCATGAATAGACATTTCAATTCAAAGATACTAAAAATTTTCCCCATCTCATCTGAGGTCGCTCTCTTGCTCTCTTTCCTGTACATGGTCTCCATTGTTGTATCGTGGTATTCCACCTATTGTCCGTTTGTCTGGCGTTATGGCCTGCGAAGCTCCATTTTAGCCTGGCTATATGTTGCCTTGCGTCTTTGACTTTTGTTTTATTTCTTACCCAGTTGTTTTTGTTTTTCGTCTGTTAATTTTACTCCTAACACTGCTCTCTAAATGGATCTTTGCGTCTTCATTATCCTTGTTTGCTTTGGTCAAGGTCCATGTTTTTCATGCGTATGTGAGAATTGGGAGTATGCCTGGTCAAAAACTCTTGTTTTTAAGTATTGTTGTATTTTTTTATTTCTTTAGGGTCCATTGTAATTGTCCAAATCCTGCCCAGGCTAATCTGGTCCTACTTTTTATTTCCGCTGTTTGGTTTTCCTTATTTATTTGTATTATCTGTCCCAAATATATTTAATCATTAACCGGTTCTATTGCGGTGTCGTATTGTTACGTTTCTATTATCTTGTGTGTTTGTCATTGTTTTTGTCTTGGCAAAATTAATTTTTAGACCTATTTGTTCAGATTCATTTGCATATATGCTTGAAATTCCATAGAAAGGATAAAATTTATAAGGAATTATACCCGTAGGCAAAGTATGACCTTCCCATCACGTGGGATGTAAAGTGAGTTGTTTTGTCTCTACATGCCGACAGTTAGATTGCAACAATCAGTTTATGTTGAAACTAACTGATCTAACTGTCGTCATTTAGAGACAAAACAACTCACTGTATGTATACCCCACGTGATGGGAATGCCATGCTTTGCCTAAGGACATAATTCCTTATAAATATTATCCATCCTGTGGAATTCCAAGCAAATATGCATTTATAACATAACTATATAACATTTAAAGGGTTCTCACCCTCGTATTTCTTTGGTGGCTCAGCTAGCATTCAACCTGTTTATTTTTTAACACTGATGATGATTTTTTAAGAAAATCGAAAAGGTTGGGAAAACTTAATGGTATTTTAATAAAAAAATTTATACTTTTTACAAAGGATTTTTCAATAAAATTTTTGTGATTTGTTATAAAACTGCCTTTCTATTGGATTATTTATGTTTTTAGGCACTAAGTTTAATTTTAGTTGACTTTATTTATTTCTAATAACTTACTTCTAAACAAATGAAAGACACAGAATTTATATATTTTATTTTACAAACTACGATATCTAATTTATTTATTACACCAAATCTAATAATGTACTTACATAATTAAAATTACACAAGTATATCGCGCCCGACACATATCAAAATACCGCGACGTATTCAAATTCACAACTGAACTCTAACCTCAAAAATGTGTATTTATATAGTTATATACAATTAGGTTACTGATTTCCAGAAACATTGAAAAGTAAATATAATAATAAAAAGGTTCATCGATGGCTTTCTAGAAGTGCTGATACGTAAAGAAGTGTCTCGCCGACGGAAAAGGTTTGACAGTTCGTCGCAAAAAGCTTCTGGTGTTGACAGGGCCGGCTTGGGTCCGTGACATTGCCCCCTCCTTAAAAGATGGTTCCTCATGGAACCTTGTAGGGACTCGAACTGGATGCTGGTATCTGCAACTGGACCCTCTTTTACAACTCCCAGTTGTATAAAAGTGGCAGGGGACGGTCTTCGCACCGCACCAGTAACTATGCGGATTGCAACAGACTAACACCTGGACCTCGGTGTCTTTAAAATTTTTTTTCTACCATATTTCGGATAACTCTCCAGTCTAATTGACGACATTCTAACTTTGGCATGGCTAACTTTTGCACGTCGGACTCCAACACGTGCTCTTTCAATTGAAATAATGCATCCAATGAGACAGTGTCTTTTGGTACCAGACCAGATAGAATAGGTAACGTAATGCATCTTAGAGTTTCAATGCTTTGCCAGGAGCTGGCAGTTGGCATTTAAGTTCTGCAGCTCGACCAAACTTCCTTCGAAAGGCAGATGACAACCCTCGTGCGTCTTTGATACTGGCTGGGATGGTATGGGCCAGTGAATAGTCATCGGAAAGTGCGAGTAGATCTCGCTTTTCTTCAGTGGTAACACCATGTCTCGCTTTACCGGTACCTCCAAAGGCCCCCATGAACTCCTCAAACGTGAGGTCAGGTACTTCGCGAACTTGGTTTACTTCCACTTCTTCATCTATGTCGTGGTCTCCCTCGTACGGCGCCAACCGGTTATGGTGGACTACCAGCGGCTTTCCCTAGGAATCTTGCTTGTTCTGTAGATAACGTCATTAATTTTCTTGATAAGAGGTACGGGCCTTCCCAGAACTGCTGCAACTTGGGACAACAACCTTTTCGCTTCTTTGGATTATAAAGCCACACTTTGTCGTTCTCCTTAAAACATCCCTTCTCGGCTTGGCTACCGTATCGTTAGCGATCTGAATTCGGTCGCTAGCGATCTGAAGATGGGAACGGACCAAACTCATGTATATCGTCCATTCTTCCTCGCAATTCATTCACATAATCCTCACCAGCCACACCTTCTCCAGGTCGACATCCAAACTCTAGATCACAGGGTAGACGCATCTCACGTCCAAATAGGACTATTGCTGGTGTTTGACCCGTTGATTCATTAACAGCATATCTATAGGCCATTGCGAAGAACGGAAGGTACTGGTCCCAGTCTCGCTGATGATTGGACACCATCTTGGTCAAATACTTGCCGACTGTCTTATTCATACGCTTCACCATTCCATCCGATTGCGGGTGATAGGCCGTGGCTCTTGTCTTTTTCATGCCTAGTCTATCACAAATTTCCTGAAATAGATCGCTCTCAAAGTTCCTTCCTTGGTCACTATGAATCTCCAGAGGCACTACAAATCGGCTGATGCAGTCTTTGATATTAAGACATCTGCAATAGTGGCGGCCTTCTGGTCTGGAATTGCGTAGATCTCAGTCCATTTCGTAAAGTAATCCATTACCAATAACATGTATTTGCATCCATTTTCACTTTCTGGAAATTTCCCGGCAATATCCAAAGCTATTATTTCAAACGGACTTCCAACATTGTACTGTCTCATAGGAGCCTTTCTTTTCCGGTAGGGTCCGTTACTTGT
This sequence comes from Diabrotica virgifera virgifera, assembly GCF_917563875.1. Taxonomy (NCBI): domain Eukaryota; kingdom Metazoa; phylum Arthropoda; class Insecta; order Coleoptera; family Chrysomelidae; genus Diabrotica; species Diabrotica virgifera. Next base: position 147,841,778 of record NC_065446.1, read on the forward strand.
AGCACAGGTAGTACATTTCTTACACCAGTCCTTAACATCGTCGAAACTATTCATCCAATAAAATCGTTCCCGAATTCTCTGAAGGGATTTCTTTACACCAAAATGCCCCCCTGATGGACTGTCGTGTAACTGACGAAGTACTTCGGCTACTATGCTCTTTGGAATCACCAACTGTGTTCTCCTCGCTGAACCATCATCATTTTGCATTACTCGTTTAAGCAAGCAGTCTTCCAAGATAAATGAGACGCACTGGGCCCAATACGCCTTAACTACTGATGAGCCTAGACTTGATATTTCTTGCCAAGATGGTCGACGATTTTCTTATTTTCATTTTAGAATCTTCTGTAAAACTGGATCTTTTCCTTGTTCTTCCTTGATCTTGGTAGGCGTCCACTCGTCGTTGACCACTGTTGTTCTTAGTGCTGGTGCTTCCTTTGACTCCGTTTTGTTGCAATGGGAACACTCTGCTGGGCACGACCTTCTAGATAGAGAATCAGCGTTCCTGTGGCTAACTCCGGCCCGATGCTCTATCTTGAAATCATATTCTTGAAGTCGTTCAATCCATCTGGCTATCTGAACCTCTGGATTCTTGAACTGCATTAACCATTTAAGGGCGGCATGGTCGGTTCGGATTAGAAACTTCCTTCCATAGAGGTATTGATAGAAGTGCTCTACTGATTTCACTACTGCTAGAAGTTCTCTTCTCGTGACGCAATAATTTTGTTCAGGTTTTGAAAGCACTTTACTAAAATATCCAAGGACTCGTTCCTGTCCTCCTTGAATCTGAGACAGCACTCCTCCAATTCTCACATTACTTGCATCCGTATCTAAAGTGAACTCTCCTTCTGGCAGTGGATACCCTAGTATTGGTGCTGTAATTAAATGCCTCTTTAAAGTTTCAAAGGCCGTTTGGCAGTCTTCATTCTAGCAATAATCCCTTGCTTCCTCTGTAAGTCATGTTAATTGCTTAGCGACATCTGCAAACTTCTTAATGAACCTCCGGTAGTAAGTACATAGTCCCAGAAAACTTCTCACTTGATGTTTATCAGTTGGTTCAGGCCATTCCTTAATGGAATCGATTTTTCCTTTATCCACGGCCATTCCTTCTTTGCTGACTATATGACCTAAATAATTGACTTTACTTTGAAATAGCTGACATTCCTTGGGATTTTACATTAACTGGGCAGCTTTAAGTCGATTAAAAACGTCCTCTAAATTCTTCAGATGGTCTTCAAAGGTCTCTCCCAAAACGATTATATCGTCTAAATACACCAGGCACGTTTTCCAAGATAACCCTCTCAACACATTTTCCATAAGCCTCTCAAATATCGCAGGAGCATTACAGAGTTCAAACGGCATAACGTTGAATTCCCATAATCCAAATCCTGTAGTGAAGGCCGTCTTCTCCTTGTCCACTGGATCCATGTCTACCTGCCAATATCCAGACTTCAAGTCCAACGTAGAAAACAATTTACTTCCAGCCAATGTGTCCAACGTGTCGTCGATCCGAAGCAGAGGATAATTATCTTTCTTGGTAACATTATTCAACAAACGGTAGTCCACACAGAACCTCGTAGTTCCATCTTTCTTCTTGACCAGGGCCACCGGAGAGACCCATGGGCTCGTAGAAGGTTCTATCTTAGGTAGGTCTTTCTTCATTTCTTGAACAATTCTTTCAGCTTCCTGTCTCTTCGCCTGTGTTAATCGTCGAGTTGTTTGGCGAATTGGCCTAGCGGTACCAGTGTCAATTTTATGTTTGACAAATGTCGTTCTTCCTGTCTCTTCTCCTTTCGGTACGAATATGTCACGATATTGCCGAAGAAATTCCCTTAATTTCCTTTTTTCCAGTTGATTTAGAGATTGGCCTGCAACTGAAACCATTTGGTCGAACTTGTCGTTGGAATTATCTGATGTTGTCGTCTGACGGATTATGGACGTCACGGGTAAACAAGTTCCTACTTTTGTCTCCTTCTCGATGGTCACCGGGTAGTCATTGACATTAATTAATCTCACGGGAAGTTCTTGAGCAGAAGTAACCAATTCATTTCCAATTATGATTCCTCGGCCAACCTCCTCGTCGTGGTTCCATGGCTCCACCATAACAGGTGTTCCTTCTTCTACAATTCCCTGTAGCCGCGCTACGATGATCATTTCACTCCTCGCAGGCACAACTGTATCTTCTTTAATGGCTGCTAGCACAGTGCTCTCATCATGTGGATCAAGAAATACCTCCTCGTTGCCAACTTTGATTACCCTGTTCTTAAAATCCAATTGAAATACATGCAAATTCATTACGTCCATTCCTAATATAATATCTTCTTCGATGTCTGCAACTATGACAGCATGGACGAACTTTTCTGCTCCAATCTCTAATTGTATTTGGATTTCTCCGTGGATGTTGGCATTTTCACCTGTGGCAGTACGCAGTCGCAACCTCGTTGGTAAGAGCTTCTTACGACTGTTTATAACTGACGGTCGTATAATGGTCCTGGTCGCTCCGGTATCCACTAACAATGTATACTTTTTACCATTTATTTCTCCATCTACATATACACTACCTTCACGACATTTCAAAGAAGCTATTAGTATGAGAGGGTCTTTGAAAAAGTTACG